>NW_017731362.1:795544-855901 GCF_001890085.2 Hipposideros armiger
ATAGTTTTCATGGCAGCAGGGCCAGCCCAACAGAAGGGGCAGACTTCAAGGAGGGGTCAGCTTTAGGGTAAGTTTGGGAAAGGCTTCTAGTGATGCTATCCAGGTTTCTTCCTTCAGTTAAGCCGGTGAAAGTCTCACTTAACATTTTAACTGAGTGGCCTTCTATATTCACCATAAACATCCTGAAAATCCTTAGAGTTAGGTCAAGTCAAAGCAGCTTTTTACAAACATTTGCTCGTGTGAGACTCCCTGTATAATATATAAAAACATATAAGATCCAAACTCTAATTTCAAGGAGCATTTGTAGCAGCGGAGCCAGTATAACAAGTCTTAAAGAGCTGACTATAAGTTCCAAATGGCAATGGAAGATAGCAATGGAAAAACAGTAACAAAGCAAATGATTAATTGTCAATGAATAGTATAAACAATAATTTACTGAGGGAGTCATACTGGGCAAGTGTGACTCTTGGAAGGCTCTACAAAGTAGGCAGGCTTTGAGCTGCACTCAAGATGGGAAGCACTTGCTTGGCTAGGCAGAAAGGAAGACAAGGGGCAGTCTAAGAGGAGGCGAAGGCATAGAGTGGAAAGCTGGAGGTATGTTCAGGGAACAATAAGCAAAGCTTTCTGGCTGAGGTCAGGGGTTCAGGTGGGACCTATGTAGGAGATGAGTTTATTGAAATAGCTTTAGCTTGAGAGGATAGACATGGAATGCAACAGATCTGATGGCAGGAGGGAGTGAGCATGGGAACTAGAGTGAGGGTGATCAGGACCATCAGAGAGAAGCATACGGGCACTGGGTCCTCAAGGGATAAGGCACCAAAAGAATCATGAACCCTGAAGATAAATTGACCGAATTTTGTAGCTTTGCTGCAGACCACCCCTGGGGATGAGAATTCCAGAGCAAGCTGATCAGCATGTAGAAAGAAATTGCTTCTGACTGTCATGGGAGCCTAATTGGTGCTTCATGAAGCCTAAATGCTGCCTTTAATAATATTACAAACACAAAGCATGTGGCTTGTCTACAGGAAGCACAGAAAATATCCTGATTGTTCATAAGATCATCATATGTAAGAGGGCATGTACACATAAGTGACACATGGATGCGTGAGCCACCTTATCTTCCATGTGTACGTGCATATATAATACTGAGCTCCAATNGACAGCAACTTGTCTGTTCCCCTTCCCCCAATTCCCCAGAGCTATTCCCATCCCCCAATTCCTCAATTAAAAAACCAAAAAAACTGAAGAAGGAGCCTTGTTTAAGAAAGTTACCCTATATGAGGCCCTGAAACTCCAGCCAGAGTGGCCCGAGGTTGTTAGAGTCCACTTTGACTCTGGGTGACTTTGGAGATGGTACAAGGCAGTTGCCACCTTCTCAATGACACTGCCTACAGCGCTGCAATCTGTTTCCAATTTAAAGGAAGAGGGTGAGTGCTCTGCACGCGTTGAGCTCAATAAACCTGTCGTCAACAGGCAGCTCTGCACCTGGAGCTGAGTTGACGTGATGCTTATGGGTTTCAGAGCTTTGAGAAAGGCTGTTACTGCTGCCTCTACCTCACAAGGGGTTTTGTCATGAATTGCTATTCTAAACACCACTCAAAAGCCAGTTCTTGGCAAAATGGTGAGTTAGACCTGCATGATTCTTCCACCTCATCTTTCTGCCTTCCATTAAAAAAAAATTGCCTCTCTCTCTCTCTCTCTCTCCCTCTCTCTCTCTCTCTCTCTCTCTCTCTCTCCCCCCTCCCCCCTCAATCTCTCCTGCCTTCAGCCAGTGATTCTCACAATGTACTGATGCCCCATGTTACCTGGAGGTTTTGTTAACATGCAGGCTGTGGTTTACTACAATAGGTCTGATTGAATGGGCCCCGAGCCTCTGCATTTCTACCACCTCACAAAGGATGCTGATGCTCCTGGTTCCCAGGCTACGCTCTTGGTAGCGAGCCATTAAGCAAGTTGAAGCTTCTTACAATTCCCTGTGACTCCTATCTTTCATTCCCTAGCTACCCTTCTGTTAGACGAGGTTGGATGCTAATGGAAAATCACATCTGCTACTGCTAGCATGTGAGCTTAGCAACCAGGACCTGGTAATAACATAATAGAATGCGCAGGTTTTGGAGGCCCCTTGGGAACGACACAGTGGGGACTTCCAGTCCAGGGACGGGCCACTCAGGTGGACTTAGGTCCAGTTCTTATCTTTCCCTTTGTGTGGGCCTGACCTCTATTTGCAGAGGAAGAAATCGATCCCTAAGGTGGATGGGTTGACCTGATTATTTATTTATTTGCAATTTATATCCTATCTCCTTCTAAAATGAATTTAAAGCAAAGAGATCTGATTAAGGATCTGGCTACCTGGCTAGTAAAGTTAGATGTAAAATTTTCTGCTGTGTTTTTAACGGTCCTCTTTTTATAAAGAAGGAGGAGAAGAGGAGGGGGGACCTACGCTTCCCCCAGCTTCCCTATGTGGAAGCACCCAGCCATTCTGTTGCTTCTCAAAAAATTCATTGTATCAGGTCAAATTCTCAACATTTTTCTTCCTGTTATTTTATCTAAAAAATGCCAGCTCGATTCAAAATAACTCAATGCCAAGAAGCAAATAAGAAAGATGACCTGTCACTAATTTATGGAGTCTTCTTTGACCCTTCATTCGCCTCGTCCCCTTTTCTGCCTTTCACACCTCTCTCAAATTCACTCTCCCTCCCTCACTTCCTTGCCTACCAAACACTCCAGCCCTCATGACCTCACATCAGAATGTCATTAATACCTAGTCTTTATCAGCAACCTGATTTGAACCAGGCACTTTGCTAAGATGTCTTGATGCATTAAGTCTTCTAGTTCTCACTGTATACAATAGGTGTTGTCATTACACCCTTTTCATAGGTGAAAAGTTTGAGGTCTACCTGGACATCTGGACACACATTTCTGCCAAAACAAGGCTCTATTTCCCAAGCATTTTGACTTCTGGGGTGGTTGTCTTCCTCCCAAAGCAGAAAGAACCCAGAGGCTGGCTATTCCAAATGTAACTCGGGCGCATAGAAGCATAAACATGGCAGTATGAAGTAGAGGGATGCTCTCTTTTGGAAAACAATATTGGTGAGAAAAAAATTTGCAGAGTTAGAAAACAGTATTGTACTCACCTCTATAGTTTTGTTTGTTTGTTTGTTTTTTAATTACTTCTGTTTTACTTCCTTTCCATTCTTCTCTGCAATGGTCTGGTGACTTTGCTCTCAGCCTTCATGTGTACGACTGTTGCGACACTGAAGCGCAACCAGGGCAGGTGGCTAAATGGAGGTTTGAGTACATGCCTTTTGAACAGTTGCTTATTCCTGGGCTTCCTGAGTCAAGTCTAAACTCTTGTGCTGCTTTTCAAAGTCCTTCCTAGCCAGGGCCCACCTTCTCTATCCAGTTTTATTTCCTTTGTCAATAGTAACCCATTAATGCAGGCCCAAACTTCCATTTTTATTAAAAGACTCATGTAGGTGTGCCACAAGTAGCTCATTTGTCATAACTTCTAAGCACATTATATCTCTAGGACAAGGCTGGAAAAATAACGTCTGGGCCCTTGAAGATATTTCTTTGCCTGGCTGTTGTCACAGCTAAATGGAGTGATTCATTGGCCCTTGTGAGAAATGCCTGACTGTCATTCTTAGAAGATATTACTGTTACTATGCAGTAGCAGGTCAATATTTAAAGAAAATTGAAATCCCTCCCTTCTCTGAACTCCCATAGCCCTTTGGGTTTACAATTCTCACAGCTTTTATCCCGCAGAGCTTTGTACTGTGGCTATTTCTGCACATACATAGTTCAGCCCCCTGCTGGACTCGACTCTGTGACAGCTGGGACAGGTGTAGCTCCTTGTCCCTAACTGTGCCTGGCACTGGGAAGGCAATCCATAATTGTTTGTTTTTACTGAAGTGAAACCATTCCTAAAACTTAGCTTTTCTTTCTCCTTTGTAAAGAAACTACATTTATTGACCACTTTTCTTGTTCCAGACAAGGGGCTCAATGATTTATATATCCCATTGAATTATCTACCCGAAGCCCCGGGACAAACTTAGGAGGTAGACACCACTCATGTGATCTTCATTAATGTGAGCACTCCTTGGCGTCTATTCTTCCTTCACTGGTGAACCCACCTTCAGTTCTTCCATTCTTTTGGTGACTAAGAAAGTAATTGAAACCTTCAAAGTGAGAGAAAAACACAACTCCACTTCAATAGTAAGCAATCTAAATTAACCTCTTCAACCCATTTTTAAGCGGTCCTTGGAAACAGCAGATCCACAGGTATATCGGGCCAGAATTTCTGTGGGTGCTTTAACATACAGTTATCATGCCAATTTCTGGGCCTCAGAACTACCTTATCAGATGCTTTGGGGTGAGTTTTTAAGTACCTTAGGTGGTTTTGATACACACATAAGTTTGAGAAACAACCTTAGACTGAATCTGTATAGCAGTCAGTACAGGCTGGTTATGCTGCAGTAACAAACAATATCAAAATCTCATTTAATGCAAGAAAAGTTAATATCTCACTCACACAAGGTCCACTGTGGCTATGAGTAACTTTCCAGGGAGTTGTCCTCCCTGTGGTGACTCAGTGATCCAGGCTGTATTGATCCTGTGGCACCTCTAGTTCAACATGAGGCTTGATGGAAGATTTGCTGTGATAGAAGGAGGAAATGCCTACAGAAGGAGTTGTGAATCAATATTTCATGTTCATAATCTTCAGGGGGAAAAAAGGAGAATTGCAAATATAAGTGATTACCAATAAAATCTTTCTTAGGTAAGATTGTGTTTAAGTCCCTATGAGCACATTCCACCCTTCTAGGAAGCCCTAATTTGTTCTCTAGCTTAATGAAACCCTAGAGGGACAGGTGAGAAGGGTATGTAACTTAATATTTGCATCTTCTGGGTAAGTTCCAGGAACATTTCAGACCTCCAGAGAGGAGAGCCAGACCAAAAGGCCACGGTCACTTGCCTCATTGTCTCCCTTTCTTTGTGTTTCTATGTCAAAAAGCAAACAAACACCAGAGGTAGGATTTTCCTTATGCAATGTTCACAATGAGGGAATGATGCAAATATTGGTACTCCAAAGAAGCATCCTGATGCTGCATACTTACATGCAGCCACTTCTACACCCTGGAGATGACTCAAGAACGGTTCTCCTGCAGGATTTGAGGTTGGAGTACCCATTCATGTTCTTTATTCTTTTCCCTTCCCCACTGCACCCTCAGAGTTTTCCTACTCCTTGGATCATCATGGAACAGGCAACTGTACACAGTTTCTCCTTCTCCCCCACTTCCCTAAAAAAAAAGCACATAAGCCCTCGTACATGCTAGGTACACAAGAGAAATAGCCACAGGTCAAAATAATAATGAGGAGAGACAGTGTGAAAAAATTCCTGCCTTAGGAAAAAGCCTGATAAAATGGAGGTCACATAAAGTCATATGTTCATCTGCCTAAACTGTCTTCTCTCTCCTCTGGGAGGAAGGAACCAGGTGCCCTTCGGCTACGCAAAAGCTTGTTGGAGGAGAGGATCAGTGAACAGGAGACAGAAGCCGACTGTGTTTCCAATTACACCTCAGGAGGAAGCCAGGGACTCTAGAACAGTTACTACAAGAACCTTGAAAGGACCTTGGCAAGTTCTATAAGTTTGTTATTTTCCTTCTTCCCAGATAAGAGATGGCATCTCGTGTTTCAGCCAGACTTGGATGTACTATGTGTGTATGGATATATGTACATACTAGAATGTTCTTTGAGAAAGGAAGGAGGGTGCCAGGAACCAGCGTGACCTGAAAAGGAGGAGCTGGTTTACCCCTGAGACAGGCTCAGCAGCGGCTCCAATAGGAAGTTACAATACCATATATATTTAATTTCAAAAGCTTCCTGAAAACCACCCTGAGTCTCAATTGAAATATAACTGATGCTAGAATTAATCCTAACAGTGTTACTTCCTTCCCTGACATTCCTCTAATTTTTCTTTCAGAAACTTGTGTTGATGCCCAGGTCCTCCATATTCGTTGGATCTGAGGCCTGAAAGGGACCTTGGAGGCTTAGTTCAGAATCCTCATTTTCCAGGCAAGGAAACTGAGGCATAGAGCTGTGGTAGAGTCTAAGAGGAGATCAGAAGAAACCAGGTCCTTCAACTTTTCCAACAAGCCACTGCCACGCAATCCCAGGGAGACTGCAAATCAATGTGGAATTTTAACAACCTCTCCCATCTATTCTCAGGATGGGTTTCTTTAAGTATCCTTCTCTTCGGCAAGTGTATCTTATCCTTTTCTCTGTGGAGGAATAAAAATAAGGCGCAATGATGGTCAACTAGGTCAGCCACTCTCAGGCTCAAGTTTCAGACTCAGGGTGCTCATGGAATATGGTTTGATTTCTGGCAGGAAAGTGGTCTGCCCTGAGTCACTGACGAGGAAGCACAAAGAGAAAGCCAGACGTAGGTGTTACTTTCTCACTTCCTCCCCAAAGTATTTTCTGGTCCTTTTAATGCTACACCAGCCAGCTTGAAAGCCTGAGTGCATGGAGAAAATTAGGCCAAAACAGTATTCTCTCCCTATGGTCCTTCCTCTTAACTAGAAATAATAGTGCTACCCAATTGCATCCTTTTAAAGAAAAGCCTAAGTAGGTAATCACCCACCTCCCTGTTTCCAGGTTGTCAAGGTGAAGTAGGCTTACCAAGCCTGCAGAGTTCATTAAAGCTTTTGTTTCCCTCAAGAGGAAACCCGTACATGGCACCTTCATCTTCATGGACCCAGCTGGACACGCCCTTCATAACCAGGGCAGACCTGCACATCAATCAGTCTCAAAACACAGACAGACTTTTCTGAAAACTGAGCTTTTGTTCATGGAGACCATTGACACTGTTTGTAGAATTTCTGTGATTTCTGCTCAGCTGCTGGGAGACCCTTGCTTCTTACCCCAAATAGTTTAATATGTTGAAATTGATATTGGGAGAGAATACTAAATAGGAATAAAACAAATATAATATTCCTGGCACATCTTTTAGCACTAGAGTATTTAACCAACTCTTTACCACAAGCCTGACACCAGATCACACCTAAAACATCATTCCACCTTTATGGACATGAGTTTAATGACTACCAGCAGATACATTCCAAATCCTTTCATGCAGAAGAAGCAAAGCTATGGACTGGACATGCCAGTCCCTGCCTCCTGCCCTGTCTACAGTGCTTTCTAAAGACAGCTGGCCAGGTCAGCTTGTTCTGGAGTTCTCTCTTCTTGAGGACTGCTCTTCCTGGGGCCAAACCTTTCCTCAGTTCCTGAGCACATGAATCCTTACAATAAGCCATCTATTATTTGAAATACCTTAAATACATCTCTCTTTCTTTCAACTAAATTACAAAAAAAAATAATAACAATAAAGAGCATAATCTGACTCTAGCCTAACTTTGTAAGCTTATCTCTCAGCTTCTTACTTCTTACCAGGTATAAGGCAATAATAGCCACACCAGCCACTTTCTCCTCTCTAAACACAGCCTATGTCATCACGCTTCAGACCTTTTGTTCGTGCTATAATTTATGCCTGGAACGCCCTTCCCACCTACCTCAAATCAGCCTCATGGACACTGCCGGTGCTTCACCCAGGTTCCTGTTATTATTTCTGTGCTCCTCACCCCGACTTCTGTGTGCCTTTGTTTCTCAATGGCTCATCTGAGGCTCCCTTCAGAGGCCCACTCTCTGGCTACTAGAGCCAGTTTGCCCGTAAGTTTAAAGCCCAAAAGTGTCTGGGGAGGGAAAAGTCAACAAAGCCCCTCACCCCACCCATTGTGACCCTTAGCCAATAACCGCCTAATGTGAGACTCTGAAAGCCCAGTTCTTTTGCCCTGAAAACAGGCGGACTCTGAGGTGTAACTTATTCCCCAGCATTCCCCTACAGGACCAGCCTAAACTACTCTCCATGGGACTTGACCAGCAACTTCACCCTCGTTTGGTTCTTCTCCTGACTCTCTCTTCATCTCTACACTCTCTTCCAGGTTTTCCCAGGAGCATTTTCTTAGTAAATCATTTGCCCACTCACCTCAGGACCCATGCTAAGATACAGGGTAAACATCATCTCCTTTCAAAGCTTCCCTTGGCAGTCCCCTTCTGCTCCTATAATTCTACCACAACATTAGTACAACGAAGAGCATACTTACTGGGGCCGGCCGAGTGGCGCAATGGTTGAGAGCTGGCTTGGAACGCCAGGGGACCCCAGTTCGGATCCCACACATGAGGGCCGGTGACGCTGCCCTCTACAGCTAAGATGCTGAACGGCAGCTCGACCTGGAGCTGGGCTGCCGTGAGTTGCCCAAGACGGCGTAGGCTGCAGCCCCTGTGGCAGTGGGTTGCCATGGGCTACCGTGTGTGGCCCAGCAGCCGCGGTGAGCAGCCATCCAGAAGCCGGCGACTGATCTGCCTCGCCAGGGAAGAGCGCAATGATGGTGCCAACTTGGACCAGTGGAGCAGCGTCCTCCACAACTAGACTGAAGAACAAAAGGACAGCAACTTGTCTGTTCCCCTTCCGCCAATTCCCCAGCACTGTTCCCATCCCCCCAATTCCCCAATAAAAATCTTAAAAAAAAAAAGAAGAGCATACTTAATGGTTACCACGTCTCTCTAGATTATGATCTCCTCAAAGGGGGTATTGTCTTGTTGATGTTTTTTTCCCCAGTGCTTAGCATAATCCTTGAAAAATATTTTTTTAAAATATATTTGTTGTACATCAATCTACAATAGCCCTAGAGCTAACAAGGGGGGAAAAATTTATAAAGTCATTGAGTTCAAAGACCCTCTGGGGTTCACCTTCCTCATATTTGAGAAGCAGGTGGTTATACCTAAGGTTTCCCCAATCTTTGATCTTACATTTGAGAAGGATGATGACAGTTTCTCCTAGTCAGCTATGCCAGTTACTGTCCCACATGCAGGAATGGCATGAAAACCTGAACAGTTAACTTTTATCATCAAGTTAAGAGATCTGATTACCCAGCAATAGCTTACAAATACTTGATTTTATAAACGTCTATAAATGTCTCAGATGGGTGCAAAAATATTTTGAAAACCCAGACTCACAAGTTCATTCGTTGATTTCTTATCCAACAAACATTTATTGAATGAGTACTCTGCCCAAGATACTGCAAGAAACAGGGTGATAAAACAGACTTGGACATAACAATAATTTATAGTATGTCTAAAAATTTACAGTTATAATTTTCATCCACACTAGCTACACATAATAAACTATGAGGTGATAAATATGATTCCCATTTTATCTAGGTCCCATAGCCAGGTGAAGTGGCTCACCTAAGATCAGACAGACAATAAATGGAGAGCTTGAGCCCACTAGGTCTTTGCTGCCATTTCTACTCCACCATGTTGCTCACCTTTGCAAACATCCACAAATATCACCCCTTTACCACATTTTCTCATTTGTTTGAACTCTGGAGCTAAGGGTCACCTTGAAATGTGTCAGAACATCATCTTTGAACATGGGGCTCTTTTAAATATCTGTTGAAATATCTAGCTAATAAGGTAAACACTGTACTCATTTAAGCTCTACTAAATCTTCACAATGTGATTTTATTTCTAAGGAAAAAAAATGACACATTCTTTGTTGGGCACATGTACCAAGTGAATAGAAAGATAGAAGCTTATAATAGATCACACCTGTAAATACAGTTGTATTTTTATAGATGCATTCAGTTATAATAATAAGTCACACATAAGGATACATTTAGTTATAGAAATCTAAACATGTGTTTATATGAGATGTCATCATATTTCTATATAATGGTACCTGGCAAGAATAAAAAAAGCTTTAAAGTACTTGTTATTTATATGCAAGAAACCAGGATCAGGTTCAAAGCATCAAATAGTAAGATGGAGAAAATGGCATAAAACACAAGAAACACAGAAAACACTGACACAATCAAAATAACCAGTGAAATAACTAGAGTCAAGCAATTTAGAATGAGAATTATCTCTGTCAGATGCCATGACATGGATTCAAGTTTTGTCACATATGTCAGGATAAAAGCAAACAAATAAACCAGATACTTGGGAGACGGTGGAGAGTGGGGTGGGATATGGAGAAACAAGAGGGCTGGCTTTGTAAAGGAGGGGGCCAAAAATTTTAAGGGAATAAGGACTAAGGCTTTTGCAATTAGAAGTTCAAGAAATTCAAATATTAAGTTTGCAAAGATGTCTCAATAGCAATCAAGTTGTTTGGTAACAAAGAAGGACCCAATTTCAGCAATACCATTGTTTAAGGCTTTCTAGAATGAGGCACTTAATCACTAAATGGGGGTTTGTGTGCCTGGGTATGGTTTGTTCACCATGGGCCACCCTATCAAACGATGAGGATTTGAACTTCCATTGGAGGATACCCAAAATGTCCAAATCTTTAGGTCTTTTCCCTTTTGTCAGTTTTCCTTGAGAAGAATTTTCCAGTTCTTCTGCGTCCCGGGGAGAAGCCTGGCTTCTGGAAATCCAGCAGTCAATCAGGAGAAAGGGTGGTGGGATTCTATCATTCAGTGTGCAAACTTTAAGCACCTGCTTCCACCACTGTCTGTCCCCAAGTTTCGGCTGTGCCTGGCATGTCTGAATCCAGAGGTTTTCTGGTTTACACTGTGCAGAGTATACTTGACTCAGACAGTCTGCTGATGTCAGAGAGGAGGGGTCATATAGCTGAGCTGAGAGGCGGAAAGGTTCTATGGGGCCTCACTGCTTGCTTCTGTGCTCAGTAGCAGTTAGCACTTCGACCTTTATTCTTTCTGGGATTCTGCAGTGGGACTTGTCTTGCATCTTGTTCACTTCCAGCTGCCATTCCTGCACCCCACTCTACTCCCACCCGGCCCTAACCCCCCCCCCAAGACATTTGGGTTTTATATTTCTCTGGTGTGCCAGGTCATGCATTGTTCATTCAGCCAGTTTCCATCTTCCAAATTTTAGTAGAGATCCTCATTCCCTTCTCCTTTGTCCCTGTAGGTGTGTACATCTTTGTTCCTCTGCTTTTGTTTCTAGAGAGAAATAGCACATGTATGCAATTCACCACGTCAAATCAGAAGTACGATTTAAGAAGGCTCAGCTACCAACGGATATATAAGGAGAGATTTGCAAAGGTGTAATCTAGTCAGTTGTGGCAAGATCTTAAGCAGCAGTACTTTGAGTTCAAAGACAGTCTTCATCATGACTGTGCCAACTCACAGGGACTCTCTGAAACAGAAGCTTGGAGTGGGAGGCTTCACATCCTGCTGTGCCAGGACATGTAGGGTCACAGCAGGGAAGGATGGATTCTGCCCCAGGCCCAGGCTCCTCCGTAGCTGTGTGTTTTGGGACATGTTGCTGTCCCTTTCCGTTGCTTTTTTGAAAAATAGATTTAATTGCACCTCCTTGACTGGGTTCTGATGATGAAATGAGATCATGCATGTGAAAGTGCCCAGCACAGTGCCAGGCACACAGGTACACAGTCAGCAGCAGTCAAAGCTGATTCTCCCAAAGCCCTTGGCATCAACTGTGGGCCTAGAGGACATCCATTTCTCTCTGCTTACTGTTCTTTGCCCCATTGGCAAATGGGTTAATAGGGAAAGAAAAATAGAGCAATAAATCATATGGGCTGTAACCTTCAAAGTCTGCCCTAGGCAACTCCTGCACCACCCAGTGAAGTGTGCTGGGCTCCCTTTCTCACCCACGTCACACGCCAGAAGGCTGCTGGCTCTGCTTGCTAGAGTGAAATGTGGGACTTAGCGGGGGAAAGGATGTTTTCTAAACCTTTCAAGCATGATCCTACCCCTGAGGATATGGGTCAAATGACCTCTGAGGAGAGGAGAAAGGGAAGGGAATAGCATTCCATATTCATGTGACTCTTGACCCACATAAAGGTCACTCCCCAAGCTACATCACCCCTTCCTGGGAACACTTAGCACCTGACTCTTGAGGGAGTGGTTGGCCTTCTCCTTGTGATTTAGTTACCCACAGGGTGGTTGGCTGAAAGCCCACATTCCACACAATCTCATAACTAGAAGGAACCTTCAAGATCACCCATTCAGGATTTAAATCTCCATGACATCCTCAACCAGTGGCCGGTTGCCTTGTTTGAACCCCTCCAGTGATAAATTTAATAACTTTTGGGGGTAACGATGCTGTCTGTGGACAGCTCCGAGAGTTCATCCTTTCACTGACGTTGTTTTACATTTTGAAAGGTTAGGACCAGCAAAGAATACGGTAATTCACCCCTGCCATCAGGGAGCTGACAGGGGAGGAGATAGACAGACATTACACAAGCATCAAGAACTCTGTAAGTGTGAAGAATGTGATGAGTGCACAGGACACTAGGATGCAATAGTCAAGAGCACCAGATTGGGGAAGGAGAGGATGATTTTAACCCCCAAAAGACAATTGGCAATATCTGGAGACATTTTTTACTGTTGCAGCTGAGGGGATGCTACTGGCATCCAGTGGGTAGTAACTAGGGGTGCTGCTAAATATCCTACAGGGCATAGCCCCTCTACAACAAAGAATTATCTGGCCCAAAATAATGCTTCTTAGAGAAACCTGATCTAGAGGATTTAAGGAAGGCTCCCTGCTCTGAGGAAGCGAAGCTAAAGCTGATACCCAAAAGCAGAGTCAAGGTTACCCAGGGAGAGTGTTCCAGCAACGGGAACTGCAGGCATACAGAACCAGGGGCCATTCAGCCTGACCAGAACCTGGAGAAAGAAGGTGATTTGGGAATTGGATTTATGACTTGGCTTGGTTCTACCCATCAGGATCTCACAGGGAAAGTTCAGTCCTCCTGCTTCAGGAGGACCTTTCAAGTGTCTGAGGACATCTGTGCTGGCCTTGCTGACTTTCACTTCTTGAAACCCTTTGGTGTTTCTCCAGCAGAGAGCTTTGATGCTCTCTCAATGCCAGTTAACATGTGTTTGCCTCACCCCTTGATTCAGGGCTATGACAGCCAAGGCATCCTACCAGTTGTGAGATGATGGATGTGGAGACATGTGGGGACATCACCGCTTTTGGAGGTGCAGAAAAGATCATGAGGCTATTTCCATATGGGTGCTTTTCTGGGTGGGAGGAACCAGCCCTGTAGGCACATCAAGTTTGTCACACTTGTACAGAACAGGAACCCTGAATATTAGCTGACCTTGAGTGTTCCTGGCCTTGGCTTGAATAACTTGGCTAGAAAAGCACACACAAGGCGGAGTGAGCCAGCCAGATAAAGGACTTTGGAAGCCTTACTCCAGGGGCAAGAAGGAGGGGGCAAAGAGAAAGGAGGACTTTCTCCTACCATGCCTGACCTTCATCAAGGGTGCACACCTACCTGGAGCAACCCCCTCCAGGCGTCACCTCGGCCAAATGCTTTGTCAGCCCCTCTCCGGGCCAGGCCCAGCCTCTGCAGCCTCAAGGTAAGGCAGGTTAGGGCAGGACACAGGAGTCAGGTTGGGTTACAGAGGGAGCGAGGCGGGCAGGGAGGAGATTGTTAGAAATAGGTTTCTCCTCCTGATGTGGAGGAGGCTAGGCCAAGGTCAGCCCTAGGGTACGGGCAGAGTAGCATGCAGGGCTGCCTGTGAAAAGTACCCAGGACTTAGCAATCACAGGGTGGCTCTGTGGGACAATCTCTGTTCACACATATAGGTCTAGTATTTAATTACCTCTGTGACCTGAGTTAACTTACCAGTGACCAGGGAGTAGACACATCACTGAAACCAGCAATTATTCCCTTTTCACTATTTTGAGTTCAGTGTCTTTCTGTCTTTCTTTCTTTCTTTCTTTCTTTCTTTCTTTCTTTCTTTCTTTCTTTCTTTCTTTCTTTCTTTCTTTCTTTCTTTTCTTTCTTTCTTTTTTCTTTTTTAAAAAAACAATGTTTTAAATTGTCAAGGGATAGAAGTTATTGGTGAGGATATGTGTTCTAAATTTGAACTGATACACTTGTTAATTAGTTTTGAGTAGGCTCAGATGTAATAGCAGATCAGTAAGTCCACTTAACTCAACAAACAAACACTGGTCGCCTCGAATGTGTCAGGCTCTGTGTTAGCTACTGAGAGGGACAAAAATGAACAGGAAATCTATCCCCAAGGCAGAAATATACCCTGGTATACAATAGCTAGACAAAAACCACAGTGGCACAAAAGTGTTGAAGGGCAGAAAGGAAAGAGAGTCACTCTGAGGGGAAATCAAAGATGTCATGGAAAATGTAGCACGTGAGCTGGGCCTTCGATGATGAGTAAGATTTTGATGGAAAAGGAGAATGTTAAACGTGTATGAGGAACGGAAGAAACAAGGAAGGGGAGAACAGAAGGAGAGAAAGATCCAGTGTGGATAGAGGGGACAGGCATTCTTTTTTCCAGCTTGTTAGCTTGGCCTGGTTTAAGCCCAAAGAGCTTTATCCAGGAGATACTGGTATGTTTCCTTGGAGCCGTAATGGTGCCCGCCTCTCTACAGGCTCCTGGTGGTGACACCTGTTTCCCCACAAATCTCCAATCTGACCAGGTGCTTACGTCAGGTATTCTGGGTCCACTTCACCTTTCCTTGTGCAATCCCGATTAAGATAAAAGCCTGATTCTGTGGTCTCCACCTTGACTGGCCATCTGATTCACCTCAAGAACTTTTGAAAATGTACATGCTGGGGCATATCCTGGACTTTTTAAAACACCAGCCTATGACCCAGATAACTGCTATTTTTTTTTTAAGATTTTATTGGGCAATTGTGGGAGGGGAACAGCGCTGGGGAATCGGGAGAAGGGGAACAGACAAGTTGCTGTCCTTTTGTTCTTCAGTTTAGTTGTGGAGGACATCATTTCACTGGCCCATGTTGGTATTATCATTGTGCTTTTCCCAGGTGAGACAGACTGGTTGCCGGCCATTGAATGACTGCTCATGGCAGCTCATACCAGCTGCCAGCCACTACCGGTAGCTCCCGGTAGCTCATGACAGCCCACTGCAGTAGAGGCTGCAGCCTACACCATTGCTGGTGACTCACGGCAGCCCAACTCCAGGCTGAGCTGTTGTTCACCATCTTAGCTGTAGAGGGCAGTGTCACTGGCCCTCATGTGAGATCCGAACCAGGGCTCTGCAGCTAAGAGCTGGTGTCCCAAGCCAACTCTTAACCAACATGCCACTCGGCCGACCCCATAACTGCTTTTTTTAAAAGAAGCTTCCCAAATGTTCCTGACACCCATCAAGGATTCAGAACTACTGGCCTGGTTGAAAGGTTTATTTCCACTGAAGACACCTGTTGAATTATGGCTATTCCATTCTTCCTCATTGGGCCCAATCATGGCTGACATTTTAAAAATGGCACAAAATGAACACATTTGAGCCTAACTCAACATGCAGAGCAGACAAGGAGGTAGGTTACTTATATTCAGGTACTGTTTCTCACTTTTCCAAACGAGCTTGGGCAAACCTCTAAATTCGCTCTCAGTTTTCTCATCTGACAAATGGAGACTACAGTTGTTTGCCATATGTGAGGTGAACATGGACTAGGATAATGTTTGACATAAGTGCATTGGAAAGCAAAGGCATTCTAAATGTATTTTTTTATAAGACATTATTATTAACTCACCTGATTCTAGCTCTTTGTGGGCAAGGAGTGCTATCTCATTCCTCTAGAAGGAGCCATCCAGTAGAGTTTTGCATACAATAGTCCGTGGTGGGCACTTCAACTAATGAAAATCCACTGAGCTAAGGCTGTCCTCTGCCAAGACACTAAAATGTCCCCTTTGTCTGAGGGTAATAACTGCAGTTACTATTTAATTAAAAAGACTTCCAAGGAAGAATAATCAATTTGCAAATTACATTGGGTAAAAAGCAGACTTGCTTGGCCATCATGGTAGTCGATGCATACTAAGTGAGGGGAGAGTTCTCTCACACAGGCCTGCCTGCCCCCTCTTTGCCTTTTTGTAGATTTACAGTCTCCAGAGTTCATCCAAGTTGTCAGCTTGGGGAATTTTGATGCATCATTATATTTCTTAGGTCAGGGGCCAAACCCACTGGGTAGAACACTATCCCTTTATCAGTGGGGGAAATGATCAGTCTGAAAAAAGAATATATAATTCATGACCAAATAGAGCAAAGCATTAAATCTGGAGTCCGACACCAGCCCGATTTATGACATTGCTTGACTAAGTGTATTCCCCACTGTGTCATCCAACGGCCTATCTTGATCTACAAACACCTGCTTTGGAGAATGGGTCTCTCTTCAGCACCAGGAGAGAAAGCAAATGGCTTCAATCAGCAGCCATTCCTATTGATGGAAAAGCGTGTGGCCCGATGCCAGCAACATATAAAAGTAAATAAAAATTGAAGTGCAAGTCTCAAAGAAACAGTGATACGGTATGGCTACATTAAAATATTTATGCCCTCAGACTTTTAGACATCCATTATCTGCAGTATGTTAATAAGAATGCAAAACTGACCTTGGCTGGGACACAAAACTTCCAGCGCCTTGCAAAACAACCCTGTCCTCCCACATGCCTTCCGTTATGGCGAAATACGCAAGCAGAAGGTAAACAGAGAAACTCGGATTTGGGTCAAAACTCCCAGCCTGGGCTGGTGGGGGCAACTCGTGACTGGGAGACAGGGCTGTGTTTGAGTTCCATTTCTGCCAATAATTAGCAGGCTGACATTGGGAACATGGCTTGCCTCTCTAAGTCTCCATCTCTCCTCGTGTGCACTATGAAAGGATCCAGGAGATCAGCAAGTCCCAAACCTGGCTAACTGCTTTCAGATTTGAAATGAAATATCTGAGCATACAGATTGCCAGGCCATAACCCAGACTTAATCAGAATCAGAAGTGGGTGGGCTGCCCCACCCCCATGTTTCAGATGGTCAGAGAGGGAAGGGAATCCTGGAACTGATGCCTTCTGAACTGCATTCCCACTCGAACACTCTATGGCTGAGCCCTAGTCAGTAATACTTCTAGGTCACAAACCCACCTGAGAAAAACTTAAGATGCTCTGTAGATGGCCTGCAGAATCAATGGCTCTGGATTTGGTTCAGAGCCTTTGTGTGATGTTAAAGCCCTTTTCAACCTGGCTACAATCCACTCTCCCAACTCCTCCCTTCTCCACAAACTCTATGCTCTTGCAACTTATTCCCTAAATAAGTCATTGTATTTCAAACCTACACGCGCTTTCAGAAGCATTTCTCACTTCCTAGAATGCTTACCCCACACCCTCAAACTACGGAATCCCCTTCAAGGCCCAGTTTTAAAGTCTGCTTCCATGGCTCCCTCTTTTCTCCATGGTATTGTTATCATGTGTACATATGATGGTCTCTCCTCCCAGACTTTGAACTCTCTTCCTCATCTTTCTTGAGATACTCATGTCTGGGCGCACACAATATATGCCAAAGGGCGCGAGGTAAACGGAATGCACTGAACTGGGGCAACAGTTTTCTTTTTAGCTTGGAGGACATCTTAAATATTTAAATACACATGGATACATTATAGAACCAAGTGAAAAATGTGCATGAAATTTTTAATTAAAACAAAAACCCTCAACCAAATATCATGGGACATCATGGCAAGATAATAATTCAAGCTATGCTGCCATAACCCCTACCAGCAGTATTCCAAGCCAAGACTTTCCTCTCCACTCGCCTTCAGTCTCTTTGACCATCAGGGACTTCAAGGAAAAGTTTGAGAAGCGCTGTGAGCCCTGCTAGTATTCACTAACATTTCCCCCATTCCTCCTCTCACATCTCTCTCTGGCATATGGGAAACGACTCAATAAATTTGTATTTGTTGGTTAATTGGACATACAAGTTAAGAGTAGCAAAGTTTATGTAAAAAAAAGTTAGTTTCTTTATACCAAATCTCCCTCAAATGTCAAGATCGTTTCTTCCCTCTAATACCAACCTCTCTTTACTACAATAAAAGTAATATGCACTGTCATCATAGGCCACTTGGCCCTGAATAACAATGTGAACCTCCCATGGGCTGGGATGAGGTGGGATTCTGTGATGCCTCCCAGTTGGATGAAAACACATGAAAGCAGCTTGTAGCTCCCCCTGCCCCTCACAATTCCTGAAGGGACCTCCAGGGTCAGGTGAGACCATTCAACCAGAAACAAGCCCAACCAAAGGCCTGAGGGGAGAATGGCCAGTGAGCCGAAAATAAAAACTAGGAAGGCTTTAAGCAACCTCAGGCTCACTGAACTTTGCTGGGTCACCCGTGAAAGTTAGTGAGGAGAAAGGCAGAATGGGGGACGACTGCATAAGGTCATAGAAGCCACATTCCAGAGAATGGGGTGGAAACTCAGGGCTGAAGGACCAAATACCAATGCCACCTCCCATGTGGCCCTCACAAACACCCTCATAAGCCCACAGGCCGAAAACTGAACCCGGGAGCTGCATGACCCCTCACGGTTAACCTCTAAAGCAAAACTGCTTACAGTTGAAACGAGATTGGACAAATCGGGCTTAGAGAAGCATTCATAAGCAGGAATAAAATTACACAGCAGCCCCCCTGCCACTCTCCCTGCTGCCTGCCAGCTCTGCCTCCCCGGCCTTGGCTCTTGCCTTCATTTCTGGGCACCCTCTGCTTGGCCGCTTACCTCCCTTCTTCCTCCCTCATACACAAACTTTCTCCGAGGCCTTGCCTCCTACTGTCTCAGCACCTCCTCTTCCCTCCCGCCATGGTCACCCCCATGGTCCCAGGCTGCGACCTGTGTCCCCTAGACTAAGACAATAACATCCCCAGAGTCCCTGCACCTAGTTGGAGTCCCTCCCATCCTTCTCCAAGGAGTAGGAAGAGTAGGCTTCAACATGCAAATCTGACCATATCACCCGCTTGCTGAAAACCTTTTTGTCTTCTTCTTGTTTCTAGGCTTAAAGGCTAAGACCCTGCCCCTGCCCCTGCCCCTGCCCCTGCCCCTGACCCCCAGAAGCCCTCTGCTCCCTCCCCAGTCACATCCCATTTTTGCTTCTCCTCACTCCCTGTACTCTACACCCTGCCTTCTTTCCGATTGGAGTGGGAAGTCTTGCTGTGTAGTATTCCCTCTGCCTAGAAAGTTCTCCCAGGACCATTTTTCTTGTTATCCTCTTCCTTCCTCTCTTCCCTGATCTCCCCCTCTAGGCCCGCTTCTTCCCTTCATACTATTTGCCTCAGGTGAACGTGCCCATTGCGGGATAACTTTCATCCACGTATTTCTGTCACAATGAATTTTCAACTCCATAAAAGCAAAGGTTCTATGTTTTTGCTCACCATTCTGTCACCAGTATTTTGAACAGTTCTTGGCACATAGTAGACATTCAATAAACATTTATTGAATGAACAAACGAATGAAGGAGTGAGTGATGGAATGAGCAAGGTGGAAGCATTCGTGGACCCCTGGCAGTAACAGCTGTTACGATGACCTCACCAGGAGCTGAGTTTGGCCTTTCCTTCTATGCTGTGTCAGAGGCCCTGCGATGAAAGTGGAGAGGTGGTCCCCCGTCAGATCCCCTGTCGGCCAACAGCTGCTGAGGCTGGAGCCTATGACTGTGCAGATCTTTATACAGGAGTGATCTCTGAACCCAAACACTGTCCTGCTTTCCACCAATCCTCCCCTGAGCCAAATGTACCGAGAAAATTTTATCATTTTTTCTGAATATGCCAACTACAGATCTCAATCCTCCCCAGACCCAATCTCTGGGCAGCCAGACCAGCTTCCTGGTGGATGAGATGCTGGAAGTGGTGGGACTCTTTCTTTAAGGAACTCATAGACACAAACCCCTTCCAGTGTGGGTTTGAACAAAGTACAGATGTAGATATAGACGCAGATATAGATATGGACATAGATAACACAGGCAGCATTAAAGAAGAAGGGATTAACAAGATTGTGAACTCCTGAGGACAGAGATGGGTGAGTTTTGTAATTTTTGCATCTTGCATAGCACCTAGGCCCGTACTTACGTTAGTATCTGTTAAACTGGATTGACACAAAATACCTAAGGGGAGGTAAGAATGATACTCAGTCAACTGAAGCAAACAAGCAACTGTTATTTGTGAAGCCCTGGGCATTGTGTCACCTGTTCCCTAACTGTTCTCGCTCTGTGTGATATAAATGAATGAAACAATGTCTAAGCTCCGTGAGTTCCTTAGACTAATTGTAGTTGTCAGTGCTTGCCTATTATCATAACAGGCTAGAATATTATCATATCAATCTGATTATCATAGGATTGGAGGGTTTTAGAAAGGCATCATTCAGCTGAGCGAAAATTTCTTCCTCTAGGAATCCTTCTTTTTCCCTCCTTCTCATCAAACACTGACACCATTCAAATGGTTGGTGTGAAGCCCTGAGAATTTGCACTGTCCTATGAAATTACAGGAGCAAGGATCATATGAAATCTATTGGCCAAACTTAAGAAAATCAAAACGTGCCCTCTAACTCCTGGCAGCTATAAGGATAAAGATTCTTGATGATAATTTCCCACATACGTGTCGCTGCACAATCATGTTCATTAGCTCATTTGAGATCCCAGCAATCCTTATTACTTCCTACTTCACAAGGCAAGAAATTAAACCTACAGAATTAAATGTCTTGCCTAAGTTCCTCATGTAAGATAGCCAGGATCCAGGCCCAGATGTTCTGACTTCGAAACCTGAAACCTTTCTACAACACTGCTTCCCAAATGCAGAGAATCATATCCATCTTATAAATATTAAATTAAAACTTCCTATGTATACTTGTAGCCAATACCCGAAAAACTTATTAACAACAACAACAACAACAAAATCCACGTGTCCCAAATACAGTGCCTAGTCCCTTGTGAAGCAAAAATGTCAGTCATATCCCACCGGTGGAAAAATGCTTGCCAGTTGGCACTTGCCAAGAAAGGAGAAAATATGTTGACACTGCATCATAAATATTGGAAGATGTCAGCTTTCCTCAGGTGAGTGAAAACTCCTGGCCATATAAGGACAGGTTTTCTCCAGGGAGCAAGACATCATACTCAATGCCAACCCCATCACACTTAAAATACTGGGCCAGGAGTTCCTACCAGCTGTCAGTCAAATCAAGTTTGTGCTTGCTTTGTGTACTTGAACTGACAGCCACTTTGGGTCCCAAGGAGGAAGCAGAGGGAAAGTGAGCATACCCTGTGGCTGGCTCACATAAGCCGCATTTCAAACACTCATAAAAATAATTTAGGCCAGGCAGTAGAAAAGTGCACACTTTAAAGGAAACAAATGTTTTTGTTCAGGTTCAGGGGGCTTTTAAATTGCAGTATTTAGGCTTCAAAGATGACACTCATGCTATTGTGGTCGTGAAGAAAATTGACTACCAGGTGGAGCGAAGCAACAGCGCCACTGAAATCTTTATGAGTAATCTGAAATGGAATGCTTTAAACCAACTCACTGCTCAACCAGAGCTCTGTAGATGCTACGCAGATGACATCTTTCTCATCATAAAAATGATGGAAAGCGCACAACGGAGGTATTTAAAACCAAAGATTACCAGAGATCACCTTCATTAGAAGTACAGCACAGACCTGGGGCTCCACCCTGGGGCATTACATTTCTGGCCTCTTCATGATCTGTTAGTCTAAAAAGCCATTGTGGATTTTAAAGGTAATGACTATTGAATCAGCAACTTGAACTCAATGGGGTTCGGACACATGCGCGTATAAGCTAGGTGCAGGCCCTGTGCAGAAAGACCATTCAGGCTTCCCCTGAGGGACAGAGTGTGGACAACAGGGAGAAAAAATAGATGGCGCACATGCTTTACATTCAAATAGGAACGGAAGTTTAGCACTTTATAGTTTGCAAAGCCTATTATCATGCATTTTGCACCCCTACCCCATCCTGTCCAGTGGTAAGGTGGGTATTTTCCACATTTTCTGTCTTTTTCAGATAACACAGCTGAGGCACAGAGAGGCTCACTAGTTTGCCCAAGGTCGCACTAATAGTGACAGTCAGGACTTGAACTCAGTGCTTCTTACTTAAGATTCTGTTTGTTTCCACTCCAACAAACTGCCTCTGTAAACAATAACATTAGCACCATAACATTAGCACTTGTATTGAGAACTTTGTAATTCACAAGCCCTTTACATTGCACTATCTCTTTAAATTGCATTTATCTTCTCAAAACCCGCAGAATACAAAAGTGCATTTCCACCCAAATGACCTCTATCCCCTAAGCAGAGTGACTAAGAGTGCAACCATCTTTCCAGGTAGAGTGACTTGGTGAGGTGACACACTGGGACTCCTTCCTGTACCTTTACCAGAATATTTGCATCTCTACCCCATGGGCTAGGTTAGGAAACATCATAAGAACTTATAAAGCCTGGAGATTTGCATTTTTTAAAAACTAAGCCCTCCAGTATCTACTACCAGACCAGAGGAGGTGATTCCAAGGTTTTCCACTAAGCTTGCTTGTTAATGTAGACATAGTTACTATCAAGTTGGAAGCAATTAAAGTGCAATCCTTTAAGGGACACTGTAATTTCTCATCAGCCTCTGGCCTGGTGCATGTGAATAATGAGAATCAGCTGGTAAGCAATAATATCTTACATTAGATGGTGCTTACAGTTTACAAAATGCTTTCACGTGCATGCTCTCATTTGATTCCCACAGCAATATTATTGTTGGATATTATTATTAGTGAATTTTTGTACTTGAGGTGATTGAGGTTCAAGGGAGCTACGTGATTTGCCCATGTTTATACAACTAGGAAATGTCAGAGCAAAAAGCAGTGACTAGACCCTGAGCCCAGGGTTCTTTAAGGCTGCCCCAGCAGTACCACTGAGGGCGTCCACACGTTTCTCTCCTTCTCCCAGCCTACATCTGTCATTGACCAAATCTGGAGAAGGCCTGACTGACTTATACTCACTGTCTTGCACTGGTCTTTTGGTTTCCTCTTTCACTTACACACGCTGCTTTTCTTTAATGTTTTCCAGTCCCTTTCGTCCTCCATCCAAGCCACCTGTACCTTGCATGTCCTCCATGCGTCCTTCCTGACCTCCTTAAGAAATTTCCCCAAACCTGAACTGCTCCTCCCCTGAGGCCTCTCTGGTTCGGAAGCAGCAAGATGTTTGCCTGAACATGAGCACTCACAAGCGTGGGAGACAAGTGACAACAGAAATCGTGGGCAAAAGTGGCAAACATTGCCTATCGCCCTCCAGCCCGTGCGGTGCTTTCAGGGTTGGACCCGAGGTGTCGCCTGTGATGTTGTCAGCCGGAGTCACTGCCTCAGAGCTTGCTGAATATAATTTTCCTCCAGCACGCTCTACCTCATGGGTGCTCGCTTGTCCTTGTCCTCAAGGCCCAAGGACTCTCCCAGGAGGTGAGCCAGCCCGCAGGAGGAAGGGAGGAGCCCTCACTGGTGGGAGCTCCTCTCACTGCCAACAGCTGCATGGCTTTTCAGAGGACAAACTGTGCCCTGAAAAGGGAAGCCCCACAGGGGGGAGGAAGAGTAGAGATGGGAGGCCTGTGTCATAATCTCTCTCACAGCTTGGCCTGGTGTGCTCACACACGCTCTGGCAGTTTACTGAACACAGCGTCTTTTCAGTTACCTAAAAAATGTACACATTTTAAGAGATGTTATCTATGCTCAAGCAGCCGTCGTATATTAATGCTCCGGAAGCATGGAAGGAGTTGGGTGCATCTAACACCGTGCAAAGGAATGGTTACCAGCCGCTAAATGGGGTTCAAAAGTCTGAAGAGAATTGATCAAGTACATTTCCAATTTAGGGGTTTCTGGATATAGCCTTTATCCAGGCCTTGTATTACTTCTCATAGTCAATTGATGGGAAGTAAAGTGACTATAAATTGGTGCCTACTAATTCTTTATAATAGAAGAGAGGTCAGTTTGTCTTTTGAAAAAGCACAGGCTGGAAGAATGAATGAATCAGTTCGTCCCAGCTGAGTTTCTGAGCGGTCTCAGATGGGCAAGGTTACTGCTCTGAGTCTTGGTTTGAGATGGAAAAGATCACAAAGTTCTATAACAAAGAGAGCGTGGAGACACGCAGGTCAAGTCACCCAGTCACCAGGGCTGGAGGCTGCTCGTCCTGACTGGGCAGGTAGAAAAGCAGTAACACTCCACACACAACAGAAGCAACAATGACAAAATTGGCCCCTGCCCCTAGTCATTGGCCTAGCGGGTCTGAGGGAGGGATGACTCTGTCTGCAGACCACAGAGAAGCTGCACCCTCGGACTTCTCTGAGAACTGTCAGACACCAGGCCCTACAATGGGTATCCCTTCAGCTTCCGCTTTTGCTGCTAGTCACTCCACGCCTTCAGGACCGTCGGTGAAGACCTTTCACTAACCTGCAAAAGCTCAGGTCCTCTTTGACCATGCAGCAGGCTCACCAAGAAGCGAAACGGACTCTGCAGAGCTGTGCGCTGAGCCTTGCAACACCCACCCCTGTCCTCGCCGCCTGCCATCCCAGGCCACACGCCAGGAGTCACCAGCCACCACCACGCCTTAGACCTTGAGCTCCAGCCCGAGGTTATGGCTCCAGCGTGGGGATGTGAGTCTAGCAAGGCTGAGCCCTAGCCTCTCTCTTTCCAGCCTGATCTAGTCCAGTCCCTTTTGTGTTTCCTAAAGTGCCTTCAAACCAAACCCACTGCTGGTTACATAGAAACAGAAACATTTTCCTGTTTCCCTGCTTTCTAAAATTAGATTGTGATTGTGGGGATGGTTGCACAAGTCTGTGAATATACTAAAAGCCACTGAATTGTCCACTTTAAGCGGGTGAATTTGAATATGGCATGAATTATATTTCAATAAAGTCATTAAAATATGTTGTTTTAGGGATTAAAAAAATGTGTTTTTAAAGATCTTTTTAAAACATCTTATAGAAGTCTCAATTTGAGATCGATGGACAACATTCTCAGGGGGCTCAGGCATTCAAGAATTTATTTTAAGTTGGTGTCTTCATTTGATGAAGTGCTATGCAAAATGTAAAGCCTACAGTAAATCAGGCAGTTCCCCAGCACTAAATCCTGCCTCATAATTTGAGTACCTGCATCTGTGGGATAATGATGGCTCCTCCGGCTGCAGAAACAAAGCTTTCACAGCAGGGTGACAGAGTTGGGGGAGAATGATGTCATCCTTTACAAAGCACATGATAGCACCAGCACACCCAAATGAAAGCGCCTGCTCACAGCTAAATGCACTGTGTTCACACTGGACAGGGGCACACTCAGGCCTCATTTATATAATACCCCAGGAGCCATAAATGGAGTAAATCATAACACGTAGGAGGTTAAGTTTTGTTTTGTTTTGTTTTGTTTTGGGTAGACGGTGTATTCTTATTAAATTTTATTTTGGGGATAAGTTTTTTTGGGTTTTTTTTTTCTTGGTAAAAGTTATAGTCTTATTAAATTTTATTTTGAGGTGTGCTATTAAATTGACTGGTCCATCAAATTCACGAATAAAATTTAGCCATTGTTAAAAATTATCAGGACGGTAACTCAAATGAGAATAGTCTCATCCTCAACATCAAGGTCAATGAAAGAAACACTAAATACTAAACACATATTTCATTTCCTTGTCATGGTAAAACATGATTTTTCACATTAAATTAATCTTAATTCGAATGTGATGGGTTTTGTAGGTTTGTTTGTATTCAATTTGTAAATTTGTTTTGGTATCATAGCTATAGAGGAGGCATGGAGGCATAAGAATGTATACTTACTTTTATACTGAAACTTAGTAATATATGTTTGTAATACTAGAAATGATGGAAGTCTTTTTTCCTTTTAAAAAAGGTTAAAACTTTACACAAAGTAGAGAAATGTTACATTAGAATATTTCTTATTTTCCTTTTACTTCCATAAAAAGTAGAAAAGTGCTCCTGAATACACCCCTAAATTCTCAGGAGCCAAAGAGTGACATTCTCTGTTCACTCCTAGATTTTACACAGATCTGATTAAAAATTAGCTGAAAAGTTCCCCATTAGCTAAGAGCTCTGCTGACTCTAAGGCTTCCCTTCAGGGCTTCAAAAATGGCGCAGGAGGACAGGGTGGGGAGGTCCCAGGAAGACCATGCCTGCCTCATGCAGTCACCGAGGCCAGCCGGACCTGGACCCTCCTGGGCTCTGAGGCCCCCAAACATGAATTCAGGCTCACCCACATATTACCTCCCTCTTCCCGCTCACAGAAGAACAGGAATGCCTTCCCCACACCCTCGCCTAACCATAGGGAGCTGAAGCCCTTCCTTTCACATGTTTTGGGGGAATTATCCAAGCTCCTCAGAAGCAATAGAAGTTATGCCACAAATCCCGTCAGGCCTAACATTCTGTCACGTTCAGACGGCTTGCTCACCACAGCACGGTGTTTATGGCATTTCAAATAAACTGATGTTGCAGTAACTTCTTTTTCCTATTTCCCATAGCTATCCTCAGCAGGAACTATTTTCTGAATAAGCATAGTAATTTGCCATTAAGCGAAATTGTTACATTGGAATTAGAATAAGGCAAATAGAATCTGAAATTCACTTAAAAGAGATAAAGCTTGTTATGGGCTGAACTGTTGGAATCCTAACCTCCAATACCTCGGAATGTAACTGTAGTTGGAGGTAGGGTTTTTAAAGAGGTGATTAAGGTTAAATGAGATTGTGAGGGTAGACCCTAATCCTGATTGGTGTCCTTATAAGCAGAGATGAGGACAAAGGCACATACAGAAGAAAGACCAAAGGAAGACACTGGAAGAAGAAAGCCATCTACAAGCAAGAAGAGAGGCCCTTAGAAGAAACCAACACTGTGGACACCGGATCTTGGACTTCTAGCTTCCAGAACTGGGAGGAAATAAGTTTCTGTTAAGCCTTCCAGTCTGTGGTGCTTTGTTATGTAGCAGGTCTAGAAAGAAAATACAATGTTATCCGAAATGAATCCTTTACTTTCGAGTTGCTTCTTAATTACAAAGACCTTCCACTTACTTTACCTTGTTTAATCCAACACCTACCTCATTTCCCCATTTTCCTGATGAGAAAACTCAGACTCAGATTTGTCACAAATTCATAGAGTGAATTAGCGGACGAGCTAGAATTCAAAGCCAGTTTTCTGGGTTTTTATGGCCTTGCTACCATGTCTCTAGGTCCTTGGGTTATGAATTTGAAGTAAAAAATAAGATTGTAAATAATACCTTAAATATGAAAGAGATCAAACTATTTCAGATACATACACGTAAACAGTAACTTTTCTCAGTACACCCCTTAGGCTGGGGCAAAGGGGGCCTGTGCCTTGTAGCTTATACTTTAGAGGGCCCTGCATGGATATGCAAAAATAAATAAAGAAATGTGAAAGAACACATGGGCACCTGCATCATTCAAGACTGGCACTCAGCACTGACACAGCCTGACTCAGGACTTCAGACATCTGCTCTGGTAACTAACACCATTCAGGTCCCAACAAACACCACTTCAAATCTCTTACCCTAAGTCCTTAAAAAAAGATCAACTGTACCTGAAGCCATGAAGGTTTGAGTTTTGCCACTTGTCCAGCCTTGGAGGCAGACACAATTTCTGGGTGTGGAAAGGACTTGTGCCAGGTAAGCGAAAAGGCAAATCCATTACCTAGTCAAATCCTTTTTCTAAGGTAGCATGAATGCTTTGGAATTGTGCATAATAAAGCCTATTTCCCAGTGGCACTGTGTCCTTTATCCTGCTTCTCTTCATAGCCCAGTTTGCAGTTCCACATGGATTCATGAGTTACAAAGGTACTCACAACAGTGGCACGTGGCAGTTGAGGACTACTTTATAATAATATTAAATAATTCATATTGCATTTAACTGTACATATGTATCGTACATATACATCATGCATGAAGTATGTATAATACTGAGGTTTTACATTGGCACCTAGGTGAACATTAGTTGCTAGAAATTTAATTAGTTTTATTTTATAAAACATCTAATAAAGGGGCTGGCTTAGTGGCTCAGTTGGTTAAGAGCTTGCTCAAGAGTGCGAGCTCTGAGCAACAGGGTCACCAGTTCGATTCCCGACCGAAACTGAGCTGCTGCTGAGCTGCCAACAGGTAGCAGGATGGCTCAGCTAAAAACAAACCAAACAAACAAACAAACAAAATCTAATAAAGTTTCATTAACTTTTCAAAAATTAAATTTAAAAATGTTAGCTTTATTTAAATAATTTTATTTAAAGTTTTTGAAAATACATGTGAAAAATAATTTTATATTTCCTTTTGATGTTAATTCATCTTTTTATAAAAATACATTAAAATTCTGCATACCTTGAATACAATTACAGTTTTAATTTTTTAGATGATCACTGCGACTAGAACCCAAATTATGTAAAAATCACAAAATTAGTGGTTTTTGCTGACATTAGGGAAGAGAATAAGTTTAATGGAATAAATATATAGTAATTTATGAATTATGTATGTCTTCATTTCATTCTCATGCAAATGTCACCAACTCATCAAGAGAATTCTCAGACACGTGCATTAATAATTAAATTCAGTCATCTTTGGTATTTGGCCAATTTTCAGTCATTAAAAACACAGAGCTTTACACATATTTGGTATTGCCATGATGAGGATATATTCATGAAGGCAGGAAGCTAGAACCTATTTTACAGAACAGTTTGTTAACTTGATTTATAATTTTTAAATATTTAGACATTGGGCCTCCATTCGTACTCCTGTTCGAGGCCTCACAAATGTTAGAGCAGGCATGGGTTTTATCATCTCCCAAAGGTTTCTCTTTGATGATATTGTCTGTATTTATGAGCATCGTTTTTGTATCAGGCTCTCAGCTTTCAGTGTGGTTGGGCAGACACCCAAGGCCCAGAGCCTGCTTTTATGAGGCTTAGAATGTGCAGAAGACACAGACTGTAGAAGTAACTACACAAGAGAGGTGCATCCTGTGTGGCAACACCTACAAAAAGGAGCGATGAGGTGTTTCTGGGACCATCAGGAAACGTGCCCCAAAGAAGATAAAATCCGAGCTAGGTTTTGAGGGACAGAAGGGCATTCACAAGGAGGGATAATGCGTCTGAAGAAAAGAGGCATAAAGCAACATGGCTCTTAGAGAAACGCCAGCAGCAGGGACCATGGCTGGGCCAGCCCTGTAGGCTACGCCAAGGCACCTCCAATGTATTTCCTACACGTAATGGGAGCCTCTGAAGGTTTTTAAACAAGGGAGTAAAATTAAAATACTTGAATTTAGAAATGAATACATTAGAGGTTCTATGAAAAACTGATTATGGAGAGGAGACATTGGAAGCAGGAAAGCCAACTGGAAGGTTTGGACAGTAATCTGAGGAAGAAAAGAAAGGCCCAGAAATAGGATGGCAGTGGGGATGACCCTGAAATAACAGACTTGAGAGAGACTTTATTTCCCAAGTGTAATTTGTGATCCAAGTATAATTTCTTAAATACACACATATTTGTGTACATTTGTATAAACACATACATGTGCCTGGCCAAACTGTTCACTCAATTCAGAAACCCTCCCTACAACCTCCTAGGCGGCCCGGCATCCAGGTGCCACTTGAAGTCTGCAATATAAGAAGATACAACTATTCCCAGGGGTCACTCACCCATCCTACCATTAGACCACCCTGGTTTCTAGAAAATGAACCTCTACGTTAAGTAGAAACCTACCTCTACAAAACTTGACTTTTTGGTCTAGTTCGATCTTTTGTAGCAACAGAATTCTAGCCACTAGAAATCAGACACTGATGGCCTGTCACATAACTCAGGTAGCTCTTTATTTCTCGGGTTGTCTATCTCTAGGCTCAAGGCTCCCAGTCCCTTACTTCTCTCAAATGACTCTGAGGGGCCCTGTAGCCCACACTAAGCATGTCCTCTTCCCACTGCCAGCAGCGACACCAGCAGCAGCCCAGTCACCCAACTCCAGACACATTCTAGGGTTTCAGTGTCTTCTTAACATGCAGCACCTACAAGTGTTTCATAATTCATATTGTTCCCTGCTCACACGGTCCTGTCTCATAATTAATATAGACAACTGAGGTTTGGATGCAATTTTTCATCTCCAGGACACATTTTTATGAGGTTTACCACAAAGGTTTCATTTCTTCACTCAGAATGCATGAAGATCTTTAATTCATTCCACCAAGAGAGTACCTACCTTGTCAAAGATCTGGGATTACAATTTAAACAGAGCTCCCCAAAGGAAGTTACTCTCCAACAACAAACTAGTTGCGGACAAATCTTCAGAGATCATGGGTTTTGCTAATTGCCTTCTCTTTCCTTGCTCTATAGCTTCTGTTAAATTGTTTCAAAATATCCCACCTGTAGTCTTGCTTTACTCACTTCCTTTTCTTCTTTCCCCAGGGCCCCAGTGTGTGGGCCCTGCCAGAGTTCTCCCTCTGGCTCCATCCATACACCAGCTATGTGCCTTTGGTTAAGTCTGTTCCCCTCTTTGAATCTCAGTTTCCTCATCTAAAAAACGACGACAATAGTCCTTACTGTATAGGAGCTTTGTGCATCTTAGATGAGATTATAAGGGGAAATGCTCAGCCTGTGTCTTCAACATATGTAGGATTGCTATGTAAAATGCAGGACACCCAGTTACATCTGAATTTCAGATGATGAATAATTTTTTAGTGTGTGTCTCAATAGGACATCACTGTCCTTTTTATCTTCTCCTTCTTTCCCTTTATCGTTTCCACCTAGCCTTCTTTTCCTTCTCCTCTTCCTTTTTGTTCCTTCACTCTTTTTTCCTCTCCATCACCTAGTTCTAAACTTAAAACCATATTGGCAGTAATGTGATTACGCTACATGCTAAGTTTATTGTTTTAAAACGATACCCTTTATTAGTGGTGCTAATAGAGAGCCAGGTGACCACTGACCATGATATAAGTCCTGTGTGTAACTCTGAAAAATGAATCACGTAACTTCTCTGTAATTTTTTTCATCTATAAAATGGAAATAGTCAGAAACCTATCTTGCAGTATTGTGAGAAGGACAATTCTCAGCTAAGTGTCTGGCGCATAGCAGATAATCAAGGAGTGGTACATAACATTATCATAAATGTTCCAACCAGAAACATTCATTTCCTAGTATAATCTAAAGAAAACCACTTTCTTCATTCCAGCTCCTAGTTCAAAAATCATTTTAAGGCAAGGAATTTCACAAAGTTATTCAACAAACTCGATGGTGTAAAGGACATTTGCCAAAGGTGTCCTGATATGGGGGCACTTCCTTTCCCTTCCCAGCTCTGCGGGGGCCATGTCTTCACACCCCTGCGATCCTCCTGCAGACTTGGAAGCAGCCACGGAGATGTAAGACAGGGCATGGTGTATAAGGGACATGTAGGCTGGGGTTGTTTTGTATCCTCCCTTTTTATTTGTAAAGTCTTGCTCAGGGACTGAAAATTCACGCTTGCCCACCCGATCGCTTCTGCCTGCTCAAGTCTTAACCAGAAATAGAAACTGGTGTTTCTATTATCAGATCGCAGCATACTTTAAATCTCAATGTATCATGAACTACCTTCCAGTTTGTCCTGCCTTCCCTCGTCCTTCCTTTGTTTGCTTCCCCATGCAGTCCCCAAACGAAGGTAATGTGGACTCTTCAGACGCACTAAAGTCATGCCTTCCCCTATCACACTCAGCTCTCACCACCAACAACTAAGTCCAACTCACTGCAAAGTCAGAGGCATTTGGCATATTTACAGGAACCCTCAAGGATGATATAATTTTACAAGTCTTGGTTCCAGATTTTAAATACGCCTCCATGCATACAATACATCATGGGCTTTCTGATATATAATCAAGATTGCTTGCCCACATTCTAACAAAACACACACACACACACACACACACACACACACACACACACACACACTTTTTCTCTTGTCCTCTTTCAAACAGAAGGAAAGGACCACTTGAGATTTTCACTTTTATAAAAACAATAAGACTTCCTTTCAGCACCAGGATTGCCATTAGTTATTTGACATCCCGTGGCCAAAAGGGGATGCATGTATATGCATGTATATGGCAAGCCACAAAATGCCCACCATCAAGAGGACCACACATTTCTATATTGATTTCTTCCTTCATTACTCAAGAGATCTACAGCACTCTCCCTGAGAGGAGAAAAAAAAATATTAAAACGCTCATGTCTTTCCCAAGATATACAAATTAGTATAGTTATTCTCTCAGAATAAACAACATGTTTAGATAGATTCAGGACACTCCATTTAAAATATCTGTTACTCTCAAATCCCATTTTCACTGCCGTTGAGTGGCAAGGGGTGATGGCCTGGGATCAGTGAGCTGCTAAGATGCCTTCTGCTGGAGTGTTTAATTTCATTTTACTTTCTGCAAATAAGCATGCTTGGAGCTGATGCCTTTCCTTCCTCTGGAGTAATCGAAAAATTTAATTCACATTAAGCCAGAGAGGATGGTGTTTTTCCCTAAGGTCACCCAAGGCAAACGTTTTAAACCTCTAACAGCCCATCCGTCAAAGATGCACGCACGTTTCATCCTTTCCTGATGAAGTGCCTGGTGAAGCCAAGCCAAGCCTCCCGCCAGCCCCACCACTCTCCACCCCATCCCACTCAGAGCCTGGGTGACCTTTCACCCTGAGTCTGGTGGGTGCATCTCCAGATTCCATCCCCACTGTGATTGCTAAGGTGCCTATGGTACACATCACAGGCACTCCCTCCCTTTGCAGATATGAGTCGCCAGGCTTCATTTCTGCTTAAAAGATTAATGTGAGTGGGGACCAAAAGCCTCCTTGCTACTGCAATTTGAACTGCAAGCAGCTTACTCGAGAATGAGTATTTCACCAGGGCTGGGCTATGCTTCAAATCTTATCATCCCTTCCCGGAAAACTGATAGCATTTTGCACTTATATGCCGCCTGTCATCAACCCCAGGTAATACGCGACACATTGTTAGAACTCACATGAGTAAATTATTAATTGTTCATAATGCCTCATATAAACACGTTCAGATGGTCACGCATTAGGACTCAATCAAGCACAGTGACATCTATGCATATTTCTCTTTTATTCAGATATAAAATGTGTGCAGTGGCTTATAAATGACAAATTTTTTTTGAAGGCAGCCAAATGCATATCATCAGCAAGATGACCTGGAGTCACAAAGGTGGGAGATATTCTGCTCAGGGAGCACAGGAATTTCTATCAGAGAGACCAAGGAGGTCCAGGGAAGAAGAAAAGAGTAAGAAGGGTCTAAATATTTCTATTTAGAAAAATACCTAAGATGCGAGGCTCTCCCCTTCTGTCAGCCTAGCATAGCATTTCTCAAGCACTTCTTGCAAAGATAATACATTTCTGTTTTTTTGTTTTGTTTTGTTTAAAGGAAGAAAAGGTAATGTAGTAAAGTGGAGTGAGATCTTGTAAGAATGCCACCTGATTTGCTTCCTGGATTTTTCTTTACCTCAGTTACAGAGTTGAAATTCATGCTGCAAGGGGGAAGCATGTGGCCACGGGGCTGAATCAGAGAGAGTCAGGGTGAGCCGACCTAGAGGGAAGGCAGAGGAACGCGTAGAAAGGACAGTGGTGTGTGTTTCAGTGTGGGCCTCAGTTCGCCCCCTGTCCCATGCTTCTGGCCTAGGTAGAGAAACGCTGCAAGTAGAAAGACAAGGCTTTACATTCAAACGTGGTTTTTGCCACATATAAGACGGGTAGGTTGGCTTTCTTATTTATCCTCCATTTGAGCCCAGTTTCCTTCCCTGCCCTTCTCAGCTGTGTAAGGTTCCTGGCTTCTCCCGCCTCAGCCCTGTGGGGCCTGGAGCATCTCAACAACAGTAACAACATAACACATCCCCACAGGCCCTCCCACAGATCACAGAAACACCAAATCCCCCCAAGTCCCTTCCTTGGGGTTTCCCATAGAATGTGGCTACCACAGGGGCCCTTTTCCAGTCCTGATGTCACCATCTTCTCCACGGTGCCATCTCTGGGCTCCCGGGGAGCCTCACACTGCTCCACTGCTGCTCTGGGCGTCCTGCCCATCACCACCCCCTTTCCGTTCTGCTCCAGTCGTCCTGGGGAGGGGGCAGCTTTCCTCTCCCCGCCCAGGGGAATTCCGTTACTGGACTGGAATACCACTGGCCTGGGTTCTCAGTTCTTCAGGATTTGACAGAGACTCTGGGATGCAGCTATTTTCTTTGGGTTCTTTATCACAGCCATCATCACCGCCATACTCCCTCCCCCACTGCTTCAGGGCTCTCGCCTAACCTGGGACTGGGCCTTCAACACTCTAAAGTTAAGACACTTTGTCCTTTAACAAGGACAGAAATCCATGGAATGAATTTAAACATACTATCAACTTTCCGAACTATACTTAAGGTTTTATATATGGCCTCATTGAACCCCAGGGCAGGGACAGAGGGGCGCCCCCGGAATAGACCAAAACTTGTACCTGGGATGTCTCTGTGAATCCATCTCTGGACATTTCAGAGTGTCCACATCACTTCCTTTTGATTCAGATCACACACAGCTCCCACTAAGGCTGAAATCTCTGAGCCCCATTTCAAATTCTCAGGGAGGGAACTATGACTGGCCCAGCTTGGTTTGGGGACCCAGCCCTGGATTAATCAGCTGTGGCCAGTACATAAGGATGACATCATATAATATGGTTGTTGTGGGACTCAGCAGAGTGGAGAGACAGTCAGTCTCCCATAAGTGTGTAAAACAGGTCCTCATGTGATGACCTCTGGCCAAACTTGTGAATTTCACTTCTTCCTGCCTGCAGGTAGAGCTCCTTCCATTATAAATACAATGAATGCTTAGGTCATCACTACCAAAGGATGAAGGACACAGGAGGCTTAATCCAAGAGAGAAAGACGTCAGCCAACCAGTCCACTCAGTGTTGCTCCCACAAGGCATCCTCATTCCTTCCCCAGTTCTCACAGCTCACCCTCCGGTGCCTACCCAGCAGTTATTCCACGATGGGCTCACACCCTGCCACACACAACTCTTTGTGGACTGCCCAGGAAAACAGCACTTTGGGGTCAGACCAGTCTGGTCCTGACAATTTGCCTGGACCTTCAGGCAAATTTCTGAAATTCCGTTTCCTCATCTACAAATGAGCACAGTAATACCCATTTCAGAGGTGTGACATGAGCTAACGTATGCCGTCGTTAAAACGGTGCCTGGTGAATTTTAGGTGCTCAAAAGAAGGTTCCTTTTGTTATTATTATTGTTGCTGTTAATATTAACTTTTGCAATAAAACCTACAAATGAAATTTTAAAATAGGCAACCCATCTTCATGTTGATTACGTAACTGCAGACCCTATACCATGTTCCAAAGGAACTGGACAGCATATTCCAATAAAGCAGATGGCTTAAAACAAAGGTAGATGGTAAATTAAGGCCTGTTTGGGGTTTTTTGTTTGTTTGTTTGCTTGTATTTTATGGCACTTGCAGGGAATGTCATCTTCTAATCAGAACTGTTGCAAGAATGAAATATAATAGGAAAAAAATGCATAAAGCACTAAGCACTGTGTCTAGACATAGAACATATTCAACATGTGATCATTGTTGTTTTCATTATTATAACTACGATGATTATGCTTATCATTATATTATTAGTCCCAAAGGGAAAGGTGTTTAAAAATTCACCAGCAAACCCCTTAAGGCGGTCGCTTCATTGACTACTGTGCAAAACCATGAAGCTTCCTTTCCTAGTTAAGTCTGAAATTTTTATACATGTATATGTAAATTTATATGCGTATATTTATATGATGTATAACATATACATCAATATATTAAGCTCAAAGTAAATTTTTAAAAATATACGTATTTGAGAAATGAAAGGGAGTCATTGATCAATGCAGCCCTGGGAAGCTAGCAGCTTTTTCGGTGGTTATAGCTGGCTGTAGCTCCTGTTAAGTGCCATGCAGCTTTCTTGCTCAGGCAGCTATCTCACTTCTGTTTGAAATAAGCGCCTTCAAACCTCAAGGCAAACTATACAACTTCCCACCGCAATCTGAACAGCCTATCTCGGCGTCTGTGACCCAGATTCATCATTCCTCTAAAAGGGAACAGGAGTGGGAGGAAGGAATGTTGGCTTTAAAAATGTGGGACATATACTTTCCCCACCCACACCCCCATCCCCCGCTCTGGGCTTCAACCTGGATCTCTAGGTTGATTTGGAATGAATTCTAAGGCAATCCACTGGGAAGGGGTTCCTGTTCAAGAAAGAGAAGGATATGTGGCCGGGAGGGAAGGTAGAAAGTGGAGATACCTAGTATGGACCCTACTGCAAAAAATCATCCCCTCTGCAGAGACAATCCATGGCTGGCAGCAGCCATGACAGCTGTTTGCCAGGGCCTGCAGGAGAGATCTCCTTTAGGTGGGCACGAGGGAAGCGCTGCCTCTCTGGTGATGCAAGATTTGTTCTCTGTGTTAGATATTGATTTTCCTTCAGCAGACTAGCAAAAGCATGAGAGCATGAAGTTGAGAGAGGTGGGTTCCCTTCCCCCATCAAGGGCTGAGAGTGAAGAGTCAAAGCCTCTGTGAGTCTTTGCTTATCTTTCACATTTGATGAGAAATTGAGCTGGGGACTCTCTCCTCTAGAGATAGCTGTGAGAACAAGTGTGTGCTAGGGGCCTTCCCCACCCCCCTTATCACTCTGTCTCTAGTCACATACATTCTATTCAGGGTGCTGATAGCCATGTTAAAATCAGTCACATACAACTTCAATATCATGAAAGCACAGCTATATTTAGATTTAATTTTCCTTCTGGAGCAGAAATTGTTGTCTTTATTTCCTGAAGTTCTCAGAATTCTGCAAATTGTTAAGCGTATTTAGCAAAAGATTTTGTTCATATCAGGGAGGCTTATCCATATAAAGCAAAGGTTTGGGCTGAGCTGATCCAGTGATTCTGCCTCTTCGATGGGGGGAAATTGCTTCTGTGTGAGAACTAATACCCACCTGGTTTCAAACCTCAGCCACTGGCAAATGTGTCACAGCAAGAGACATTTCCTGTTTCTTTGACAGATTGGCCCAGGGCTAAAATTTAATCTAATGTGTCAAAAGTGGTAGGTAGTGTGAAAAAGCAGAGAAACACTAAACCTACTCAGATTTTCACAGTAGCTTGAGACAAGTATGGGTTGGAGTTGATAAATAGTAAAAGTAAACATTGCAAAATGAAGCAAAAAAGGACCATTGCAAACTTCTACTTTTGTTTTTAAAATAAAATATTCACACCAAAAGTAAGATGTGGACATCATATGCAAAAAAGAGAATCTAGACACTGACCTTACGTCCTTCACAACAATTAACTCAAAATGGATCACAGACCTAAACGTGAAATGCAAAACTGCAAAACACCTAGAAAATATAGGAGCAAATATAGATGACCTTGGGCACGGTGATGGCTTTTTAGATACAAGCCCAAAGGCACAATCCATGAAAGAAATAATTGATAAACTAGATTTCATTAAAATTAAAAACTTCTGCTCTGCAAAAGACACTGTCAGGAGAACAGAAAACAAGTCATACACTGGGTGAACTTATTTGTAAAAGACACATGTGATAAAGGGCTGTTATCCAAATTTACAAAGAACTCTTAAAACTCAATAATAAGTATGCAAACAACCCAATTAATAGGCAAACCTCCTGAACAGAAACCGCACCAGAGAAGATATGCAGATGGAAAATAAGCATATGAAAAGATTCTCCACATCATATGTCATTGGGGAAATGCAAATGCCAACCAAAATGAGATACCACTACATACCAAAATCTGGGACACTGACAACACCAAATGCTGGTGAGGATGTGGAGCAACAGCAACTCTCATTCATTGCTGGTGGGAATGCCAAATGGTACAGTCCCTATGGAAGGCAGTTTGTCAGTTTCTTACTAAACTAAACATATCTTTACCATCCAATCCAGCAATCATGCTCCTTGGTATTTACCCAAATTAGTTGAAAACTTATGCCCACAGAAAAACCTGCACACAGATGTTTATATAAGTTTTGTTCATAATTGCCAAAACTTGGAAGCAACCAGGAGGTCTTTTAATAACTGAGTGAATAAATAAACTGTGGTACATCTAAACAATGGAATATTATTCAGTGTTAAAAAGAAATGAACCACAAAGCCATGAAAAGACATAGAGAAAATTTAAATGCATATTACTAAGTGAAAAAAGCTAATTTGAAATGTCTACATGCTATATGATTTCAGCTATATGATATTCTGGAAAAGGCAAAACTATGGAGACAGTGAAAACACCAGTGGTTTCCAGAGGTTCGAGTGAAGGGAGAGATGAACAGGCAGAGCACAGAGGACTTTTAGGGCAGTGAAACTGTTCTGTATGATACTGCAGTGGTGGATACATGTCATTACATTTGTCCAAACCCAGAGAATAGACAACACTAAGAGTAAGCCCTAAGCTAAAGGATGGACTTCCGGTGATTATGATGTGGCGATGTGGGTTTATCCAGGGTAGCAAATGTTACCACTCTGGTGAAGAATCTGAACAGTAGGGGAGGCTGCATGTGTGAGAGCAGCGGGTATTTGAGAAATCTCTGTACCTTTTGCTCAATTTTGCTGTGAACTTAAGACTACTCTAAAAAATGAAGTCTACTGAAAAGGGGAAAAATGAGATGAAGTGACATAATGATGAAGTTTCTCCCCACGGGAGAGAGAAAGGAAGACGGGAAGGAAGCAGAAGACCTACCGATCAGACTGAAAAGCTCAAATTGCTGCCATCGCAAGCTGCCACAAAGTGCCCGTTGTACTACCCTTCGTCTATTTTTAGCTTGGCCCTATGTTCCCAACTCACCAATGCTCCTTTTTCTTTTCTGCTGTTGCTTGCTGTTCCCACCTGTCCCCACTTTGCTTCATTTTCCTATTTGTACTTGTTACCTCTTGAGAGTCCATGTCTAGATTCCAAATCCTACAACCTTTCTAGTTGGCCGCCCTTTAGGGCCTGATGTCTAAACTCTAAATCTTCTGACCATACTATAATTAGGACTCTTAGTCATTTCTCTGAGTCTACAGCAGGCACCCCATGACTTGGATAGGATGGAATGATGCTGAAGCCAACATCCTCACCACCTATAGCCAGAAACCATCCACGGCATACACACCAATCATCAGAGAACACTCTGGAAAGCTCATCAATTTTCAAAAAGAATATCTTCATGGCACTTGTCCTCAAATATGGCTACCATAAATAGATAGAGTTTTCTAATTAATTGTATAAACCTCATTGAAGAACCAAACACATGGTTGCTGACCTTGAGGGGAGGAAGATTGTCTTTCTAATGTGGAAGACAGATGCATATGCAAATAATTACAGTCCAACATGCTTAATTCAACATTGGAGGAATATTCAGAGAAAGGTTGATTATGGAGAACATAATCGGAATTGCATAAAAGTGATAAAGGAAAGGAAGGCTTCCAGAGGAGGGGCCATTTAAGAGAAATCTAGAAGGAAACACAGACATTCTCTAGGCTGTCAGGTCAGGGGAAAGTCCTAGCGAGGACACAGTGCAGGTTCGGAAGTAGGAAGCCATGTGCAGTGCTGGAGGACGGGCCAGTCAGAGGGGGTGTGGTGAGGGGTGTCTGGTAGGGAGGGGTCAGGCTGGAAAAGGCCTTTGAGCTCTCGCTAAGGATTTGGCCATCACCCTGGAAAAAGCCTTCGAAGGATTCATACAGGAGGACATCAACTGCGTTTCTGGATGAGGTTTCTATACAGGGAAGCAATTGAAGAAGGGACATTAGGAGTCCCCCTCAGAAGGCCAAACAAGGAACAAGACAGCAACAGTGCTTGTGGAGAGGAGACAAGTGAATTGCAAAATATGGAGAAAGGAAGAACGAGTAAGATGTTTTCTTTGGGAGTAGAAAGGAAGGGAAGCAAGGCGCCAAAGGTGCACTGAGGTATCTGGCTCAGGCAGCCGACCACAGGGCTGTGGTGTTCACTAAGATGTGGCATATAGGGCCAAGGGCACACAGACCTTGTGAGGAGCAGGGAGATGCCAGTCCCTGGCATAAGAAGGTGCTCATTAGATGAATGAATGAGTGATGAACGAATAAAATGTCAAAGAGCAGCATTGCAGTTAAATACGCCTCTAGTCTACAGTGTGTTATGTCCTATGAACATCGGAATAACCCAATTCGCAGAATCGATGGACTGGTAGCCACCCACAGATGTTGCGTCCCAATCCCAGGGGCTATGATCTCAGAGCACAACCTCTTCCTCCTCCCCGATATCAAAAGCCCCAGCCCATCCTCCAGGTGAGCAGGCAGCTATAACCACAGCAGTACACAGAGTCATGCTTCAGGTCCCCGTGTCACGGGTCCTCATTTCTAATACAGACACAGTAGTGCCCACTCCACCCACTGCCCACCCTCCCTTTACAGGCATTTGGAAAGATATGTTATCAAATACAATCAGTCATGTTGCATATTGTAAAAGTAAGGGTGCCGATGTGAGCCCGCTTATGAGATACTGTTCCGTAAAAACAAAGCCTTGTATCCCACGTCAGGTCACTTTTGGTGAAGCTCATTCTTTAATGTCTTATTGTTGCTGGTGGTGCATAGTCTCAGATTTTATCTCCCAAGCTGCTCTCTCATATGTGCCTCCATAGCCAATAGTTCAGGCTGTTGTTGTAATAAATTGGCAACTATTTTTGAGCACTTGCACCTTAGCAAGCAGGATGCTACACAGTTATGTACATTACCTGATTAACCCTTACATTACCATCGAAACTATGTAAAATATCTCCATTTTTTCGCTGAGGAAACTGAATCTCCAAAATGTTAATGAAAATGCCTAAGGTCCCATGCTAAGCAAATAGAGCAGCCAGGATTTACACCAGGCTGTCTAAGTCTCCTAGTCATTAGGCTGTATACTTGAATCAAATGAGAAATCACTGACTTTAGAGAAGAACTTCAGAGAAGAACTTCACTGGCTGAAACCTAAAAGTATGTGCTAGGTTTTCCTTTCCCTGAAGTTGCCTGAAGTCTCCCTGCTTAGAAATGCATAGAACATTCAGGCAAAGAGACAAAATGCTTCAAAGAGCTCTCAGAAGTGCTAGGTACCTTTCAGACAGTGCAATTTTTACTTTTGAGAAAATAATAAAGACACCATCATCAAAAACTGCCTCCAGTTTTCAGATTTCCATGTGTGTGCGTGCGCACACATGTAGTAGAATACTACTCCCAACTTTTTATCTACAAAAAGCTGCCATTAAACGTAAGTTGAGAGGAGAAGGAAGGAGGCATAATCACCAGCTTTCTAGGCATTTTTTTAAACCACCCAAATGTGGGCCATTATCAGGACTGAGATTCATCATGGCACCCAAACACTACAGAGGAAAGTTTCTTGCCTCAGGAGACAACTTAATCAAGACCCTGTCCAATGTCAGATAGAAATCTCCCCTGTAATATTAGAAAACCATTGCAGTAGGGAGCCTCGATTTGATCAAATGCAGTGCCCCTCTATTCCCAGCCCCCATTTTGAAAACTGGCATTTGTCTTCTGATTTTTTTTCCCTTTCAATTTGTTTTCCCGTCAAAGGGATCACTCTCCCCTCCCCTACTCCGTGGCACCACCTGATTGAATTCCATTCAGGGCTCCTGGTGGTCCTGTCCTCCAAGCAGACTTGAGGGAGCCCTTTTGCCTGTTTCATATCATCCATCTTTCTGGGCAACTGAAATTGTGCTGCAAAATGTAGCACTACTTTTTGGGACCTCATTAACACCAGCTCCAAGGGAATGGGCTTCAACATAGGAGACATTAAGCATCTAAACAGCACACTGAGACAGCAAAGGCTTCAAGAGCATGGCAGACAAGTGATAGAAATCAAGTAACTGGTATAAAAAGGCAGGCAGTGCACAAAGGGCCAAGGGAAGCTTTTCAATTTATATTTCGTGTTAATATCACATTTGTTCCCACGTAGCAGGGATAAACCCTGAAAATACAGAGATGACAGAGAGTTTGTATGCCTCCTGGGGTGCCTAGATTCACCTAAACTGAACCCAGAAATAATATCATACAACTAATTTAGCCATCACACCAACAGGGCTCCTTAGTCATGAGACAGACTGGATAATTATATGTTGTCTACAATTTCTGACACTTGGCTAGTTTTAGCAAATGGCACTTCTAACTATATATCTCTTTGTTACAGCTACCTGTTTTTCTTCAAACAAAAAACACTGAATGGAAAGTTAATTGTAAAGAGAGAAAATCCAAGTCAATTTATGAGAACCTTCTAAGTTAAGTCAATGGACCCCAAAGTCAAATGTCCTTGGTGATCAAGGGCGGAAGGTGACCAAGCCCCCAGGTTCTTAAAGTCCATGCAAGTGATACCATCTCAGGGCAGTTGCTTTAATCCTTGGATTTCACCTGTAAGTGAGGAGCTTGGACTAAAGATCCCTTAAATTATGTCCTCCGTGGTCATTGATGCTGTGTCAGCCATCACCCTGTCTGATCCAATTGTTTGTGTTAAGGCAGAAAGCTTTCTCCACTCTCTTCTGCTATCCGTCCATTGGCTCTCTTGACATCTTATGGAGAGATACCCTATTGTGTCAAGTATTTTCCAAAATAAATTCCAGTTCACACATCTATTCACACACTATAAACAATTAACAATGAAACCAAAAGCTCTGGGTTGGCAGATCAGCAGATATAACTAAGATAAGGGCAAGGTTGAACCTTGGCTGCTGAAGTCTCCAACCAGTGCTCCCCATGGAGAGATGCATGCCCAGCAGCATTGGCCCTGCCTTCAACATAGGACAGAAGTGGGTTACACAAAACCACGGAGAAAAACAGACAGCAAGAGAAATTAACATTTTCCCTTTCCAATAGCCTGAGTAGAAAATGGCATGTGGTGAAATATAGTTCTCAATTATGGGTGACCTATAAATGAGTTATTGTTACCGAGAGCTAATAGTAAGCCAAGAGTTGTTCTAGGGATTTGATTCTTTAATTCATTAATCCATTGTAGCAACTCTATAAAAAAGGAATTGTTGTTAGTCCCATTTTATAAATTGGAAAACTAGGATACAAACAAGTTAGAAGTTAAATGCCTGAGGTCAAACAGCTGGTAACTGGAAAAGGTGGGACTTGAACCCAGATATTCAGGATTCAGAAACTGCACACGTCCCACTATACAGCACCAGCTGTGGTGAGGGCTTCTTGTTATGGCTTTAGAAAACATTGATGGAAGATCCATTCTAATGTGGAAAGTTTCCTGCGGGCTTAAGTCAGGTCTCTATCTGGAGTGTGCATGCTGATATTCAGGTTTCTGTATATATTAATGACTACAGATATTAATTAGGGGCTGAATAGCAATGAGCACACTTAAACCAAGCAGAAGCAGAATGGCTTTGGGTCCCAGGCCCTGAAAGGACTATGGAAGAGAAGCATTACTTGAGGAGTAAGACTTGGGAGAATAAGGATCTAGGACAGCAGGACCAGCCTATGTCAGTGTAAAGTCGTGCAGACTGAAGTTTGACTCCTAGAGCACCCATGGACTAGCCACACGTGCTTAGTGTTTTGGCTTTATTGCTATGGCAAAACACCACCCTAAGACAGTGTCTGAGAACAACAGTATCTATTTTCCTCATGGATCTGCAACTCGGGCAGGACTTAGCAGGGTCAGCTTATCTCAGCTCCACTAGGCATAAGCTGGGGCAGCTCGAGGCTGGGAACTGGAATCACTGAAAGGATTGACAGTTGGTGCTGGTTGTTGGCCTGAGCTTCTTAACAACACGGTGGCTGGATTCAAATGGTGTGTATTGCTAAAGAGAGAGAGAACGAGCTAGATAGAAAAATGTCACCTTTATTGACCTCACCTGAGAAGTCATGCAGCATCACGTCCACGGCATTCTACTGGTTGAGGCAATCACAAAGGCCTACCAAGTTCAAAGGGGCAGAGAAAATGGGCTTCACTTCTGGGTGGGAGAGTGGATTGCAGAGACCCCATTTTGAAACTACAATCTTCCATACTTGGTTAAGTGACTTGATTCTTTTGAGCCTCAGTTTCTTTACCTGAAGAACTAGGATAACAATATTTCACAGAGTACTTACAAATGTTAGACATAAGGTAGGTTATGCGCTTACACATAGTAGATGCTCAATACCAATTCTCAGGCCAGGTTAGGGATCAGATGTGGGGAAGCAGAAATGATCTATCGCACTTCCAAAGGTGGCTGATATACCTGGACCTGAACAAGGAACAAAGCTTGTTAGAACAAGAATAAGGCTACAGGCCAAACCACCCATCCTCCAGGTTCTTCCTAATTATTCTGGGAGCACCTCACCAGGATCTCCTCTTGAGAAGGCATCAGCTCAGTCCCGGAAATATTAACTCCTCTCACATTATTGCATCTATGTTAGGCCCTGTAGGCTGAATGTAAACAACAAGTAACCAAAAATGATTAGTTAAATATTGGGACTTAGAAGGAATCTTGATCCCATTTTCAGGTGTTTACTTATGTGAGGAGGAAAGCTCTTTACAAAAGCTCTGAAGAAGGACAAGCGGCTAGGATTAATCTCAGAATCCAACATGCTCTCTAAATAAGTTTTGAGCCTGAGGTATGCCTAGTTGTTCACAGCAAATCAGTTGAAAACATTTAAACCACAAAAATCTCATGTGATAAACCTAATTCTGGTTTGCAAACTTAAAACAAGAAAACCCATTTGATTTCTAAAGACAAGTCCATAATCTTTTGGGTAACTCCATGAGTTACCTGTACGAGTAAAACCTGGGCAGATGAGGCTTCCCGAAGACTCTGCTGCATGTGACAAACACACGCATCGGGGAAATTCTCTCATTTCTAACCCAAGTTATGAGTGGAGTTTCATGGGAGGCTCCCTGGCTGAGCAAGAGTTTTTTCACAGATTCCATCTTTCCATTTTGTCCATAAGGAATGAGAAAAAAATGGGGAAAAAAAACTCTGTCTCAAGATAGTATTCACGGGACAAAGAATTTCTTCAAAAGGGAGAGATGAAAGGAGGTCCTGCTTTTTGCTGGCATTTGCAGCATTACCGTATGACTTCGAGCGGGGCATGAGAAGCTCTTTGATTGCCAAAGAACAGTTGCACCTCTGTCAGAGCAGCCCTCATGACTCATGTGGCTTAGCAGGAAAGGAGGGATAGGAGCAGATGGAAGGGGCACAGTCACAGCAGAGGGAAAGTAACATGAATACCAACCAAAGGGGGCAGGGCGTGGAGAGAGAACACAAGAGAAGGGGGGGGGGGCTTGAGGAAAGAGGAGAAGAATAAAGTGTTTGGTGTTCTCTGACAGAGCACCTGTTGTTTTTAGCGATGACAGCACATCCAGGAGTGAATAAATTGCTCCTTCTTGATCATGAAACTGAACAACACTGCCCAGAAAATGTCTCAATGGCAACAACCACCTCCCTTCTCTGCTGGCAGAAGCTCCAGTATAGATTGGAGAGCATGGGAAACTTCTTTACCTGTTTACCTTTTAAAAATTAACACTTTAATAGCACTTACTGTGTGCCAGATATTCTGCTAAACTCTTTATAAAAGTTATTTCATTTAATCCCCTTGGCAATCTAAGAGGTAGATAGGAAACTGAAGCCTTTGTCTCTTTCAGTTAATCATCATGGTTATCATCACCTCCATCCATCACCAGCACCCTACTATTATTTTTTTTTTAGCTTTTGCTATGTATCAGGTGCTTCTTACATCATCTTGCATACCTCATCATTTCAACAACCCTGTAATGTGGGCCCTATTTTCATTTTTCAATGAAATGTAAACATTTAGATTTTATGATGACTTAGAAATGTTGACATACATAAAGTGATAAAGCTAATGAGCAGCAAGTTCGAGACAAGAACCCAGTCCAGCCTGACCTCAAAGCCAGTGTCCTAACCATGACTCTCAGCCATGACCTCAAGAGGCAATAAACACTCCTTGCTCCATTTCACACATTACGCACTTTGAGATACTCTGATCTCAAGGAATTCAGTCAGAGCCATAAATTTCCCTGCTATTTCCACTCCCTGATGGGTGAGTTACCAGAAATCCGGCTTTAGAGTCATAGAACGTGAGCGCTACCCCTCTCCACTCCACCCCCATATATCCACATAGAAACTGAGGTCCCAGCATTAAATAAAGTCAGAATCAAGATTCAAATCTTGTGACTTCATTCTACCACCTTCTTTCAAGAGATTCCTGGCCCAGAAAAAATGGATCAGTATTAAATAAAGTCTTACCAGATGTTTCTGTTTTAACCAGATGACAAAGCACAGAACACAGGACTGGAACATGAATTTCATCTCCACTCTTATTGCTAACATGACTAGAGACCTTCTTTTGTCCCATTTTCAGGGTGATCTGGAAAGAGAGTTTCATTCTATCCTCTGTGAATAAACCTCACATGCTGAAGTGACTTCTGCCAACTCCAGAAATGTACTTAAGTTTATTAAAATTAATTCAGAATTATCAGAAAAGTCTACTTGAAAATGTTTGTCAATTATTTTGTTTCTAGATAACAAACAACCACAAAGCAAATCCAAGATGTATGCTGAAATTTTTAATAGCAATCCCAAATTTGGTCAAAATCAAATGATGAATTTCTCTGAAATTTTATTCGTTTATTAAAAACAAAACATTTACTTTGTATTAATTATACTCAGTGAGAGACACACAAGGACAAGACAGGTTTCTAATTCCTAAGGCATTCCCTACATCACAGAGGGGACAGATGTGTGTATGAAGGAAATTCAAAAGCATCCTTACAGCAAATTAATCAAAGAAACCCTAAGAACAGGGATGTGTGACTAGGGGAGATCCAAGATGGTGGAGTAGATAAACACTGTGCCTGCTTCCTCCTGTGAACACATTAAAATTACAACTAAATTATAGAACAGTCAACCTGGAGAACCATCTGAAGCCTGGCTGAACAGAAGTTTTATAACTAAGAATGTAAAGCAGAAGCCACATCGAGACTGGTAGGAGGGGTGGAGACACAAAACAGGCTGGCCCCAAACCTGCATCTGGTGCTTGAGAACTGGGAGGGATGTCTCATCCATGGAGGTTTCCCCCAGAAGAGTGAGAGACCCCAGACCCACACCAGTCCCCCCAGCCCAGAGTACTGGTGGTAGGAAGAGAAGCCCCTACAACATCTGACTGCGAGAAACAGTGGAGATTCTGACCATCTGGGCAGGACAGAAGGCTGCAGGAAACCCTGATATCCTCTTAAACCACCAGCACAAAGACTCTCAGTCACAGGCATTCACCTTGGGCTCCGGTGGAGGGACAATAACTTGGGAGGCGTCAGAGGCATACAGGGGGCAGGCTGAGGTGTGTGGCCACAGAGCGAGGGCTGGAGGACAGTCACCATTTTCCCTGTGTGGGATACTTCTCTCATGCAGCCGGCAGGCAGGCACCATCTTTAATGTGTTGAGCCCTCTGCCACATGGCCAAATCCGATTGGCCTGGTGAGGTCTGCTGCTCCACCCTGCTGACTCTCTGAAACCCTGCCCCACCTATCTCACCCAGGCCAGAGGTACTTTCTCCAAGAGCAGCCAGCCCTGCTGGCATTGCACTCTTTCTTGAAGAACTATCCAAGTCCACAGGACCCAGGCAGGCAGCAGCTGGCCTTGGTATGCGCTGACTGAGACTCTTGAGGAGTAGCTCCAAGCACAGCACTGGCACCAAACCAGGGTCTACATTAACCAGGTGACCACAACTCCTCTCATTCTAGTGTCTCCCTGAGACCCTGCCTCATTCAACTTGCATACCACACGAGACTTTATCAGGGGCTGAAACGTAAGGGAGCCAGCAGTTGGCAGCAGACCTTGGGGTGTCCTGGCTTTTTGTGGAGCTACCCCAGGCCTAGAACTGATAGCAGCCATCCTCAGTTTCCAGTGTGGCCTCTCTCACACCTCTAGTGTTAGCAAAGGCTGTGAACAACTTCAGATTACACCCAGCTCCTACCAGGTAGTCCCCTGCTGGTCAAAGGCAGTAGATGACCTGGGCCTGTACTGGAGTCCCTCACAGGAGGCTCCAGAACTAACATACTTGGAGGTTGGCTTCAGACCACAGCAGAGCACTGCCCAATTTTCCCCACAAATGGCTCATGCAAAGGGCGGTCTCAACAGGCACAGAGCCCACTGAGTGGGACAGTGGGATAAGACTCCCACACAGCAGCCTGTAAGCTGTGGACATAGTCAAACCTCACAGCCAATCAGCCTGAGGGTCACTCTCTCCCACTGATGTACCAATAACAATCAAGGCTCAATTATAACAGGAGGGCACACACAACCCACACAAGGTAAACCCCTGGAGTACCCAGCTCAGGTGGCCAGGGAGACTGCTCCACTGGGTCCTACAGGATACCTACTATATAAGGCCACCTGGCCAAGCCTGGGAGACATAGCAGATCTGCCTAATGTATAGAAACAAACACAGAGAGGCAGCCAAACTGAGGAAACAAAGGAATGCCTCCCAAATGAAAGAATAGGAGAAAGCTCCAAAAAAAACCAACTAAACAAAATGGAACAAGCAACCTACCAGATACAGAGTTCAAAACAATGGTTATAAGGATGCTCAAGGAACTTAGTGAGAACTTCAACAAAGAGATAGCAAGCATAAAAAAGGACATAGAAACTATACAAGAGAACCAGTCAGAAATAAAGAATATAATAACTGAAACGAAGAATGCACTAGAAGGAATCACTAGCAAACTAGATGAAGCAGAGGATCGAATCAGCAATTTGGAAGAGAACGTAGCAGAAAACACCCAATCAGAATGGCAAAAAAGAAAAAGAATCCCCCCAAAATGAGGATAGTTTAAGAGACATCTGGGACAACATCGAGCGTAACAACATTCACATCAAAGGGGTGCCGGAAGGAGAGAATAGAAAGCAAGGGATTGAGAACATATTGGAAGAAATAATGACTGAAAACTGTCCTAGCCTGGTGAAGGAAATAGACATACAAGTCCAGGAAGCACAGAGAGTCATAAACAAGATGAACCCAAACAGGACCACACCAAGACACATTATTATTAGAATAGCAAAGGTTAAAGATAAAGAGAATTGTAAAAGCAGCAAGAGAAAGGCAACTAATAACTTATAAAAGGAGCTCCCAGCTGATTTCTCAACAGAAAATTTGTAGGCCAGAAGGGATTGGCACAAAATATTCAACATGATGAAAAGCAAGGACCTACAATCAAGGGTACTCCACCCAGCAAAGCTATCATTTAAAATCAAAGAACAGATAAAGAGCTTACTAGAAAAGAAAAAGCTAAAGGAATTCATCACCACCGAACCAGTGTTACAGGGAATCTTAAATGCACTTCTTCAAGATGGAAAAAAAAAGTCAAAATTATGAATAAAATGGCAATAGCTACATATCTATCAACAATTACTTTCAAAGTAAATGGGTTAAATGCTGCACTCACAAGACATAGGAAGGTTGAATGGGTAGCAAAACAATATACTTACATGTTCTGCCTATAAGAGAATCACTTCAGATTGAAAGACACACACAGATGGAAAGTAAAGGGATGGAAAAAGGTATTTCATGAAAATGGAAATGGAAAAAATACAAAAAAAGCTGGTGTAGCAATACTTAGCTAAGACAAAATAAACTTTAAAACAAAGGTTATAACAAAAGACAAAGAAGGACCCTGTAATTTCACTTCAGGGTATTTATCTGAAGAAACCCAAAATGCTACTTCAAGAGGACACGTGCATCCATATGTTCATTGAAGCATTGTTTACAACGGCCAAGATGTGGAGGCAACCTGGGTGTCCATCGATGTATGAATGGATAAAGAGGAGGTGCTACATATATACAATGGAATATTGCTCGGCCCTTGATTTTTGCCATTTGCGGTGGCATGGACGGACCTGGAGGGTATTGTGCTGAGTGGAGTATAATACAGAGAAAGACAGATGCAATGTGATTTCACTTATATGTGGAATCTAAAGAACAAAATAAACAAACAAAACAGAAACATACTCATAGATACGGAGAACATATTAATGGTTGCCAGATGGAGGAGGGTTGGGGGTGAGTGAAAAAGGGGTAGGAATTCGAAAGTACAAATTGGTTTTTACACAGCAGTCATGGAGATGTAGGGTATAGCATAATGAAGATAGTCAACAATATTGTAATAACTATGTATGGTGTCAGATGGGTAATAGATTTGTTGGGGTGATAGGAGGAGGTTGTGGAGCTGGGTGAAAAAGGTGAAGGGATTAAGAAGGAAAAACTGGTAGTTACAAAATAGTCATAGGGATGTAAAGTAAAGCACAGAGAATATAATCAATAATATGGTAATAACCCTGGATAGTGCCAGATGAGTGCTAGACTAGTCAGAGGGATCATTTCTTAAATTATATAAATGTCTAACCATTATGCTGTACATCTGAAATTAATATAAACTAGTATTGAATGTCAACTGTAATTGAAAAATGAAAAAAGGGCTGGGGGAAGGTGAAGGGGAATAAGAGGCCCAAATTTGCATGTAGAAAACAAGTCAGTCATTGGATGTAACGCATAGCATAGAGAATACAGTCAATAATATTGTAATAGCATAGTATAGTGTCAGATGGTTTCTGGACTTACCATGGTGACCACTTCTTTAGGTATATAAATGTTGAATAACTATGGTGTATCCTTGAAACTAATATAATATTATATGCTAGCTATATTTTAATAAAAATCTTAAAATAAATTGTTTTAAAAAAGAACAGGGATGTGAACAATGATGGAGTTGAAAGATCACTCTCTAATTCCATCAGCTGGATAATAATCAAATGACCATTTACCAAGATGGTTTGAAATTGTATCCCCTGATCTGCTTTCAGAATTAATGTTCAGATAATGAATGCCCAGTTCCCTCAGATGTTTAATTACTGAGGAGCCTTACTTTCCAAAAGAGAGGCTATACATACTCAGGAAGTGACATGGAATCTTAATGAGACATGATCTTGAGAGGTCATATAATTCAGACTCCATCTTCAGGCAATACTTATTTTTGAAAACCTCAGGGAGAGAACTTGACAGCCTTCATTATTGACAGTTTTGACAACCTTCAATGGGTCTGCAGTAGTAGCTCTTAAAGTATATCCCTCCATCATGGCCTCTAGGGTCTCTCATGGAGACTTGACAAGAGAAAGGCCTGTGTTTATTATCCTGCACCTGGGACTGAGGTCCTTGGTCCCCTCAGGCCTGGAGGATGATTTGACTCTGCAACTGGAGAGACTGGAGACTGCAGAGCCAAAGCCAGGACAAGGGGCCATCATGTGTGTTCCATGTGGGAAGGGAGATAGAGCTGGGTCCCTGGGGCTGGCGGTGACAGAGGTTGAATCATTTTTATTTTCCTTTTATTTATTTATTATTTTTTTTAATTTAATTTTTTAAAATTAGTTTCAGCTGTACAACACAGTGCAATAGTTATACTTTTTACCCCTCAAAGTGACAACCCCCCCTCCCCAAATCTGCCACCCCACTCTCCTCTACCCCCCGATATCATACATATCTATTACAATTCCATTGACTCCACTCCCACACTATACTCCACATCCCGTAGCTGTATATATATTCAATCATAGTTGACATACAATATTATACAACATCAGCTCCAGGTGTACAGTGCAGTGATCAAGCCTCTACCCCATCCATGATGCGGTCTCCCAAACAAGACATGTGACCATCTGACACCCTACAAAATATTTACAACATTATTAATTATATTCCCCAAACTGTCTTTCATATCCCTGTGGCAGTATTATAGTTACCCATTTATGCTGTCTAATCCCTTCCACTTCTCCCTCATCCCCACCTGCCTCCCAACTAGCAGCCATCAGTTGTTCCTCTATGTCTCTGAGACTATTTCTGTTTACTTTGCTCGTTCATTCAATTTTTTAGATTCCACATATAAGTGAAATCATATGGTATTTGTTTTTCTCCGACTGACTTATTTCACTTAACATAATAATCTCTAGGTCCATCCATATCATTGCAAATGGTACGATTTCATTCTTCTTTATAGCAGAGTAATACTCCATTGTATAAATGTACCACAGTTTCTTAATTCAGTCATCTACGGAAGGGCATTTCGGTTGTTTCCAAGTCTTGGCTATTGTAAATAGCGCTGCAATAAACATAGGGGTGCATATATTTTTTTGAATTAGCATCTTGGGTTTCTCTGGATAGATACCCAAGAGTGGAATTGCTGGGTCATACAGTAGTTCCATTTCCAGTTTTTTGACATACCAGTGGTTGAATAATAATGTTCAGTGATAACTAACATCTGAATAAAGCTTTCATTTACAGGTTTCTTTGACATACACCATCATTTAGTTTCCAAAGCAAGGTTGGGATAACAGCCTTGCAATGTAGATTGCCATTCTGTTTTATTGAATGGGAAATGAGACTCAGAGGATTTAAGCTACTAAGTGGTAGACTACTATTACTCTTCTACTACTATTCCTGATAATAGCAATCATAATGATAATAGTAATTCTAAAATTCCCATTTTACAGAAAAAGAAACTAGGATTTTAAAAGATTAAGTAATTTCCCTGTGGTCTCCTGTGGTCTTACAGTTAACAAGTGGTGAAATGAAATTTGATACCTAGGGAAAATTGATACCCCAAGTCTGTGTTCCTGCTATATTTCTTAGCATTTTAGAAAATAACTGCCATTTCTACCAGAAGAGGGATTCAAAGTCCTAATAACACCCTGCCCAAGTATTCCAGACATGCTTTCTAACCCACGTGAACAGTGATAAAACCCATGTCTTCCAGTGTCTACCACCCTGGCACCCCTGCTCTGAGGATTCCAGTATTACCCTTACTTCCTTATGCATTAGCAATGGACTGTGCTGATAATGTCTCTCCCCACCAGCAGGACCCAAAGAACTGAACTGAGAGAGTGGCTGCAATTCTCTTGCCTTGAGCAGCAGGCAGGGCTCACAAAGAATGATACAGGACCAACGGTCATTTTCTTTCCGAAACACTTTGCCATCTAGGGTTCCTTGAAATTTTGAGTTTTATAAGGGAGATTATCTAATGAGACATGGAGAGGCTAACTACTTACCCAAAGTCACAAGGAAGTTAGAGGCAGAAGAGAGTTAAATCCAGGTCTCCTGACCCATGGTGTCTGCAACACACTAGCCAACGAGTTAATTCTATAAGCATCACAGAAGGGCTGCTATGATACAGGCCTTGTACTCAGTTCCCTGAGGCTCACCGGAGACTCACTCATGTATTCGAGAAACCCTGACTGAGTACCTATAAGGTGCCAGACACCACTGCGGCCACTGCAAATATAACAGAAGACTAAACAGCGCTGTCGCTTTCCCAAGCTAGCATGCCAGAGGAGGAAGAGAAACAACAAATGTATAAACAAAGAAATATTGTAAATGTATGTCAGATGCTAGTAAGTACAGGAGGAAAGCAAAGCAGGGTAATGGGGATATGGATGAGTGCAAGGGGTGGGGGCCTGCCTGCTTTATGTAGGGTGCTGGCCTGAGTATAGGCAGAGACCTCAGAGACCTGAGGGCATGAGCTGTGCAGAGATCAGCAGGACGGGTGTCCTAGGCAGAGGGAAGAGTGAGTGGAAAGGCCTAGGGGCAGGTGTGAGCTCGCATTTCCAAGTAACAGAGGAAAGGCAACACGAATGGGAATGGAATGGGAGAGGGGAATTATTTGTAGAAGATGAAGTTAAACAGAGAGGCCAGACTAGGTGGGGCCTTGTAGGCTCTTGCAAGGATGTTGGCTTTACTCTGAGTAACCTGAGTAGCCAAAGAAGGGGACACAGAGGAGAGATGGGGCCTAATTTACATCCTAAATCCTGGCTCTACACAGTCAACAGGTGGCTGATGGCCAGGCAATCCACTGCCTTTCTTCACCCGTCCAAACTCTTCATTTCCCAGAGCACAGGCTAGCCTGGAGTTCCTAATCAAGCCCAGGGGGCCCTGGACATGATGGAGAAAGAAAAAATCATTTCTATTCCTGCCCTGAACAACTCTGAATCTTAATCACAAAGGCCCAAACTGGATATGCTATTCTAGTCATGGTTTCACCACGCTTTAGAATTTCTAGATGTGTCCAATGTCATGCTTGCTTTTTTGCTGGGAAGGCTAGATTACATTCTCATGCCTTGTTTGTTCATTATTTATCGTTAGCCCTTTTTTATGGAGTCACAATGAAGTAGGCCCATCTTGTATTTACAGCCTGTCCCTATTAAATTTTATTGTTCGTTTATGGCCACTTATACAACTAGCCAAGGTCTTGGTCTAAGATGACTGATTTCTAGACCTATATCTAAAACCCCTAGCCTGAAGTCATTTGTGAAACCAATGGGTGTACAGTCCTTATAAATCAGCATAACAATTCCTATAAATTTGTTTTTTAATCTAGAGTGAATTAAAGATGGCCACAAATTCTTTTCTGCTCCTCTCAATGAAAGGTGAATCTGTTTGTCCTGTCCTTAAGTCTGGGTTGGCCCTGTGTCTTGTTTTGACCAACAGAATGCATGACACGCTGTAGAAGTAATATTCTGGGACATCTGAGCCCAGGCCTTAAAAGAACTATCAGCATTAGCTCTTTGCCTCTTGGAAGTCAGCTGCAAAAGTGGTAAAGAGGAGTGTGCCATTATAGATTGTTGAATTATGAGAGGCCATGAAGAGAGGAACTCATAGAGGGTAAGAGACCAATTTGGACATTCTAGCCTCAGTGGAGCTCCTAGCTGAGCGCAGCCACCTGAGTGACCTCAGCTACACCATGTGCTGGCCCCACTCAACCCACAGAATTGTGCAAAATAAAAATTGTTATTGTTGTAAGGTACTAAGTTTGGGCACAGCTTGTTACACGCCATCCTTGACTTGGATGCTCACAGAAAGAGGAATGGTGGGAAGGAGAGGGGAGGGGAAGAGCTGCTGGCTGGGCAACTACACTATCATTCGGTTCCTTGTTATGGTTTTCTTTCCTGCATCACAAAGCCCCTACAGTCGTTTCCTAACATCGGTCCTCAGGCCACAGTTGATTGCTCAGAATTACGTGAGAAATCTGAGGAAACTACCAATTTCTGAACACTTTCCTTGACAATTTGGATTCAGAAGGCTGGAGACGGGGCCCAGAAATCTGTATTCTTCTGTCAGAATCTCCACATGATTCCGATGAACATCCATATTAGGGAATCTTGGTTATAGACTGTGAATTCCTTGAGGGCTAGAAATAGGTTTATCCAGCTATTCCATTGGCCTGGTACAGTGTCTGACACATATAGGAACTGCATTCATGTTTGAAGAATGGGTGAATAAATGAAAGAATGAACGAATGAATAAATAAATCAGAGAAGAACAGGAATATCTGCAGGTATCATAACATCCCATAGCCTGTTCTGTTCCGACCATCTCTCACCCACTTTTGCACCCACTGTCCATGACAGCACTACCCAAGTATCTCATTCTTCCCTCCTCTTTGTTACCACTGTTATGGAATTGAGAATCCTGTGGGGTGAAAAGAGTGTGTAGTTTTAAGGAGGAGTTAGGAAAGAAGGATAAAAGAGATACAGCATTAGGGCAATGCGTGTATGCAAAAATAAACAAAGCAACACACACACACACACACACACACACACACACACACACACACACACACACACACGGCACAGCCCTTGAGTTATTTGTTTCAAGAAATACAACTCCTGAAAACTGGAAAATAAACTCTCATTTTCTCTCCTTACTTCTCTGGGCTATTCTACTTCCTTTGGGAAGATGTCCAAATTCAAGGACACTAGCAGTTTAGGGAGCTTGAAGGAGGAAGAAATAGAGAAAAGGTGTTTGACAGAGGAGGAGAGCAGAGAACACCTAGGACACTTGGGGAGATGGGGGGCACCACAGGGATAATATCTTGGCCAAGGCAATTTGCTTGCTTTTTGCACCAAATTCTGTTCCTGTCATGCCGAGGAAACTCAAGTTTAAGGCCTTCGAGACCTGCATTTTAAAAACTTGAGAACCTGAAAGCCTTCCTCTCCCACTTGGGCTTTCAATCTTCCCTGAATACAAAAGACTGAAAAAAATAAAGATCTTGAAAAACAGTCCCAAACCATTTCCTGCGGCTTAATTCATTCTGATCCACACCTACTCAAATTACATTGGTGGCTTTGTTCTCTGACTGCTTTACTTGCCAAATGAAAGGGCAAGTTTTCTAGGTACAGGGAGCAAACAGACACAGAGGACCTATAAAAAAAAAAAAAAGATCTAAGTCGAAAATCAAAAAGTGAACCAAATTGAAACCAAGAAAAGGAAACAAATTGAAACACATTTTACAGAAATTTGAAATACCCAGCTAGGAATGTGACTGCTCTTTTCTATTTCCAAAAAGGCTTCAGATTTAAGAAAATCTACTCAAAACTTTGACATCAAGTAACAAAATTTATATTTTATTACACAAGACATACACATTTATAGTAGAAAAATAAGAATATAAGTATAAGCAAAAAGAGAATAATCTTCCATAATCCCACCATCTAAAGAGAAGTATTGCTAATGTTCTAGATACAGCCATCTAGGTTATTACATTTATAGCTGTATTTTTTAAATGTGACACTATATATACTTTTTTCACTCAATAACAAAACTAAACAACTTTCTAGGTTAATTTAGATATACATTAATGTCATTAATGACAGTATTGTACAGTAGAAAAACACTTTTTTTAACAAACATAATAACAAAAATAAAGCCATATATATATATATTTTTTTGGTGGGTGCCAAAAAAGTACACATTTTATGAGATATTATTTATGTATTAATTTTCAAAGTTGAATTGAATTACAGTAGCAATGTGTAGTATGACGTTCGCTCAAAAGATGGCATTAATCAAGAAATAGTCTCAGAAACACAGAAGAAAAACTGATGGATGCTAGTTGGGAGGGAGTGGGGATGAAGGAGAAGGGGAAAGAACAAGACAATATAAATTGGTAACTACAACACAGCCTCAGGGATAGAAAAGAATCAATAATGTAGTAAATATTTTTTAGGGGACCTAATGGACTCTTGTCTTGTTAGGGAGACAACTTCATAGATGGTGTAGAGGCCTGACTGCCACACTGTATATCTGAAGCTGAGGTTGAATAATATTGTATGTCAACTGAAATCATATATATATATATATATATATATATATATATATATATATATATATATAGTCACGGGATGTGGAGTATAGCATGGGAATGAAGTTAATGGAATTGTAATAGATATGTATGATATCAGGGTGGGGACAGTGGGTGGGAGGAGGGGAGTTGTCACTTTGTGAGGGGTGAAAAGGATAACTATTTCATTGTTTTGTATACCTGAAACTAATAAAAAAAATGATAAAAAAAAAGATTAGCAAAGATTTAAAACTTTGCTTTCACAATGTGCTGTGAGAAACAGCTACTTTCATACACTGTAGGTGGCAATGTGAATGAGGACAATCTTAAGGTGACATGCTAATATCTATTAAAATTATCAAACCACAAAAAAAAGATGGCGTTAATCAAACGAATGCTAGCATCATTTATTGTATTACAATTTTAATACAGTTTTTTTCTTTCTTAAAATGTGTATACATATTTTTGGCACTCTCTGTATACCATATGTATATATTTTGATATATATATATGTATGTATATATATATATATATATGAAAATGTGTAAATATATATATATATATATATATATATATTTACACATTTTCTTAAGATAATTTCTCATCAGTAGCATTATTGGGCCAAAGTTTTTGATAAATATTGCCAAATAACTCTTTGGAAAATTTGTACTGCTCAACGCTCGCATTAGTTTTATGACAATTGCCATTTCCCTATTTCTTGTCATTCTAGGACAGTATTTTTTTCTTACTCTCATTTTAAGGGTCAGAAGAAAAATGCTTTGTCCTTATCAGAATTCTTTGCTTTTTCTTCACTGAAGAGATTGTGAAGGCAGAGCTGAGAGCCATGGAGAATTATTTCCAGGTCTCAATACTTAATCACAAAATATCTGACACTTGACCATTCGGATTCAGGAATTGCTCTTTCTGAAATACCGGTGACTTCCATTCCCCCCATTCTGAACAGCAATGTTACAGCAGTTATCCTGTGGCTCCTCCTTCCCCCGCCCCGCACTGCATGTTGGGTGTGGGGAGCAGACAACTTGTTTCTTTAGCCTCGTGAGTGAAGAGGAACTGTACTGTCAGAGTTCCATTGAAGAAACCACACCTGAGGAGCCTCTTCTCTTGGATCTGATGTAGATGACAAGATTCTGATTTCAAGCTGATGCTTTAATGAGATCCTTGGGGGAGGAGGAGCTTGTATAGGAATAAATGCATATTGCACGTGAAAACATGAATTATTAGGGACCAGTGGGCAGACTACGGTAGTCGACCTTCAAGCTCCAAGCAGGCCCCCAGGAGCCCACATCCTGTTATCCATGCCCTTGTGTAGTTTCCACTCACATTGTACCAGTGTTGATCTGTATGTCCCAACATATACAGAAGTGATAATATGCCACCTCTAATGTTAGGTGACAAAACCTGTGGCTTCCATCTTGGATGCTCCTACTCATTCACGTGGCTCACGCCCTCTGGAGGAAGCTGATTGCTGTGTGCACAGCCCTGCAGAGAGGCCAACATGGCAAGGAACTGATGCCTCCAGCAAATAACCATTTTATGACCTGGGAAGTGGATCCTCCAGCCCAGTCAAATCTCACATGACCACACCCCTAAACTGACACTGTAATTGCAGCATCATGAGAGATCCTGAGCCAGAATAACCCAGCTAAGCCGCCCCCAGCTTCCTGGCCCACTGAAGCTGTGAGATAATAAATGATTGCTGTTTCAAGCTGTTAAGTTTGGGGGTAGTTTGTTACATAGAAATAGATAAATGAAACACTCACTCATCCTCTATTACGATCCTCAATCAGCCCTTGGCAAGCATCTCTGCAGCTCAGAGATGAGCAGCTACGCGCAAGGCAAAGGGAGGAAGCTGAGTCAATAACAAATCAGTTGGGAACAGATAAGGAGCCTAGTAAGGATACACTTAAAACAAGGCTCCCAGGAAATGGTGGATAAGGATCATCTGCCTGAAGAATCATAACTTATACCTCGTATAAAACAGGAGCCAGATTCCACGCTCTGTTTTTCCAGAGCAAAACAGTCAGGGGGAAAGTATCAGATAGTTAAATGTAAATGATACCTGTCCAGCGCTCAAGCGCTTGGATAATTTAAAGCAGCAATACATTTTTGAGACTAGGATCTTCATCACTGTCAGAGCAAGAATAGAATTCAATTCAAACCAACAAATAGCAGTGGTCACTGTTTCTGCTGCAGAGGAAATGACTGATGCTCTCAGACAGAAATTGGATCATCAGTGGCATTGCTCTGAGGATTTAATCACTCCACTGCGCTCCCCTTCCCTTGGATAATACAAGCTAGTGCCTGGGCGTATACGCTGGATTGCTAGTCAAGACTTAAAAGATTGCAGTAAGACAATAAGAGAATAGACAATGGAAGAGGCTGGAATTCAGGGGAGGACTTCAGGAAAAAAGAGAGTCAGAAAGAAACAGAGAGGAAGTCTCCCCCGATGAAGATGTAGTGTCGTTGACTCTGAAAGGACATCTCCAAGGCAACAAAGTAACAGTAAGGCTTATCACCATCACCATCGTCATGGCAAATGAATGGTAAGGACTCACGGCAGGTGTTGTTCTAAATGGTTTTCATGGATTAATTTATTTAATCTGCAATCATCTTATGAGGTAACTGCTATTGTTTTCCTCATTTAACCAGCACCGAAGCATAGATGCTAAGTCAATTTCCCAACGTCACAAAGCTGCTGAATGACAGAGCTGGAATTCAAACCCAGGCATCCTAACCCCACAGCCAGTGGAACACTGCCTGCATCAATGTGGACAACTGGCCTATGTCCTCGACTGCTTGCCCCTTACAGCACCAGCTTACACTTGCACTAGCGAAAGTCAAAAGTGAGAGAGTCAAATGCAATCAAAGCCCCAGGTCTGTGGGGGTTTTTTTTGTTTTGTTTTGTTTCTGCTCAGCTTTTCTGGGTCAGATATGGAAGAGGTCCTATTTTAAAATGTTTCTGAGGTCAGCCAGGAACACCTAACTGCCATGATCAGTACACCCTTGACCTGCTGCCATCCAAGTTCATTCCTCCCCATTCAAAGAAGGCCAATCCAATAAAAAGGAACCACTCAGAGGGCACCTCTTTCTTAGGCTTCACGGGCCGACTTGCCGTTTGAACCATGTGCCGTGACCTGGCCTTACTGAGCTGCTCCAGACCACCGCTTTCAGACTACTTAAAAATTAAGGAATCTTTATTTTTTTAAAACGCCGTCCTGTACAGGATATCCTGAACAAATAATGTTTTAAAAATACATGTAAGACAACTGGTAATAAAGCAAAATTTATACCTGTGTGTATAAACTGGTATTAAGAGAAAGTTGAGGGCCGG
>NW_017731362.1:856923-898991 GCF_001890085.2 Hipposideros armiger
TATTTTTTATTGTTTCTCCCAACCATTTAAAAATGTATAAGCTGCTGTTAGCTCAGAGGCCGGACAAAAACAGAAAGTGCATTGGAAATGTCCCAAGGGCTGTACTTTTCTGAGCCTTGTCTTAGGCTCTAAGCCGTTTAAAAGCAGCGAGAAGGATCGCTCATCCTTATCTCCCCATTACCTAACGCAGAGGCTGCGTCACAGCAGGTGCTAATATCCACATCTTGAATGGCAGGATAAATGTAAGTAACAATACCCCCTTGTGAAGGTCTGGGTGTGTAGATCATTGCATTTTTGCCAATTTAATTTAATCTTAGCAGCTACTTCCCATGTTTCTAATTATTGCACTCTAACGTCAACCTCATTTCTGGGTATAGGGGTCATACTCAAATGTGTTTCTTGCCTTTGTAGTTGACTTCTGGTTCATCCTTTTAACTGTTTATTTCCATAGAATACTAGCTTTTCTACCTTAAACTTTGTGACATTCAGTTTTGGGCTAGTGGCTTATCCTAAGGCCACCTGCCCCAGGTTTTCTCAGGCTACCTTATTTTCAAAGATGTGTGTGTAATCATATGTCTTGGCCTGGAAGGATCTAGGTCTCAGAGGCCCACAGTGAGTGGAAGGAGGTGCCTCTACTCTCCTTATACACACCGACACGTTTAGATTTCAATGGGGCTGAGCAGATGGGTATGGACATGTCAAGTGGATGCAAGATTGCAATGGAGTCTCTGCTTGGGAAAGTTCATTGAAAGAACTAACTGGCTATACATTGTAACACTTGAGGCCCAAGCAACCTGGACTCATTGTGCTGGAGAAAGTGATGACACAGATCACCCGCCCCTGGCATGTGACTCCATTCCAGGGGCACCACTAGCAACACCCGGATTTCCAGTTCCATCAGCATTGAGGGTATAGACGTAGAGGCAGTCACAGAAATGGGAACATAGCTTCAGTTCAGAACAAGTGCTCTGTCTATGGAGGCCTGCGTCTACAGAGCTGTAGCTTGGCAGGCAGAGAAATAGGAAATGGTCAAGAATGATCAGCCGACTCACGGGAGACACTTGGGTATTCCCAGGAATCCTTAGGGTTGGAGGGTCAGAAACATCACATTTCCTAAATATATATAATCACAGATGTATATAATTGTGAATTGGCTGAGTATTGATCATAGCACGTGCCTGGTATGCAGCAGCCATTCAATAAACCTTTGTGGGCAGAACGATTGAATACCATCTATGGCCGATATTTTGTCTGTTTCTTCCTTGTATTTAGCACCAAAAACTATGCCTGGCATACAAACGGCACTCAATAATTGTTGAATGAATAAAAGTTGAGTTTGTGCCTTTTCAGTTCATTTTATTCTTTTCTGTATATGTGATTTATTAGTGAAAATATCTTTAAAGATGTAAATAAATGAACAAATCAGGGGAAAGTCCTCTGTCCTATGTCCTGATTTATGTTTTAAGACATGTGATGTTAGCTCTTGCTAACATCATTACTATGATCCACTTTCCTTTGAACCTGCAGCTACCATGATCTCCTTGTATAGTGGCCTATAAATTAGGCCAGGCCTCTCTGGATAACAATGCTGACAATGTTTGAATATCCATTTAATAGCAACTAGCGCTGGCATTTTCTTAATGTGCTTTCTCTTGTAATTCTGACAGCTTTATGAATGCTCCAGTAACTTTCAGCTAAATCATCCCCAAGTTGCAATTTCCATCAGTTTTATTCCATCAATAAGCCCCGCAGATAGATCTGTAACCATATTATGCTAACAAATAATTGCATCTCAGGTGGATGGTGGAAAAGGATCTAAACAAACGTACAAGGGAATAATGTTGGTTCTTAAGCTTGCGCCAGCCCTCATTCACGTATTTCTCCATCAGTGATCAAAGGCCTGTTAGCCAATTAAAAATAAAATTGGCAAATGATGCTGACATGATTTTATTCTTGCTGTTTAGTTTAGAAAGGAGAATATTTCCCATAAGTCAGTGCTCTCTTAGCAATTTCCTACCAGCATCACAAAGTGCTGGGGAAGAGTGGCAGGAATATGTGGGTAGCCGTGTTTCTCAGCGAGTGGGAGAGAAAGGGACCCTGAAATTACTGCTTAGGGAGCTGACTTCCCATTTATGGCCTTGGTGTCTCTATGTCTTAACATGCCCATATGCAAAATAAGGAACCCTGACCCTGATGGGGTGCCGCTAAATATTCTTGAAAACATAGATTTCTATTATTTACTGGGTTGTCTTCCATTTATTTTAGGAAGACTTCTTTTAAAATGTACTCTCTTTTTCCATACACTTCAGTGTTTCAGAGCTTTCAGTTTCAAATGTCTAACTGGATTGATTCAAAGTTTTCTATTTTTAAGAGAGAGGGGGAAAAAAATAAACAACAAAGTGTGTTATGAACAACAAAATGTACCGTGTGGATGACTTTCTTTGGGGATCTCTAATTCCCAGTGCTGGAGTCTGTCGGGAAAGTTGTTGATAAGTTTCCAGGACATAGGAAAATGAATTTATAATCTCTGTTCTATAAATACCATAACTCCTTTTGTTCCAAGCGCAGTTTAGAGAGGCTTGCTGCAACCTGCAGCCTCCTTGCACTGAATCCAGTCCAGCCCTGCTCTATTGTCCAAAGTACAACCCATCCATTAACCAGGACTTGAACACCCAGGGGACACATTCTCATGCCAATAGAGAATGCATCCTCAGTGTCATAGGATGTCTGGTACCCATCTCCCCAATCCCCCTGCCACTTACCCTTGAAAATATGTCCTAATGCCTAGAACCTGTGAATATGACCTTATTTGGGAAAAGGACCTTTGCAGGTAGAATGAAGCTAAGGATGTCAGAGGTCATTCCAGATTTAGGGTGGGCCCTAAATGCAATGATGGGTACCCTTCAAAGAGAAGGGCAGGGGGAGATTTTAGACACAGAGACACACAGAGAAAGGGCAGAGATCAGAGTTATGCAGCATAAAGCCAAGGACAACCTGGAGCCACCAGAAGCTGGAAGAGGCAGAAAGGATCCTCCCGGAGAGACTTCAGAGGGAGTGTGGCCCGGGACACACTGTGACTTTAAACCTTTGGTCTCCATATCTGTGAGAAAATAAATTTCTGTTGTTTATAAGCCACCTAACCTGTGGCAGTTTGTTACATCAGCCCTAGGAAGACAATATTATCAGGTACCAAGTTCAAAATGCCAGGCTGGAAGACATGTCTAGGATTTGATTCTCATGAATTTATTAAAATCTTTTCTGTTTTGATAAGTAACACCCCCAACTTCAACCACCATCTGCCTACCAATCCCTGCCAAAAAGAAAAAAAAAATCTATTCTTATATTTACTTTAATCATACCAGCACATAGTGTTACCGAAAGAACATAGTTAAGAATTACTGGCAATTTATTGCTGATAATTAAGTTGGTTAATTGTGTCTCTTACCCTTGGGTGGCCCTTCTTATCCTCTTATTTAGAATGAAAAAGATACTGTTGTCATAATATTTGTAGTTGCTCTTTGATGAAGGAACCATTTGGAGAGAGAAGGAAAATCCAGAAGGATGAAGCAAGAGAGCAGGAAAGACTAATTTCAGCCTGGTCCTGGCCTTAAGCATTTGAGTTTCCATGAATATGTTTATGAAACTTGGCGATTTCCATATATTTCCACATATGTCCAGCCACCCACATATTTCAATGTCCCTAAACAGACTTCATAAGGACACAGCATCATGATTTTTACTCCTTGGATAGAAATGAAAGCCTCCTTCTCATGGATATATTATTGCCAGAAGTCAAAGCCCAACAGACATACTTCCAGGCTAGAACGGAGAAATCACCTAATCAAAGAAAGTTTGACTGCTGGCTAACTAACAAGGATGTCTTCTAGACCCAACAGAAGAATCCAGAACATTGTATAACTGGAAGCAACTAAACCACAACGTCTAAACCACTTAATTGCATTTCCAATTGTTATTCTTGACTTCATTAACAAAACAAAACAAAATCCTGGCTATAAACAAGGCTATGTTGAACTTGTATACTTTTTGAAGACCATGTAACATGCCCCAAGCACGCCCCTTGTTCCCTGTCTCCTGGTCTCTGCTATCCCTGTTTCCCTCACCAGGAATGCCAGCCTCGATTCCCCTACGTCTGCCTGCTGAATTCCTACATTGTCCAACGTCTGGCTCAAATGCCATCTCTCCCACAAAGACTTTCCCCAGCTCCTTTCTCTGACCCTAGCACAAAAATGGCCTTTCAATTCCACATCACTGCTTGTGTCCTCTTCCTGACTCCAGCTTGTAGTTCTTCCAGCTCCTCTGATCATCCTCAAACAATGGGGAGAACTTGGTGGGGGAGGGGGGTGCAAGGACTCTTACTCATCTTTGTGACTTCATATATGTCCCACGTTAGAATAAAAAGAAATAGCTACTGAATGAAAGAAACAAAGCCAAACAAAATCGTTGAATGATCCAGGAAATTAATAAAACTGGATCCCTTTTCTCTCATCCATACTTCATTATTACAGGATATTACTCCATTAATACAGGATATTAAAGAAAACATTCAATCATCTCTGATTTTCTTTCCCAAGAGGATAGTGTGAGCTAGCCTGGGCTCCCCTGTAAGTCCCCTTTTCAAGAGTAAGGACTGTGTTTTGTTCACCTTTGTTGTTCCTATATTGCTCAATATCACACAAGACACATGGTAAGCACTTATGTTTGTGAATGTGGAGCTGAGGAGCTTTCCAGTCAACGGGAATCAGTATAAAGAAGCACAGAATTGTTCCTGACCCCTGAGCTGTCCTTGATCCACAGCAAGTTGCCAAATCCTGGTCAGTGTCCATTGGACCACCCTCAAAACCTCACCTCTTCCTTTCTGCTTACACTGCCACCACCCTTTTCCTTCCAAGCTTTTTAGTTGATGGTCTTACTGATCTAGAAGTTAAGATTCAGCTTCTTAAAGCATAATTTGTTGTCATGTTCACTCATCTCTTAGAGAATGTGGTTACTTATCTGGCCAAATCATGTCAAAAACCCTTGATCTTGTGTCTAAGGCCTTCCACAGGCTTGCTTTGGCCAACTTTTCCAGACTATTCGCTCCCTGTTTCCCTTAAGAAATCCTAGACATTAGCCAAACTAAACATCCACTTTCCAAATATGCCAGAACCCTCCCATCTCCCTACAACTACTCAGGCTGACTCATGCCCTTCTCGCCTGACAGGTGACCTACCCACCTGTCCTTCAAAGCCAACCCAAGTGCTACCTTCACCTTCACACCTCCCCCAGCACTACAGCCCAGAGAGAGTTTCGGACTCTTTCCTATTCTGTTTACAGCGCCATTACTGGAGTTCCTGATTCCATTTAAGAGCCGTGCTCTGAGGCCTACTCACCCCCAGGCACAGTGCCAGCCACAGGCCTGTCTTGTCTACACTATCAGCCTTCTTTCCAGCACCTCTGCCCCAAAGGCCCAGGCAGAGCATGTTCTCAGTGAATATTTGCTGAATGAAAGAATAAATTAAAGCACAAATCATGTACCTGTTCTTGCAAAAGTCAACTTTGATCACTGGAGAAAGAAGAGAATCTGTACAAAAAGAAGTTAATCAATAGTCCTGGCGTATAGTGCCATCATTGTGTCTTCTCACTGCCCTCTCCCTGCCCTTGGAGAAATGACCACAGGAGAAGACAGAGGACCTTCCCCAGCCATGGCTCCAAGTCTTGGGGGTTTCCCAGCACCACGATAGGGTGTGAAATATTACACAGCCTACCCTACCCCCTGCCAGCATTCGTAGCCTCACCCCCTTTGTAGCAGAGGACAGAGTAAAGGAAGAGCTGAGAGGAGGGAGACAGGATCTGATAACAAATTTGGTCAAGCAACAGATCTAAATAAGTGTGTGGTGAACCCCAGGAGGTGCAGAGGCAGCAGTAGAAACACCAGGAATGTCTGCCCCTCAGCTGCCACTGAGCCAGTTCTGTGTCTCCAGGGAGGTCTACCATTTGGGGCTGGTCTGTGGTCCTAAGCCTCCTCTGTGACCTCCTTATCCAAGGAGGGGCCTCATAATTCAAAACTCACAGACTCCTCTCCCACTGGCAGCGAGGCCACAGTGCCTGGAGTGGAGGTCTGTGCTCAGCAGTTGGGTTGGCTAGACCAAGGCGGTGGTTACATCAGGCTGTTTGAAATCCTGAGCAAAGGCGGTGTGGGGAGGAGACCCACATCCTGTGTGGGCAGCGATGGTGGAGAGAGCAAAGTGGCGACAGAGCAGTTCCAGGGAACTGGGCCAACACAAGGAAAAGGGCTATACAGGGCGCAGAGGGGTCAAGGCTTGGCCATGTGATGTAGGTCCAGTGCCAGCAAGTGTGAGAGGAAGTGCAGGACCTGACTCCTGAGAGAACAAGATCATCTCCTCACCCGCACCCCGCCAGCACTGGGTGAGGAGGTACCAGCTGGTGACACAGGGATCACAGCTCCTTAGTTCCTCGTGATCAGAATCCAATTTCCAGCTTAGAGGAGAGTGTAGGTGAGTAGACAGGTCTATGGAGAAGACAACCATTGCTAGCTCTGCTGCATAAGAAATTCTGCTGGATGACGGGGAAGAGGTAGAGAGGGCCGCTAAGGAGAAAAAGTGCCTAACATGGGTATGCAGCCAGCTGGGAGGGCTTGGCAGTGGGAGGCGAAGAGGAGCTTTTCGGGCAGCAGGGTTAGCTGAGCACAGTCAGGGTGCAGGAGAGTCAACACGTACCCAGAGGAGAACAGCACTTCCTCACACAAGGATGAGACACCAGACCACATCATGGCCACAGAGGACGACGTGGCCAGTGTGCAGAGTGGCTGAGGAAAGGCAAAGGGAGACAAAGTGATGGAAGCTTCATCCTAAATTAGCTCCAGGGCCCAAATGAGAAATTGGCTCAGCAGACCCGTGTTTTCCTGACTTGCTTGGGACATTTCTTATAATACAGATTCTTGGGCTCCTACCGCAGAGGCTCTGATATTGTAGATCTGGCATTGGGGCCAGGAACTAGAAACAACTAGGAGCTATTGAAATAGAAGAATCTGGTTAAATGAAAACCGATTAGGAAGCTGTCACAGCAAATATGGCAGTAGCGGCAATCATGATAAAATAACTAGTGCACTTACTATGTGCCAAGCACTGTTGCAAACACAGGGTTACTCGTTTGCCCTGCCTCATATCCGCCTTATTATTTCCATTTTCCATTTTGCAGAAGAGGAAACCGAGGCACAGAGCAGTTAAGGCCCTTGCCTGAGGTAGAGTGGCAGTATCAGATGTGAGCCCAGAAAGCCTGTCTCGAAAGCCTGTGCTCTGAAGCACTCTGTTGTTCTGCTCCTTGAGGCTGGAGACACGTCCTCTGGCCAACAATGAGGCCAGGCTTGTGCCCTCCCTGTGCAGTGCCCCTGGGTCCCCCGTGCTCTCCTCACATCAGCTCCCTTTCTCCTCACTCCCACCCAGAAGGCAGGGAGAGATGAGGGGACACAGCCCTGGAGAAGCCCAGCGATTTGTCCGGTTCGAAGGAACGGGTGGAACCTCCTCTTTGCTCTACTGTCTTTCTCAGTTTATTTGCTGGGAAAAACTGACACTTCCACCAGAGAATGTGCCATTTTTTTCTTTCTGACATTCATCTAAACAGGTCCCTTATCTCCTTAGGCCAATTGATCCGGCAGACATGACAGCAAAGAGTCCAGGAATTAGGCAGCCAGAATCTAGAGATTTAACGGAATCCTCCTTATCTGGGTCAGACACTTCTGGTTTCTCAGCGGCAGTCTGTGTGGGTTCTTTCCCCTGGGACGGCTTCAGGATTCTTTCCCATTCAAATGCGTTCTGCTGAAATCCTTGGTTTCCCCTCACCTTCCTTCCCTGTCTCTAATCTGGAAGCTCCCTTCTGCTGGCCTTGCCCCCACATGACCTTAAGGAACTTAAATGTGTAATTCCATCAGGAATTCATAATGAGTCTCAGTTTATCTTCAGAGCAGCTGTGGAATGAGGACAGCGCCACTGGACTTGGGGACAAAAGCCCAGTGTTGGGAGCATCACGTCTCCATGCCTCCAGGGCAAAATGGGACCACCACTGCGAAGGCTGAACAACACAGCAAGTATTCCTTCCTTACAAGCCTGAAGCATCATCATTTCCTACAGCCCAGGAGATAACTCACCAAGGCCAGGCCAGTTCATCAAAAAATCGAACTCTCCTGGTTCTGGGTGGGGTGTGTACATTGTCTCAGCACCTTGCACCTGCCCAGAGAAGGTCACTGAGTCTGGGTTAGAGGCTTCCCCAGTGCTTGGCTGTGGGTCAGAGGCTACATCAAACAGCAGAGTGGGCCAGGGGACTCTCAAGCATCTTTCTTCAGAGTTAACCTGTCCTTGAACAATCAGGGAGGCTGAGGGGAGTGCCATTCTGACCACAAATACAATAAACTGGAGGACACATCTATTACTAGGAGGGCCCTGGGAACCCTGTCCCCTGCAACAGAGGCAGGACAAACCGGCCCATTTCATTCCAGTGGCACGTGGGATGCAAAGCCGGAACACAAGTGCGATGACACTCCGAGCTCTAACTCACCACACATCAGCACAGGCAGCAATTGGAGAACACCTGTGCTCAGTGTGGATGATGATTTCAATGTTCATGAAGCTGGTCTGGGGCTGGTGTTTGTTTCCTGGCAACAAAATTGTCTCATGATGTTCTCCACCATTGCACATATGAGGCGGGGATATGAATATTAATGAAATAAAATGATATGCCTTCCACCAAAACTTTATTTGTAGATTGTATTTTCTGCTTACAGGAACATTGATGTTAGTGCTTTGGTCTTTGCTGCATTTAAAGTGCCTCTTTAAAAATCTCATTTGGAGCGAATATGCCATTAATGTTTTGTAGTGTTTGGCGTTGTTTCTTTGAATCTTGGTGGTTGGCCTCCCCACTTCTAGGGAGGGGTGGGGAAGCCGAGGGGGGGAGGGGAAGCAGAGTTTTAGCTACGGAGAAGTTGATATATACATAAACAGGTAACAGAAGAGGATGAAATAGACAGAGCCCTATATGATAAATTCTTGTTTGGGCAAAGGCAAATCTTGTGAGAAATTTTCACTCCCCCATGGTCCCTCAACACCAACCATCAATTCTTTATTTTGATTATTTTCTGTATTTATAATCTCATCTCATTTCCAGAATGGATTTTAGATGGCTTCAGGGAGTTCTTGAATTTATTTTGGTAGTTGACTGAACAATCTCTTGGAGTTCCCAAATCTTTGGCCAAATGACTCAAGCTTCCTGGGAGCTGGGTAGGATATGGAGCTATCTTCTCAGAATAGTTCTGGTGACAAGCTCAGATCTGTTCAAGGGCTCCTAAAAATGAAACTGACAACTTGGATGGGGTTACCCCAGGGTTTGGATGAAATACTCTACCTTACAGAACCCCCGAGAAAAACCCAATCATTGGACTCCTCAGCTCCTTTCATCAGAGCTCTTTGGAGTGCTGGGTGGTATCTCACTACACACATTCCTACAGCTGAAGAAGGCAAGGAGCCTTAGTGGGGACTATACCTTTCCTGCAACTCTTTGCCGGAAGCTATGCACAAGGGACCAGAGTGCACTGTTTCATGAGGCCAGGCATCCTTACAGAGCTCCACAGCAGAGTAAAGCCTTTACCTACCATGACCCATAAGAAAGCCTTGGGAGCCCCAAGTGCACCGCTGAGATCTGGTGCCTCACTGCTGCCATCCTACATGGCTTTTCCACAGAGAGAAGAAAACATCCAGGTTCATACCAGAGCACACTCTGAGGACAAGGGGGCAGAACACTGTCCCCAAATAGTTTCAATATCAGAACCAATCCATTTGTGCTGCATAACTTCAATGTCTTCTCCTCCATCCTGCTACTAATAAAAAGACTCCTTTTCTATATGATTCCCGCAAGCAGACTAGGCTGCAACAAAGTCCCTGAGGGCAGTTTTTCAAAAAAAAAGAAAAAAAGGTAAATGAGCATACCTGCTCCACCCCATCCTTGAGTATAATCAAAAGGAGTATTAACAGAAGGGTGCTATCTGTGGAATATTTGACTCATTCATTTGACAAATATTTATTGAGCCCAAGACCTCTGAAGATACAACGGTGGTGGAGACCTAAAGTCTGGCCTCCAGGACTAAGGTCCCACTTTTTTGTAACACCTTTTACAGTTTACAAAGCACTTTTATTTTACCTGGTCTTATGGCCACATTAGAAGGTGCTAGTAATACTGCTTTGGGGTATAGTATTTGGGGTACTGCTTTTTCCTGGTGAGGGCAAAAAGAGGGTGGCCTCTTTCTGGGGTCCTAAAACTTAACCACCCAGTGTGCCTCGACTTCCCAGACAAAGGGCAGCAATCATTCATCATCACCTATCCCCAAGTTACCTCTCTTTGCTTTAATCCTTCAGATCAATAAGAATTACCGCTCTAGTCTGAAGGTTTTAAGTTTTCTGTTATTCTTTTTGATTGCCAGTCAATTTTTAAAGTTTATTTTTAACTTAATGATTTTTGTGGAGACATTTTCTGGTCCATTGGAGATTTTTGGTTTTATGATAGATTTAAAGAAACATAAGAATATAATTTCATCTGATTTTCTTTTCTGGTCTACAAATCTTAGTTTGACCATGTTTGTCAAGGATGAGTTTTTGTGAGTGTGTCTGTTCCAGTGACAGGTATATCCATGAAGGTATTAGCTACAAGGAGTAGAATTCTCTTTAGTGAAATAACAATTTGGGAGTTTGAGGCAATGAGGCCATTCAAGAAGTGAGTATGGAGATGCACTTAATTTGGGAGAGGAGGTAGAGCAGGAAAAACATAAACATAGCTGGTTTGACTGCCAGCTCTGTGACCTTGGGCAGGCAACTTACCTTTTCTGAACTCTGAATTTCTCATCTGCTAAATAAGAAAATGATGTCAGGATTCTGGGTAGCGTGTGCAAGCACTGGCTATTGAGCGAGCAGCGATCACAACGGGAAATTGTGTGGCATGTGGCGCCCACATGCAGGGGCTGCAGGGCTGACGCATCAGGCCTTGGAGGCCAGCTTTCTGCAAAGGGCGACTGGGGCACCTCTGCTGTGATGACACGAATATGAATGAGCCCCTGGCGTTTCATGAAGACTGAGATCAGGGTCATCAGTAAAGAGGCATAAAGTTTGTCTCAGCCTCAGAGAACTACAAAGACTTTTCAAGACCAAGGGGCTCATTTGGCAAGCAAGGTCAGCACCTGGGGCAGGGCTCACACCCACCATCTAACCCAGTGGTGTGTTTACTCCATGATTAACTCCTCACATCTGCTTCCCTGTCTTCCTTAGCCTCCAGACTGGTGCTAAAACAGGATGGCTACCTAGCTCTGCATTCTTCTGCATTATTTTAACATCTTTCCTTCTCACTGGTCCCCCCACTCACCCCCTACCCCCCAATCCAAGCCCCTGCTGCCCAAGTAGGCTCTCAGGTCAGGCAGCAAAGAAGAAAACCTCTTTAGCACACTTTGGGAGAGTTAAAGGGGCAAGCTCTGTGCTGACTATCATAACGTGGGTTTTCATCAACTCCCACAGCATGCTTGGCCCAGCGTGGCATAGAAGTCAGTTTTCAGTGGGTCCCAATTTCTGCTGGCTGCTTCTTATGTCCCATGGAACTAAAAACCAGGCCTTCCTGACTGAGCTCCGAGGGCAGACAACGGTTTCTCCCATCCCCCTTCCAGGCCACATACACCCTCTCCATAGTACTTTCAACTCAAAGCTACTGATTCACTCCCCTGGATTCTCCAAGTACAATCTCTGCCACTTTTCCCAGGTCCCACAGGACGGAACATATTTCAGGAAGGTGTCTTCCTCCCCCCACTCCCTACTTTGTCCCCAGTCTTCTCTTTGAACATCCAGGAACCTAGTTTTGCCCCTTCTGAAGACTCCTAAGTAGGGCTAGGGTTGATCCCTTTTGGCAGCCTCATTCTGGGCAGTCATTTAAAACAAATTATTCACATTTGGTACCCTCATAACCCATCTTCCTGTCTAAGGCAAACCAGGCCTGGGTATCCCAAGCAGAAGGTCCTATTTTTAGTACCACTTGGGCCTCTACTTCCTTGTCCTTTCTTTTCACCTTAGGACCTCAAAACACAACCTGAGGCCAGTCAGTCAGGTTCAGTTAGACACAAAGCAAACCCACTTTACTACAGGGTGTGACATTCTCTAAGGGACAAACTCAATTCAACTACATAATAAATCACAGCTCTCCATTACCTAAAAGCATAGGCTTTGAGTCTGTTTCAGTCTCATGTTCTTGTTCTTATCTCCACCCCCATAGCTCAGGCCTCCACTGTGTGTCCATCCAGCCAAAACACAGCATCTGTGCTAACTGTGGAGGCTGTTGGAGCTGCTTGTCCTCCCTGTCTGGTTTTCCTGCGTCTTATCATTGCACTGAGGCTGGGCTGCGTGCCATGTCACCCTGACATTTGGAGAAGGGATCATCCCACAGACTTTCCCCTGATTCCTCTGCCCCCTAGACTCTCGCCTCCTCTTCACTCTCCTAAATGGTTCCAGATCGTCTCATGCATGCTTCCCTTGTCTTCTGGTCACTCCTGTCCTCCTGCAAGCATAGTCACATCATTGGGCTTTCAGGTCCCAGTTTCTTAAGAATGGCTTTCCTTTTCTTCACCTCTGTAGGGAGGGCCTTTGACCGGGCCCATATCATGGCCTCAGCAAGTCTCCTCATCTGGGCAGGCAGAGTCATGGCCAGGGGAGCGGAGGCTGGATTTCAACCCTGACTTGTCCCCAGAATGGGTTTATAGCCTCTGCAACTATAAACAGCAGCTCTGCCCAATGCATTCACTTTGAATATTAGACAAGAAAGAGACGGTAGAGAGTGGAGTCCCCGAGATGTTGAGGTATGTTCCCAAAGTCATACATCAATTAGGGGCCAACTCAGAACTGAAAGCCACATCCCCTGAATCCCAGCCTTGGGCTCCTTGCACTATTTCCCAGATGCTGGTGATAACTGTTCTCCCCTTATATCATTAGCACGTTACACTCACATTTAAATTAACTAAGGCTATCTCAACCAGATTCAGGTAACTTAGCAGAACTCGGGGGTGGGATTTCCAAGGTTCCTATTTACGGATTACATCCACCATAGCACTGGTTCCAGCCCACCTGAGCCCCAAGGAATAATTAAGAGAAGGGGCGTTTACTGTATGGGAGTGGGGAAGAGGAGATGAAGAAAATGGAGGAGTAGAGAGAATTCGGTTTTCACTTATCTTTTGGGGTTAATTTTGATGTCAATATAAAATGTCTTTCTATTTATTTTAAACTAAGTAAGCATTTGCTGTTAGGAAAATAAATTTCGAAACTGCAATCTCTTTTATGCTCTTTTCCTAAGTCAAAACATCTGTCTTTGTTTTGGGGCTTGGGATTGTTTTTCTTGTTTTTCTTTCTTTCTCTCTTTTTTTATAATGCTCAAGACAGCCACCCCAATGCCATGGTGTCACTAACCCAGTTGTAGCTTTGATTCTGCTGGCTTTTTACCATGGTTTTGGTAGCTGTCACCAGCCCACTGTCCTACCCTGCAGAGAGGTCCGCAGAAGCTGTAACTCATGGGCTTGGCACTTGAAGAGATACCAGGAAGCTATCATTCAGCCTTTTGAAATAGGCAAGAAGTCTAAATGCTGAGACGTGTGATGGGGTAAGGAATCAGGAAAGAGTGGGCTCCCGCTGTCCCTGCTGCTGGAGGCATCACCCCTCCAATGGCCTGAGAGAACGAGGAAGCCTCAGGCATCTTGACAGCTGGAAACAGCCTCAGCTTCTCCTAAGACGAACCACAGGAGCACCTACTAGCTACCCTGCGCTGTGCCGGCTACTCTATCTATTGTTGTTGGAAAAGTCATGATGCATTTTTGCAACAAAAAACATAGAAAAAATATGTCATGACTTTTCCGACAACCCAATATATTATCTCTCATTATCTTATTTATATATATATTTTTTCAGATGTGGAAACTGAGGCTAAGGGAGAGAAAGTGATTTCTCTAGAGGTCACATCACCAATAAGAGATCGGTTCACATAAAGTGAACTTCTTGTAGGTAAATTAAGACCAAGAAGGGCCTAGGAAGCAGGGTGAGGCCATTAGGGAATGAAAGAGGGGAGGAGAAAAAAGGGGGAAATGACCTCATTTGCCATTAGGCCAGAATTTAGGTGCTAGGACATCAGTCCTCTAATAACTTGAACTTGACCCCATCTTGTGTCTTGGTGCTCAGCGGAGAGTCAAACATCCCTGGGCTCAGCTCCTAGCCTAGCCCTGGGTGAGGCATCAGGTGGACCTGACGCTAGGCAGCTGCTCTCCCAGTCCCCGTCATCTGGTTTGCTCACTTGTGTGCACATGGCTTGCTCGTTAGCACCAAGATTATTCACATCTGCTTTGTCCAGTGTTGCGCTAGCCTCTCAACTCCTCTCTTCCCACTCCTCAGGGAAGAGAAAAAACTTTCCATTTGGGGGTCATTGGCTTCTAGCCTGAAGGCTTTATCCCAATGGGATTTGATTCTGGAAGGCCACACAGGACAGACAGGTGATATCCATATTTTTCAGCTCACCAAGACCATCTGCTCACTTGGCAATAACACTGTCCTCTGGGTCTGTGCTAAGGGTCCACTTGAAAAAAATGCTGCTTCAGTTAACTAAGCTCTTTGGTAAGAATTTAAGACGGATCCTTATTACAATTAATTTGACCTGATAGCCCATAAAATTATGGTGGGTTTCCAATAGAGTTCTGATTCTCCCCATGAAAACAAGGAGGAATTAGAAAAAGAAATAGTGTTTTTACCTCCTAGATACCAACCAGGTCACTTCATAAGTCCATCATCAGAGCAACATGGTCCCCCAATTCACTGATTCCCACAAACACATAATGACTCTGTTCCATGCCCAAAGTTTTCTGATAAAAACATTAAGGGATACAGCCATGATAAGATGAACTGAAACCTTTAAAGGAGGATCAAAGAAAAATACATTAGGCTAGCTTGGAGGGTTTATTTTGTGGAGTAGACTTCTGGAGAGAGCTTATAGAGAAGAGAAAGTAAACAAAATGCTGTTGGATATAGAAATTTCATTGCCATGCTGTATGATTTATGATGCATCCTCACATCCAATAAATACCTCGCAAAACTGTTGAGAAAATCAGCATTTTCATCAATGTGTTTAGAGTTTGTGTATTCTTTGTAGGAATAGAGGCATTGAATTGTTATGTTGGGAAGGAGGACCCAGCTACACGTGTGTTACACAAAATGAGATTAGTGTGGCTCCTGCCCTCAAGGAACTCATGATGTGGTAGTATTGGTGAGACAACGAAAACACAGCATTGAAACAGGGGAGGCTTTGGTCAGGTTAAGTACAAAGTCAAAGCAGTTCAGAGCACAGCAAGATATTGTGACACTGTCATTTTCACGTTGCTGATTCTATATCATAAGCGCCACCTCGCTATAAATTTTTATTGCCCCGTCTGGTGAAGTTGAAGGCAGGGAGAATAAGGAATAGGGTGAGGATGTCTGTTTTGCATCTTATGTGATACACCTTGGAAATGTATGGTTGTAAAAGGGACAGAAGGTAACTCACATTAATAGTTCTAGCTATTGGGATGGAGCGACTTTTAAGCATTATGCCAAAGCCAGAAAGAAAAAGATTGATTGATTGACTATGGTATCAAAAGTAAGCACATACACATAAACTTAAACCAACTTTTAAAAAAACTGGAAAAATAGTTGCAACATACATCACTGGTTGTCATTTTTTAAAAGTTGGCTTAAGTTTGTCTTGATTTTGCACTTGGATTCTCACTAAGCTCTGCCCTGCCTCAATATAACAATGGCTTATTCACATCATTAATAAAAATATATACACCTGAGAAACTGTCATTGACCAGAGGAGACAATGAAGAAATGCAATGTGGGACCCTGGACTAGGTCCTGTAACAGAATAAGGACATACCCCAATAAGAAAATGGACAAAGGATATGTACAGATAATTCAAAGAAAGAAATAAAAATAAATATGTCCAATGAAATAAGAAAAGATGTCCAGCCTCATTAATAATCAAGGGAAAATTATATATAATATGTATTATATATGCTATATATTATATACACCTTGCATTGACAAAGACAAAAATGGTCAATGATATCACTTATGATAGTGGTATTAATGGTAAAATCATAAAATCATCCACTTTGCTGTATTTATGCCTTGATTATTTTGCTAGTATGTCTATAGTTCAGACTAGTTTAAGATATTATCATCTGTCGCTTGGACTACTACCATAGCCTTCTAACTTGTCAATCTGCATTCATTCTTACCTCTGTTTATCAATTCTCACTACTCAATGTTATAATAACTTTTCAAAACACAAATATGAACACTAAATCTTGCTTATACCTCTCCTTGGTGTTGGAATAACAATAAAATCTTTCACAAGACCTACAAATCCATCTGTGGCATTGTCTCCACCCACTCCAGACACACAAGTGTGCTTCAACTCCCTGTCCTGGACTATTTGCACAGGCTGTGGCTGAAGAGCTCTTACATCACCTAGTTAACTCCTGCTTACCTTCAGGCCTTATCTGAAATGTCACTTCCTTCAGGAAGTCATCCTTGAACTCTCCAACTAGGCCAAATCCTCTCTGTCATGCTCTCTAACAGTACTATGTATCTTTTCTTGGTAACACTACTGCCAGATACCACAAAGGCAAGGACCACATCTGGTGTTGCTCACAAGTCTATCCTAAATACCTAGTACAGAGTACTTGGCACATACTAGGATCTCAATAAATATTGTTGAATGAATTATGAATCTTTCCACAGAACAGCTTGGAAACATATGTCAGAATTTTAAATATGTATATTCTTTGACCCAGAAATCCACTTTGGGAAATATATTTTTCCCTTATGTATCCCACACACAGTCTTGAGATTTTCTACTTTTTCAAGCATGTGTATATAACTTATGTAATCATAAACAAACAATAAAAACAATGCAAGTTAATGGTGTCTTATGTAGGTTGTACCAAAGTATCCTCAGATTAAGCAGTTGGATCAAATACAGAACATCAATATATCACTGCCAGTCAAGAGACTGCCCCAAATTGCTGTGGCAAAAGGGTCATGTCAAAAGTCAGGGCAGGTAGAGATTTTCAACCAGGGAAGGGGAACTATAGAGAGTTCAAGGACATCTTCAGAAAGAGGTAGTATGTGAGTCAGGTTATAAAGGAGAGTTAAGACTCACATAGATGTGGAAGAGGGGAGAGGCTGGGAAGAGCACATGTCAGGCCGCAGAATCAGCACAAAGACAGGAGATGGGGATATGCAGGGCAAACAATGTGCTCATTTGGCCACATATAAGGAGAATAGAGAGAAGCAAAACACAAGACAGAAAAGGTAGGCTGAGGTCAGATCACAAAATTTCAATAACTGACGGGAAGCTTTCTGGGGGATTCAAGTAGAGGGTAAACATGGCAGGCTTTATTATTTTTTTTTTCATTTCTTTTTTGAGATGGCAAAAGATGCTATTACATTCAGTGCAGCAGTGAATGTTCCTACATATTTCTTCAGGCACAAGTTTAAATATAATTGTAGGAGAAATTCCTAAATGTGGACTTGATGTGTGAAAGGCAGGCACATTTTAAATTTTGATAGGTTTTCAGAAATTGCCCTCTTTAGAGGTTGTATCAATTTACATACCTTTAAATATGTATAGGGGAGATCCAAGATGGCTAAGTAGGTAAACATTGTGCCTGCTGCCTTCTGTGAACAAATTAAAATTACAACTAAATTATAGAACAATCAACCTAGTGAACCATCTGAAGTCTGGCTGAACAGAAGTTTTATAACTAAGGATATAAAAAAGCCACGTGGAAACGGGTAGGAGGGGTGGAGACTCAAAACGAGCTGGTCCCAAACCTCCATGTGGTGGTTGAGAATCAGGAGGGATATCTCGGCTGTGGAGGTTCCCTCTGGAGGAGCCAGGGACACCAGCCCCACATCAGGCTCCTCAGGAAGCGGAATCCCTTATAACATCTGGCTGTGACAAACAGTGGGGATTCCAATCATCGGGTTGGGACAGAAAGCTGCAGAAAACCCAGATGTCCTCTTAAATAGCTGGTGGATAGACTCACTCACTCACTGTCACTCACCCTGGGCTCCAGTGGAGGGACAGTGACTCAAGGGGCATCACAGGCATATGGGGGCTGACTGAGGTGTGTGGCTTTGGGGCAAAGACTGTAAGACAATTGTCTTTTGCCCTCCCCCCATGCAGCTGGCAGACATGGCCATCTTTCCTGTGTTGAGCCCTCCCCCACACAGCCAAACTTGAATCTGATTAGCCTAGTGAACTCTGCTGGGACCCAACCCCACCCAACTCTTCCCATGCCAGAGGCACTTTCTCACCAGCAGACAGCCCCACTTGTATTGACTCTTTCCTGGAAAACTATCAGAGTCTGTGGACCCCAGGTGGGTGGTAACTGGCCTCTGTGTGCTCTGAGACTTTTGCTGAGTAGCTCCAGGCTCAGCACTGGTACCAAACCAAAATCTACATTAACCTGGTGACCACAACTCTTCTCACTCTAGTGACTCCTTGAGACCCTGCCTCACCCAACTTGCATACCACAGGAGGCTTTATCAGTGGCTGAATCTTAAGGGAGCCAGTAGGTGGCAGCAGGCTTCAAGGTGTCCAGGTCCACTACTGATTGCAGCCATCTTCGGTTTGCAGCATATGCATCCAGATTTAGCATGGCAGTAAACAACTGCAGATCACTTTGTAGCTCCTTCCAGGTAGTCCCCAGGCAGTGAGTGACCTGAGTCTGCACCAGAACCCTTCCCAAGAGGCCTCAAAACCAACATACTTGGAGGTTGACTTCAAACCATAGCAGAGCAGATGCCCAATTAGCCCCACAAGTGGCACACACATAGGGCAATCTCAACAGACACCAGCACCCACTGGGGTGAATCCCAATCCTACTCAGTGGGGAAAGCCCTCCACACAGCAGCCCATAAGCTTTGGATATGGCCAAACCACATAGCCAGTCAGCATGAGGGTTAATCCCACCCACTGGGGGATTGCAATAGCAATGAAGACTCAACTATAACAGAAGGGCATGAACAACCCACAGAAAGGGACACTCTGGGAGTACCCAGCTCAGGTGACCAAAAAGACTACCAGGGCCCCAAAAAGGACATAAACCTCCCGGTGAAGACTGGGAGACATAGCAGATCTACCTAATACATAGAAACAAACACAGAGAGGCAACCAAAATGAGGAAACAAAGAAATACCTCCCAAATAAAAGAACAGGAGAAAACTCCAGAAAAAGAACAAAACAAAATAGAAGCAAGCAACCTACCAGATATAGAGTTCAAAACAATGGTTATAAGGCTGCTCCATTGTCTCTGTGAGAACTTCAACAAAGAGATAGCAAGCATAAAAAGGGACATAGAAAACATATAAAAGAACCAGTCAGAAGTGAAGAATACAATAACTGAAATGAAGAATGCACTAGAAAGAATCACCAGCAGACTAGATGAAGCAGAGAATCAAATCAATGATTCAGAAGACAAAGTAGCAGAAAACATCTAATCAGAACGGCAAAAAGAAAAAGAAATTTAAAAAAATAGGGATAGTTTAAGAGACCTCTGGGACAACAGCAAGTGTAACAACACTTGCATTAGTGGTACCAGAGGAGAAGAGAGAAAGCAAGGGATTGTGAACTTATGTGAATAAATAATGACTGAAAACTTTTCTAAGCTGGCAAAGAAAATAGACATACAAGTCCAGGAAGCACAGAGAGGAGAGTTCCAAACAAGATGAACCCAAACAGGCTCACACCAAGACACATTATAATTAAAATGGCAAAGGTTAAAGACTAAGAATCCTAACAGCAGCAAGAGAAAGGCAGTTGTACTTATAAGGGAGCTCCCATAAGATTGTCAGCTGATTTCTGAACAAAAACTTTGCAGACCAGAAGGGATGGGAACAAAATAGTCAATGTGATGAAAAGAAGGGACCTACAACCAAGGGTACTCTACCCAACAATGCTATAATTTATACTAGAAGGACAGATAAAGAGCTTCCCAGACAAGAAAAAGCTAAGTTCATGACCACCAAACCAGTATTACAAAGAATGTTGAGGAACATATTTAAAATAGGAAAGGGAAAAAAAGGATTAAAATTATGAATAATAAAATATCAATAGCTACATATCTATCACAATTACTTTCAATGTAAATGGATTAAATGCTACAATCATCCAATCAGGAGACATAGGAGGGCTAAATGGATAAAAATAAAACAAAACAAAACAAAAAACCCTTACATATGCAGCCTACAAGATACTCACCTCAGATTGAAAGATATACATAGATGGAAAAGGATAGCAAAAAATATTTTATAAAGTCAGAAAAACAAAAAACAAAAAAAGCTTAGGTAATAATATTTATATCAGCCAAAATAGACTTTAAAGAAAAGGCTATAACAAGAGACAAACAAGGAAGGACCCAGTAATTCTACTTCTGGGTATTTATCTGAAGAAATCCAAAACACTACTTTGAGGGGACATGTTCATCCATATGTTCATTGCAGCATTGTTTACAATGGCCAAGATATGGAGGCAGCTTGGGTATCCATCAATGGATGAATGGATAAAGAGTAGGTGGTACATATAAACAATGGAATATTGCTCGACCATGAAAGGAAATGGGTTCTTGCCACCTGTGCAGCATGGATGGACTTCGGGAGTGTTGTGCTGAGTAGAGTATATCAGACAGAGAAAGACAGATGCAATGTGATTTCACTTATATGTGGAATCTAAAGATCAAAGTAAATAAACAAAACAGAAAAACTCATAGATACAGAAAACATTTGATGGTTGCCAGGTGGGAGGGGGATTGGAGGTGTGAATGAAAAAAGGGGAAGAGACTAAGAAGTAAAAATTGGTTGTTACAAAGTAGTTATGGGGATGTAGGGTATAGCGTAAGGAATATAGTCAGTAATATTGTAATAATGATGTATGATGTCAGATGAGTACTAGATTTGCTGGAGTGAGAGATAGGAGGGAGATTGTGGGGCGGGGTGAAAAAGATGAAGGCATTAAGAAATACAAATTGGTAGTTACAAAATAGTCATGGGGATGTAAAGTAAAGCATAGGGAATACAGTCAATGACATGGCAATAACTACATATAGTGCCAGATGTGCAGTAGACTCATCAGGGAATCAATTCTCAAATTATATAAATGTCTAAACACTATGCTGTACACCTGAAATTAATTTAAAATAATATTGAATGTCAACTGTAATTGAAAAATTTAAAAAACGGGGGGTGGGGGTGAAGGGGAATAAGAAGTCCACATTTCCATGTATAAAACAAGTAAGCCATGGGGATATAATGTACAGCATGAGGAAGACAGTCAGTACTATAGTGATAGCATAGTACGGTGTCAGATGGCTGCTGAACTTATGGTGATCACCTCTTTAGGTACATAAATGTTGAATAACTGTGGTATACCCCCTGAAACTAATATAATACTGCATGTTAGTTCCATTTTTAATAAAAATCTTGAAAAATATACATGTATAAATATCTGTTTTGCTAAACCCGGGTCAAAAATAGGTGGTCAAAAATCCATTTTAAGAAACTTTGGATATTAGCTGGGAAAATGCACTTTTAATTTACATTGCTTATTGTGTGGAACCTAGACATCTTTTCAGCTGTCTTAGCATCATTTGTGTTTCCTTTTGTGAGTTACAGCAGTCCCCCTTTATCCATGGTTTTCCTTTCTGCAGTTTCAGTTATCCATGGTCACTGCACTTTGAAAATATTACATGGAAAATTCCAGACATAAACAATTCATAAGTTTTAATGCACACCATTCTGAGTAGTGTGATGAAACCTCCAGCGGTCCCTCTCCCTCCCACCCAGGATGTGAATCATCCCTTTGTCGAGCGGATCCTTGCTGCTGATGCTACCACCCATTAGTCACTTAGTAGCTTCTCGGCTATCAGATTGATTGCAATGGTGGCATCGCAGTGTTTGTTTCAAGCAACCCTTCTGTTACTTAATAATGGCCCCCAAATGCAACAATAGTGATTCTGGCAATTCAGATATGCCAAAGAGAAGCTGTAAAGTGCTTCCTAGATGTGAAAAGGTCAAAGTTCTATACTATCTGCAATTTCAGGCATCCACTGAGGGCCTTAGAATAAATCCCCTGGAGATATAGGGAGACTACTGTATTTGTCCATGTCCTTTGCCAATTTTTCTACTAGAGTGTTGACCTTTTTCTTATTGATTTGTAGAAGTTCTTTATATTTTAACAAATTTAGCCCTTGTCTGACATCTATTATACATATTTTCCCTGTTTATGGTTTGTCTTTTCACTTTACTTATAGTGCTTCCGACTATGCACTAATGTTTGATTTTTAGAGCCAAACTTATCAATCTCTTCATTTATGGCTCCTGAATTTTATCATGTTTAGAAAGTTCTTCTCTACTCTAAAGTCATTAAAATTTTTTTCTTTTTTTTCCTAGAAACATGATAGTTTAATTTTCATGTTGATAGTCCATCTGGCACTTATTTTGGTATAAAGAGTTAGGAGAAACACAACTTTATTATTTTCCAGATGGCTACCTAATTGTCCTAACAACACTTATTGAATTATAAATGTTTTCCCCACTGATAAGATATGTAACCTTTATCAAATACTAAATCCTCATAAAAGTATTGATTCTGTTCTGTCTATTGTTCTGTTGTTTATTCATGCATAGATATTAAGCTGTATTAATTGCTATCACTTTATAATCACTAATATCTTTTAGGATTAGTTCTCCCTTTCTATTCCTCCTTTTCAGAATTTTCCAGGAATATTCTAGCATCATTATTTTTTCATAAGAACTCTCAAGTCAGCTTGTCTGGTTACAGAAAAATATGAAAAACCCTGTTGATATTTTCTCTGAGGCCCTATTACATTTATAGATTCATTTAGGGAGAATTGGCAGCTTTATAATAATGTGTGCTCCTGGCCTTTCCACTTACGAAGCCTTTTTGTGTATATCCTTCATTAGTAGTTGAAAGTGTTCCCTACATAGATCTTAGTATGGGTGCCCTGCTGTGTGAAGATTATTTGTCAGATTGTTAGGAAAGGAACATAGCTGGATGTGAGGTGGTCAGTTAAGAGAGCACTGATGGAAAAGATGTGATGAGCTACTGAGCTATATGAAGGTGGTCAAAGTCAAAACAGCAGAATGTTTTAGTTATTGGAAGCTGGAGACAAGGGAGAAAAAAGGAATCTCTAAGGTTTTGAAATTAAGGGATGAGGAGTTTGGCGGGTAGTAGTATCAGAAAAGGGAAACAGAAAGAAGAACCAGATTGTGAGCAGAAAGATCATATATTTGGTATGGGAAATATTGGCCCTCGGCTTCCAGCAAGATGTCCAGGTGGAAATGTCCATCAAGCAAGTGAAAATAATTGTCTGAAGATATAGACACAGGCTTAGAAGGTAACCCCACAGAGTGTGAGTCAAAACTCTTCTGGGGCAGAGGGTTAGCTAGAGGAAGGACAAGGTTAGGACCTTGGAGATGACCTTGCTTGAAGAGAAGAAGGAAGCAGAGCCAGCAAGGGAGTCAGGAAATGAGCAGCCAGTGCAATGGAGAAATAGTCTGGTGGAGAGTCAGGCAGAGGAGAAGACAAAAGATGTAACTGAACACACTGCTGCATTTCTCATTCACAAAGCGCTCTCATCAACTTGCATGAGAGACTAGTCACTTGAGGGTCAAGTCTTGACCCCGCTACCTACACTTGAGGCAAGTCAGTTAAGCTCTCTGAGCCCCAATTTCCTCATCTGTAACATGGAGATAGTGATAGTACCTATCTCATAGGGACCATTGTAATGATGAAAAGAGATACCTCTGCAAAGATAACAAGAACTCAGAAACACTCCTTCCTTCTTCCCTCTCTGTATCTGCTGAGCTTCATAGAGTGTAAGTGGCATTTCCAAGCACACAGAGCTAGTGAGCGGCAGGTGTTCTGATTGTACTACACTGGAGTTCCCTCGCTCCAGCTGAGGATTGGTCAACAATGGGCAGTGACATCAAGGAGGGGGAGAGCCTGGCATTTAGGACATGATACTGAGCCAATCAGGAACATTTCCTTCAGAACAGTGAATACAAAAGCCAGATTCCAAGATGTTAAGCAGTAGTGGTTTCTTCCCTCCTGTAGAGTCGGTTCCTGCTGTCCCATCAGCCTACTTTCTTATGCATCCTTCCAAAGTTTCTTTATGTGTATACAAATATTACATGGCTTGAAATGCAATGCATTTTACACTGTGTTCTGTCCTTACTAACAAATGTGCCAGAGCTCTTTTCATCTGTGTTTATAGAGAGCATCTTGGTCTTTTCATACAGCGGCATTCTGGCATATGGATATATGATTGGGTTGTCGGAAAAGTCATGACGCATTTTCGCAACGAAAAACATAGAAAATAATACGTCATGACTTTTCCGACAACCCAATATAATTTAGTCTATTCTCCACTGATGAACATTTGAGTTGTTTCTAATCTCCTGCTTTCATAAAATAATGTCAGAATGGTTCACCGTGTACACATGTTATTTCACACAGCAGTTCTATCTGTAGGATAAATTCCCCAAAGTGAAATTGTTCCAGGACAAAATCTTAATCAGAGCTCTAAAGAGAATCAACTCCCATAAATACAGAAACCAAGGCTATAATTCTTCTGTGAGGTGTCCAGTTTAGCACAGGAACAGATAACTAAGAATCCCTACAGGAAAGATATTTCTTACTTCCTCTCTTTGTAAAAACAGAACACTAACCCAAACACTCCTGATGAATGTGAATTTTACTCCCCATGTAATATGCTGTGCTCCAGATGTTAAAAAAATCACTGTTTGATGTCGTCTCTTACAATTTGTATTCACAGTGCTGTTCAAAGTCTTTTGAATAACATTAGGGAGGTGGCTGAGTTTTGCAGGAATTAATAGATAGAAACCTGAACTGGAGTTTGTTCGAGTAACAACTATAGAGCCATTTCATGATCACACAACTTCAGCAATCATCTATGTCTAAATTGAGTTATTGGGTTAGTGGTTGGCAGACATACAAGTTTAAAATCATATTGTTCTCCCACTCCTTTCCTGGCAGTTTCCAGCACAATGACCCCAGCCACAACCGTGTACCTCTCACTTTATAACAAGGATCCTCATCTTCCATGGGGCTTCAAGCACTAAGCCAGCTAGCATGTCCATGGCAGCTGGGAGTGGAGACTTGGCACTTCAACTGCGTGGGATAGAAGAGCCAGAAGCGAATAAAGAGCCAAGAAGTGGCCTGTTCTCCTTATCCCTGTTATCAATCATTTCCTTCTAGAAGATTCTGACAGTAAAAGAGCTGATTCTTTCCAGAGGAACACCATCCCAGTCACGTCTTCATAAATCAGGAGGAGCTGCCCTCCTCCGCCTACTCCAAGGACATGCGCCCTGCAGGCTGAGCAGAAGGCCAGCCCAGGCACCTCAAAAGAGAAGGCAAGGGGCCCTGTAGCCAAGAGAGGTTTTTCAAAAATAAAGAGAAAGAGCCAAACAAGGCACTCGAGTCTTGTGCTTTGCAGCATTTCCTTATCAATTAAAAAAATAATAATAACAGTCCCAAAGAGGTCGAAAACTCAGGCTACAAGGAAAGAGAGCAGAGACCGACCAAGCTGGATGTAACTCCAAAGATGGTGCCACCTAGTGAAGATGCAGCGGGACCACACAGGGTTAAAGAAAGGAGCTCAAGAAACGCCTGGGAGCTGGGGAAGCCTGGAGGAGAGGCATCCGAAATCAAAGTGCAGCTGCTCTTTTTGCTGTTTAAATCATTATATATTAGCTGCAAATTTAGTTTGTTGGCCAACACTCAAAAGTGACATATGGCCAATAAAAGGTTCGATGGAGTTTTCCATCTGCTGTTCAACTTTACCAAGGCTTCCATGCGGACGGCTGAGTGTCAGAGCAGGCTGCACTTCAGACTCCTTTCATGAGCTGTGTGCAGGCCGTTAGATGGGTGGGATCCTATGCCAGCGTAGGTCACCTACCCAGCAGAACATCTGACAGGTTGATGTGCAAGTTCTCCAGACTCTGTTCCACACTCAGATCCAACTACCTTTCAGGATCCATAGAACAGAAAGTGCTCTAATGCACAGGCCCTCTGGGATGCTGCAGGTGGGGACGGCAGAGTTCTGGGGCGTCATCTGGACCTTCTGCAGAAAGCTTGTGAGAGACAACTATAGTCTGGGCACTCGTTAAAGCCCACACCAAATGCAAAGGAGTCGGCAAGTGCCAGTGGCCCGGTTTTGGAAACTGTATCTATAGGTGTTACAACACGAAGAGAAGAGGTTCATTTTCCCGGCTCTGGCGTGTTCATTTCACCCACCTTGGAACTAGAATCGCCTGCAGTTGAGCAAATCCTGGCAAGCTGGTCCAGTTCGTGCTCAGTTTTCACACCGATCCACCTGTGGGCTCCTTATATAATAAATGCCGTCCCGCTGCCCTCCGCCACCCATATTCAGGGACACCCTGAGGGTCCTCCTGCACTTGCACTTTTATAGCCCCCTGTTGTGGGGGACACATTTTTACCCCAAACCTTGGGATGGGGAATATCTAGATACTACAGATCATCTAATCCTGTTCTAATTGTTGTGTTCTTAAAAGTGGAATTGGGGCCGGCCGAGTGGCGCGATGGTTGAGAACTGGCTTGGGACGCCAGAGGGCCCCGGTTCGGATCCCACATATGAGGGCCAGTGAACACTGCCCTCCACAGCTAAGATGCTGAACAACAGCTCAACCTGGAGCTGGGCTACCATTGAGTCGCCGGTGACGGCGTAGGCTGCAGCCCCTGCTGCAGTGGGTTGCCATGGGCTACCGTGTGTAGCCAGCAGCCAGCGTGAGCGGCCAGCAGCCGCAGTGAGTGGCCGTCCAGAAGCCGGCGACTGATGTGCCTCGCCAGGGAAGAGCGCAATGATGGTGCCAACTTGGGCCAGTGAAGCAACATCCTCCACAACTAGACTGAGGAACAAAACGACAGCAACTTGTCTGTTCCCCTTCCCCAATTCCCCAACACTGCTCCCATCGCCCAATTCCCCAATAAAAATCTTTTTAAAAAAAAGGGGGGGGGGAATTGGAGAATGAACGCTATCTACAATGACTTCTTTGTTTAAGTAAAAGAACAAAAATTGTCCCAAAATATGATTTCCCTGTAACCCAAAGGGACACTAACAAGAGAAATGATGCACTTGCATTTTTGTGTGATGCTGTCATTTCTCCTGCCTGCTCTGCACCTGTCAGAAATATACTGCCGGAGGCAGAGTGAGATTCGGGGCTGGACTCCAAGAAAGCCCTGTCGCAAACTCCTGTTTTCAATCTGTTGGCAGAGAGATGGTGGAAGGGCAGGAGAGAGACAGGGGAGGGAAAAAGACTTGTTGAAATACTACATAGGAATTGATGTAAAAAATGAAAAGTCTCTGAGTCTGTGAGGAGGTAGCACAAATTATAACAATGGATCATCTGCACAGAAATGAGCTCTCAGTTCTGACAGACAGCAAGGATTTAGAAAGATGGGTCCCTCCTGGGTTCAGCAAGAAGCTAAGGCAAGGAAGCCAGTGGTGCTTGGGGTTTGGCAGAGTCGCAAACTCTCCAATGTGCTGACTTGGCAAAAACTCTGTCCTCGGGAGCCAGTCTCTCTGGAGACTATAATTTTTTTTAACCCATGCGTATTTGAGGGAAAATTTAATCTCTCTGCCGCTGACTCATTTACACTTAACTCATCAAAAAGTTGTTTTGCTTTGTGCTATTTCATGGCCAGTAAGTTAGAGTCTAATTTAGAAATAGCCTGTGGTCCTGGAAAAGGACCCAAACCCAGACATGAGACTCAGACCCAGCTTCTATTTTGATTACAAAGGGTAGAAGGTTATTTCTTTGGATAATACTGCAGGGAAAGGGGTATCTACATTTTAACCCCCAGCTCCCATCCTCCCACCACCCAATGCACATGCGTGCATACACCCTCACACACCCTCACACACTCAACTAAGAAGCTGAGTCTGGTAAAAGATTCATGGACCAGGATGCCCGAAAGCCTCTGTCCCTTGAAATTAAAGTGAGTCATGGCAAACCTGCAAACAGTAATAGCTAAGACGCACCAGCCTTAACCATTAGCTTACAGGCTCACGCTCTGGCACGCAGACTGCCTGGGGTACAAGTTCTGCTTCGGCCCTTCTTTGTTGTACGTATTACTTCAAGCAGTTTACTTCATTGTTCTAAGCTTCACTTTTCTCATTTGTAAAATGTGGGCAGTGATAACAGTGCCTGCTTCACAATGGCGAGGCTGACATGCATCAACCCACAAGTAGTGCTCAGCACAGCCTCTGCACAGAGTAAATACGTACTCAGGGCCTGCTTAGAATCAATGAACGGTAACCCTGGCCAGGTGTAGCAGACACCCCTCAGACACCTACAGGCACCACCTCGGATCCTCTCTGCCCTCCCTGACTTCTGCCCCAACTGTCCCTGCAGCTGGAGCAGCTACACAAGTGAGGTATGGCAGCACCCACCACATGCCCCTGCGTGCACCTCTCACTTCTTTGAGGGCCTCTCTGTTGGGTTCTTTCAGAAGCAGGTGCTGAGATAAGAATTTAGAGATGATCCTAGGAACATTGATAAGGAGGCGGGGGTTGGGGGAGAAAGAAGCAGTGAGACAGGGAGAAGAAAGCCAAGAAAGGATGTGGTAATGAGAGGTTGTTGCAGTGGATAATGGGGTTCCATGCCACCAGAAGCCTCTGGGAGAATGCACAGCCCATGCTTCATAGTTGGCTCACCTAAAGGAGTGACACTGTAATATTTAGCCACCAACTCTCAGCTCCCAGGGATGTGAGCTCCCTGGTATGTGGGCCAGGTATGCTCCTGCCACCAGAGAAAGCCTTATGCAGAGAGCTGCAAGTGGTGCTCACCTGGAAAGCCAAGGTGTGTACAGAAATAGGAAGTGCTGAGGGACATGAGCAGGGTGCTGACAGAATGGCTGCACTTATGACTAGGGACTTCTCAGGACCTCACGCAGGGCCCTGCACACAGCCAGGAAGCACAGGGGAATTAAGAACTCATGGGTAAAACTGTCGGACTGGTGGGGAAGTTGGGAGCTGGCGAATAATTCTTCCTCCTTTCTCCCCTCAGGATCAACTGTGCCTAGACCCAGTTTATACATCTTGGAAAATGGTCTCATGAGATGAAGTGCTCTGTCTCACTTAGAGGAGGCTAGCGCTACAAGCCATCCCCACCCCTCCTCCATCCTGCCTCACTCCCCTCAGCCCTCACTCCTGCTCCTGAGAATTAGGTTGTTCCAGTAAGCCTGACTTCTAGGGAAGCCAGGCTAAGACACCAGGATTAATTTCTTAATAATTTCCAACTCCATCACTGCACAACCTCGCAGAGACTAGATCTTATTTAGCGTGCTGAGAGGCACAATGTGAGATATCAAGTCACATGTGACCTATTAAGAGGTTAGACCTTTTTAAGTCATCCAGGAGAAAATATTAGATCCCAGTACTGGGGTGTCCCTAGGAAGGGAAATACAGTTCCTGAAAAAAAATCATCCATAAATGCAAGATCCCTGCTTCCCCCAAATTAGAGAAAGGATTCGTGGAGGAATTGGGTTTGCATTTAGTGGGATTCTACAGTGGAGCCAGAAGCAGTGTCTTTGCAGCCTAGGCATTGGATTGTGTCTGTGACAGCCCCAGGCCGCCCCCGCCACTCATAAGTGGAAAATAAAGATTGCATGGTGGAAAATGTCCTTAAGAAAAATATAATAAAGAAACAGACCCTGCGGTTAACTTGAAGTGCTTAGAGACTAATTTCAGTTTTTGATATTTTAAACATATTTTGAAAGAGAAAGTAAGTCCCTTCTTTCATCTGGTGAAGGGAACAGCTGTCAGGACACTGAACTGCCCTGTGTCTGAGGCACCGGCATCAGCCCTGCAGCCCAGGCACCGGTCCTGGCACAAAGATGACCCTCCCAGTCCTTGGCTGCTCCCACCCCAGTTGGGGCTCCCCTGCTGCTCGCATACCAGAAAATACTCTCTGCAAAATGAATAATACATCACTCAGCTTCTCTGAGGACCATCGTCACTCTTTCCTTTGCCAAAGTGCAAATGAATATTCAGCGAGGATTGCAGACTCCATGCCCGCCATGAATGAGCAGAGGCAACAGTGACCCATGTGAGGTGATTTCAGAATTCTCCACAGGAAGACACCGTGAACCTACAGAAGAGGGAATTGGCATTTCTTGAATTTCCTATGCACCCAGTTCTGACTAGAGCCTCTCCATCGGGTACCTCAGGGGTGGGCGAAGGTTCTCTGTACAGCCCAGATAGCAAGTAGTCTTTGCGGTCCATATGCTCTCTGTCGTAGCAAGTCTACTCTGCCCTTGTGGCACCAAAGCAGCCATGGATAATAAACAACACGGAGGGGTGCAGCTGTGTTCCTGTAAAACTTCTTTATTTACCAGAACAGGATCTGGCCAGCAAGCAGAGTTTGCTGAGCCCAGGGCTAGTTTACGTCCCCTTTGTAAGCACTCCTGGGTGGTAAGCACTGTCCTCCTTGCAGAATTTCCCTTCCAGTGCAATTGCTCTTGAGATTAAATACTCAACAAACCCCAAACATCATAGTGTGATTTAACTCACCATCTTCTCTTCCAGAGATGAAAAGTGGGGGAGAAGGAGAAACAACCCTTCAGAATAAATATGAGTATCGGGAGATGGAAAGAGGTAGCCAGAGGGAGAAGAAGGACAAGGCGACAAGTTGTGAGACTCAGAGTGCGGTGGGATGAATCCGAGTTGGGAAGGAGAGGAGAGAAAGGCTTTCCAGACAAACTGTTACAGGGTCACATTATCCCAGCTTTACAGGACGACCATAAGCAGCATCACACCACAGTTAAAAGCAGGGTCTGAACGTCAACTGCTCTGACATAACTGGCTCTGCCTCTGACAGCTGGTGGGACCTCGGCTAAGTTATTAATAATCCTAGGCATCAGTTTTCTCATCTGTCAAGTGGGAATTCATAAGATTGAAGTGAGGATTAAATGAGGTCATTCATGGAAAGGGCTTGACAAAGTGCCTGGCATGATGTAAGCATTCAGTGCAAGCCAGCTGTTATTGTTGCCTCGAATGAGCCCAAGGAAGTAAAAGCAATCAGAATGACAACACCAACGGTAAGTTTACAGATGCCCTTGTGGATATCCTATAGCTCCTCTCACCCTTATAACTATGATACTTATCAGTGAGTCAATTGGACTGCCTGGACTAAAAATAATCATAAACAGAGACCTGCACTCAGACATAAGTTCCTCCATAAGCCAGGGATCCGTCCATCCTTGCCCCTAAGAAGTCTCCTTTCCCCAATTTTATGCACTTAAATGTTATGTCTTAGCAGCTGATCACTAATACTACAGAGAGTGCTTCTGTGATCCAACCTAAATGCTGAGGCTTGTTTTCCCAGTCATTTATTTCAAACATGCTTTTTTGAGGGCTTACTGAGGCTTAAGTAGAAATACAAAACGAGAGTACAAATTAGATTAAAACAGTGTTTAGGGTATACAAGACTAATTGCTTTTTAATTCTATTTGCATAAAACCTGCATGAAGAACAGGATGAGACCCTGTTCACAGCTCTTGAACCTAAGGGGTCAACATATAACAAGAGCATTTAAGATGAGGGATCAAGTTTCTAAGCAAAAATGTAGCCACCACCAGAAAAACAGAAAAGTGAGAATTGGAGATTGAATATTTCCTGGGCTGGGGATGCCGATTTATTGTGGGGCCCTGCCTTGAGGATGCGGGTGTGTTCTGCCTTCTCTGGAAAGCTTGAACTCACAGCTCCAGTCTCTACTGGTTTCTGGCTCCTCCTCCTGCTCACAGGACAAATAGTAGTGATGCTCAATCTGGGTGAACATTAGAGTAACTTAGGGAGCTTCTAAAAAATACTACTTCCTAGGCCTTCCTCGAGAAACCTGATTTAATTAGTCTAGGTAGGATTGGACATCAGAGTAGCTTTTAACTTCTTACTGAAACAAAATAGTACATACAGAAAGTACACATACTGTTTAGCTTTATAAGTTTTCACAGTGGAACATGCCCTGTAACCAGCACACAGACCAAGACACAGAACGGTACCAGCACTCCAGAGTCCACTCATCTACCTCTCCAGACACCATTCCTCGCAGGGAAAACACTTCCCTAGCTTCTAACAGCATAGGACAAATTTTGTCTGTTCTTGGGTTTGACATAAATGGAAGCACAGAGTATGACTTTTTTATGTTTAAATAAACTTGTAGATCTTAGAACAGTTTGGATTTACAGAAAAAGTATAGCTAGTACAGAGGGTTTTTGTATCCCTTGCACCAAGCTTCCTGTATTGTTCACATACATTATGAGGGTACATTTAAGGGTGACACTTTTCTATCTGGTTTCTTTCACTCAACATGATACTAAAGAGATTTATCCCCATGCCACTGTTGCATATAGTTGTCGATCTTTCATCCTCATTGCTAAATGGTACTACTCCATTATGTGAGTAATCCATAATTATTTATCCATACTACTCTTGATGTGCATTTGGATAGTTTCCAGGTTGGAGCTCTTATAAGAAGTGCTGCTGTGCACATTCTAGTAGGCATCTGTAGTTTTTAAAAGCTCTCTAGGGATTCTAATGTGCAGCCAGAACTGGAAACCACGGATATGATAGAGACCAATTCATTCTTCCTTGGTTATTTGTCCTGTTCTTTTTTTTTTTTTAAGCTGAGCCATCCTGTCACCTGTTGGCAGCTCAGCGGCTGCTCAGCTCGGGCCGGGCATCAAACCGCTCTTGCTCAGAGCTCAAACTCATGAGCAAGCTCTTAACCAACTGAGCCACTCGGCCGGCCCTGTCCTGTTATTTCTTATCCCTCATCCTTCTCCTCCATGGTGAGGGGCACAGGATGGGGGCGGGTTGGAGCAGGGCATGGTGTGCTCCTGATTCCAACAGTGCACAGCACAACACTTGAGCCAAAATAGGTCTTCAAGAAATGCCTGTTTATTGATTAATCAATTGATTATGCTTTCATATTTCCCAACCCTTTTTCTTATCTGTGTTGTAGACTTCTGGCACCAGCCTGGGCTTTCTTCTTCAGCTGTTTCAGGTTGAACACGTAGGTATCATATATAATTGTTATATTTGATATTGGGCCCTTCTTAACTATGGTGCCTGAAGCCAGATGGTTCCATTTATTCAAGTGTTTATTGATTCAACAAACATTTACTGGGCTGAGCACTGAATTCCTGAGAATAAGAGCATGGTTGCTAGAGCCAGGTTATCCAGATGTGAATTCTGTTTCTATCTCTCTAGCTGTGTGAACTGGCACTAGTTATTTTACGTCTCCCCACCATAAAGGATTGCTGTGAATATTAAACAACAAAAAGACCTTAGGGCAGCGCCTGACTGTTGAGACATGGTCCCCACCTGTGGTCCTCCTTGTACAACCTCTACAGCCTCGCCATTTGTACATCCCTGCTTTTCCTCACATCTCATCCCTCTCCTCCAGGACAAAGTCTCACCTGCTTTGTTTGGTAATGAAGGTTCTCCCCAAACTACCCCCCAGATCGCCTTTCCAACCTCTTCTCCCACTACACCCCTCCACACACCCTGCAAGCTGAAACATTCACCACCCCAAATCATAGTGTGCACGTCGGGATCCCAAGGATTTTGTTCATTCTCTTCACTTTGCTTAGAGTTTTCGTCTTTCCTCTTCAGTTATTCATTTATTCTCTTTTCAAGGCTTAGCTCAATTGTTACCCCATTCTAATGTATTTCTATTTTCCCTAACAGTCTTAGTTTTTTTGTTTATTCCAGCACTTTATTTATACTAATTTTATTCTATCTTAGCTTATAATTACTTGATTATATGTCTGTTTCCCCCTAAGATGGAAAGGTACTTAAGGGAAGGAAGTGTATCTTATTTCCTCCATCTCTGTCTCGTGGACCAGGCACATAGTAGGTCACTAGCAGATGTCTGCAGTCGATTGAGTGGGTCACACAAGCTCTGATTGCTGCATGCCATCTTGATCTGCTCTTGTAGCTTCTTCCTCGTCTTTTAAAATTTATGTTGTGCTGCTTGAAACTCTTTGGGAGCATGTTGTCTTAGCAGTTCTCCTCCTTACTCTGTGTCACCCACCTGTAGTCACCATGAAGGAACCATTCAAACTTGTGCCATTGTGCACCATCCTCATATGCCCTGCTGGGTGGGGCTGAGTTATCGACACAGCTCTGAAGGAGTGACTTAGCTATGCCATAGGCTCCGATGTTGTCAACCTCATCTTGACCCTTGTCCTTGCTGTTTGCTTACATTATTGCACAAGCATGCTTCCAGCCTATTCAAAATATGGCAAATCTACATGTAAACTGAATATCTTGACTCAGGGACCTGTAAAAACATAAACAACTGAAACATGATGGAGAATACCAATGTGTCTGAGCTCCACCTCACAAACAGATGGTAACGCAGCCAGGTAGTGTCCAAAGAGTCAGCCAGACGGCTAGGTACATGTCTTAAGAAGGCCAACATATCGGAAGACAATTGGCACTGAAGTGCCTTATGTCTCTGATGAGAGAAGATGAAGGGTTTGCTTTAAGTATATTCCTGGATTTCTGGTGCAGTAACATTTAGGACTGCGGGCATGGTAGAAATGGACAACTCTAATTTCTCTCTCCAAACCACCCTCCAAATGGTGACCAAAGATGTCATTCTGAACTCTGACCACATCCTTGTACTGATTCAAATGGCTCAAGGCTCCCCATTTTATACAAGGCCATGCCTAATCCAGGCCCGACCTTCTTCTAGAGAATTGGGTCATTCCATGCTCCCCACCTGCACTCTAACCATGCTTCTCTATTGTCCATTATATAAACACACAGTGCTGTCACTCCATCATGCCTTGGCTCATACTATTCCCCTACCTATACTCTGTACTTTTATCTTCTTTTGTCCTGCTGGAAAATGTGACCTCATATTCCTCTATTTCCACTAGACTACATTGTAATGTACTATAACTAGAAGCCATGATGGACTGTTGTTGTTGTTTTTTTAGGGGAGGGAGTGGGGTAAGAACAAGTGTTACAAAAATGTTTATAGCCTTTGGGCATAGAAGAACTTCCATGAATTCTGAGGACACATCCTACAGCAGTCTCCTACCTTCCCCCTGTTCATGCTACCTAAAGTGAGGGCGCAGCTCAGTCCCACTGGTGATAGAGGATGGAACACATATAATGCCTTCAGCGTCTGTTCACCATCAGGGCTCAATCACAAACTGCTATTATCTTAGACAAGTAAATGTCCTAATCAGGTTGCAGCCTCATCTGAGGGCTGTCACTAAAGCTTTGCTTACATAAAACACAACATTATGAAGCAGTCAATTTGAGTTTTAAAAATTGGATTTTAAAAATTAATCTGTACAACATACAATCTTGATTCTTACCCCATCTCTCATCCTATCCAGCTTTGACTCCTCACCATCCTTGCCCCTCCATGAGCCTCATGATAATACTCCCACCTTTTCCCTATTCTCATCCTTAATGGGTGAGCATCAGAGTTGTGATATAGAAAGAACTGATTAGAAGGAAGGTGGTGAGAAGTGCAATGGTGCATTGTGCATGAGTATTATTTGATCATTTCTTTAAAGGTGAAAGCTTAATTCTTTGTTTTTTGGTCCGATCAAAATATTTTCATATTAAATTATATGAATCAAGATGTCATGTGACACAGGAAAAAGAAAACAGTAGTCCCTGAGGCTAGGGGATGGGGTCAGAGGAAACTTTTTTTTCCAGCGTATATGATTCATGCCTTTTGCATTTTATATTGTGTGTATGCATTACCTTTTCACTAGAACATAAATGATTTTCTTTAAGATCATGTATGCCCTTAACAGACCCATTACACTGGGGTCCTAGGGAACAGTGCATGCCAACTCCAGGATGGTACAAGGTTAAAATTTCTATTAATTCCAATGTATTTGTACCACAGCTTTGTTGGAGATGAAAATTTGACAGTTCTGTTAGAAATGTTTCCTCTTTCTAGTATTGGAAACTGAGTCTACAATTGGCCATGAACTTGTAAATAATAATTGAACATAGGATATAGATTCAATATCATTCCTCCTACAGGAAGCTGAAGAATTATACAAATATGTGTCTGAGAAGCAAAGTCATATTTAGGGATGCAAACTCATATTTCCTGATTGGTGAATCAGTATTACAGTCCTGTAACTCAAGACACACAGCCAGCAACCTTCAGTGGTAGAGTTTATGGGCTTATTTATTTTTCAGAAACTAAGCCAACAAAATACAACATGCTGCAAATGTGTTTCATTTGCTGTCTTCAGTCAACTCCAGACAACTTATTAAGAGTGTTACTCTTTTATAGGCTATCAATGGTTTTTCCATCAAAAAGCTATTTTAATTCATTATTGATGCTTTTAAAAAATGCCACTGTTTAGCTACCACCCTATTGATGGCAGAAGATAAAAGAGAAAACATCTGAGGAAATGAGACATGAATTCTGTGAGTACAACCATTCCTTTGGTTTTAGTGTGGTTCATTAAATTATCTCTGCTGATGCAAATAAACTCAGCAACATCTCCATTACCCACATGGAACGTTGGGAGCGCTACCAGAAATTCTCTATACACACCCTGCCCTGCTCTCCTGAAATCAGGCAGTCAGTGTAGCATAAGAGCTATGCTTTGGGGCTCTACAGCCAGACTTTAATGCATACTAGCTAATAACCTTGACCAGTTGTCTTAACTCTTCTGCCTAAGTTTCCTCATCTGTTAAATAGGGATAACTGCTTTATCTCTCTCATAGTGTAATTAAGCGGAGTAAATAAGCATGTCAAGAGCTTAGCAGCAAGTGAGTCCTCAGTAAATATTAGCTATTATAATTACATTGTAATACCACAGCCAAATTTGGTGCTGTTATGTCAGGAAGCTTTTCTGTCCAGATACTTCTCGGTTTCACCACTGCCTTATTGAAGATCTGATCTGTGTGTGGTGAGCACACTTCTATTGATAATCACATTCCCCACATTTCACTGTTTCGCTCTGCCTCGGCCTTTTCCTGAATTAGGTATCCAGCAGTTTATAGCTGAACAGCCTGGAGACGATGACTCTTTTTCTACCCACTCCTCTTCTGGGCTCTGATACCGCCCTTAGGCACAGGCAGAATAATGAGGGCAGATGCCCTCATCAATCCAAGGGTTAAGGGAGGTCCCAACCCTAACCTCATTCCAGTCATTTCCAATCGCTGGAGAACGCTGAACTTATACTATTAGCTCAGTTAAATCTTCAGTTAAAAGGAATGAAAAAGATTAAAAAGGAAACGGAATGAATTAAAACTCTCCTAAAAAGAAATGGAACGTGATTTTACCTTGTGATCTACTCAGACCTAAGATAACGATGGAAAAATATGGCGTATTGGATTGCCTGTAGGTTATCATATTTTGCCATGTATAATTCACACCCATGTTTTTCAGGGAAACTTTCAGGGAAAAAAATCTTTCCTTTTAATTTTTTAATTCAAATTTTTGTTTGTTTACATTTAGGCACTTGTGTTTTGTATTATAAAAGAATGTTAGCATGTATTTTTTAACATATTATGGTATAAGAAATTTTATGTAACAAATAATTACAAAACACAAGAACAGATACAAGGTACAAAAAATTTTATGTACCAGTAACAAATTTATGATATTTGTGCATCACAGAAAGCCAAGAACTCTTCGTCATTGCAAGCTTGTCGTAAGTTCAACAAAGCCGATTATCGTATTCCAGGGTATTATTTTGCATACAGATATCATTATCAGTTTCTAGAGTTAGACTTTTAACTCATAAGCATAAATAAAAGAATTCAAAACATTTATATAGATACGGAATTAGTACTACCAATGTACAATGCACATCCTTATTTTTCCCTCACAAATTTAGGCAAAAAAATGCACGTTATACATAGCAAAATATGGTATCTTAAAAACCAAATCCGCAGACTTTAGTTGCAATACCTCATCAAAAATAAACATATAAATTACCTTTCACCTTCTGCTAACCCAAATCCTATGCATCATTCGAGACTATTCTACAAATATTTCTACCCAGGAATAAACTCTCCCTTCTTTAAATGCCCCTAGTGCATTGTAACTTGATTCTAGCCCTTATTAATTCCTGCCTTATCTTAAGTTACTGGTGTGTTATAGGTGTTGGGCAGTATGTTCCAGCTTTTCCACTGAGCTCTCAGAAACCTGAGGTCACAGCTCTTGCCTTTGTTTCTCATCCACAGCTTATAACCCATGTTCGTTTCCATGCCGCGTCATCCTTATTGCTCCAGCCTGCACTATAGCCCCATTTGATGCATGAGCAACAACTATTAGAGATCCAAACTTACAGTGACTTTATAGCACAGCCTCAGAAACCATGACATAAACCAAGGAATAATCAATGGCATGCATTTTAATAGTGCAACTAAAAATGGATTACCTGCTCCTAGGCATAGAGAAACAATTATAGCTGGAGCTGCTATAGAGGGGAAGGATGATGTTTAATAATGTGGTATAGGAAATCTCATGAAGCTACAAAATGGGTTATCTATTCTTAGCTCCAAACTGGAAGTGGCTTTTCCCACACAAAAAGGTTACAAACCCCATTAATAACCACAGCCCTTTAAAATTCAGCTTCCGGCTCTTAAATCGCTAACCCTTACAAAGAGAATGTAACAGTCCAATCAGTCTCTTCTTAGCATCACAATACTCAGAAGTCTGTATGAACCATAGGTAGAATGCTGGGGAATGTTGAAGGGAAACAGTCTTCTAACAAATGTATCTGATGGACTCAGAGCTGGTGACATCAGAGCCAGATACAGCATTTTTCTTTTCCTCAACGGAAGTCTGCCTCAAAGCTCATGTCATCCAGGGCTGGAGGTACATGGCCTCTCAGACTTTATTCCAGCCTCCAGTATTTGGAAGATTATAAGGAACCCTGGAAATAGGGGCAGGTCTTCATTTCTCTAACTGCTTCTTCTGACGTCAACCTTGGAACCACATGGAACCTTGAAGCCTGACTGCTCCAAAGCAGAGCATCTACACCCATCTTGCCCAGGTGCTCCAGTGGCCTTTACCCTCAGAGTCGTGCCCCTCCAGAGCACGGCTGGGAGCAGGGTGTGGGTTGCAGCTGCTTCTCAGACCAGCTGGCCTCCAGACCCTTCTTAATATCTGGAACTCCCCTGCTCTCCTGGTCCTTGAAGGTGCTCTCTCTGTACCAGTCCTCTCCAGCACACCCAACACCATCTCTATGGTGAGCTCAATACTTTATTACACGCTGGAGGTGCTTTTGCCCTGAAGCAGCTTCTCTTCTCTTCCCTGCAAGTTTCCAGAGTAAAAAAAATGCAAGCAACCTTGCTTCCCATCTGAAACAGAAAAGGAGTAGGAAAACTGGAAAACCCACTCCAATTAGTATTGTAATCCTTTATTCTGCCATAAACAAAGACTCTGTAATAAAGGCAGAAGCGGGATGTAGATATCCCAGTGCACACAGAAACTTTTCAGATAAGAGCAACCTGAGATGTGCAGAAAAGAAACTAGTTTGAACTAGAAGTAGTCTAGTCAAAGGTTATCTTCTAAGTTCCTTACTGAGGAAGGAAAAGAAAAAGGGCAGAACGCTGCATATCTTTCCTTTGCAGCTTGAAATCTCTACATAAGAAGAGGGAATGGTGTTTCAATTCATTCTCCATAACACATTTACCATCTGCATAAAACCCAAGGTACAGAATCCTTTTTAACAGTGCTAGAAATAGATACTAGATTTGCATGATGCACACTTGAATACCAGAGTCAAAATAAGTGGGCTAAACCAAATAAGCAACTCCCCCTAAGAGGACCAGCTTAACCCCAGATTATTTCCATCTGTATGTGCAAAATATGAAAATCACACAGTTTTTGAAAGGGAATCCAGGTGACTGGGTAAGACTTTTGCACAGCATAGATGATTTGAAAAATAGCAGATGCTTTTATCCAATTTATTACATCGCTCAGTTACTAAGGAGATGGAAATTCTGGCACTTGGCCAGCCATGCTTAATCTAAAAATTGGTGCTTTCCATAAAGGGGTGGGGATAGCCTAGCTTGTATTTTCCATCACAGATATGGGCTACAGAAGGCAGAATTTTTCCAAGCATAGTATATGGCCCCCAAACTTCTTCATTTTCCTTTCCCTTAGTTGCCAAACAGTCCTGAATGGAACAACAGAAGAATCTTAAATAGGTGGGGTGAACAGGCAAACAGCCAGTCTGCACACATGTGGGAAAATAGTGTATAACTTGATATTGCACAAGTAATCAGGTAATATATTCTTATTGTTAAAACAAACAAACAAAAACCCTAGAAATTATACAGATATGCCAATAATAGAGATTAAGAATAGCCTATTACCTTATCACCCAGTAATAACCATTATTAACATCTTGCTATATATTTTTCCAGACTTTTTCATACACACACATAAGTAGACTATATATCTATATTTTACAAGATTGGGATTATTGTACATATTGTTTTGTAACCTATTTTTTCATTTGGGAGTGTATTTTCATATAAACACATAACAGATATTTAATCATTTTTAATATCTACAGAGTACTCCATTGTAACATAATTATTTTATTATAAAATGTAACTTATCTGCTTTTTTTACACTATAAACAATACTATAATGAATAAATATACTGTAGATGCATTTCTAGCCACTCCCTGAGGACAAATTCTTTAAAAAAGAATTAGAGGTCAACGCGGTTCAGATTCCTTAGATTATTTTGATATACATGGCCAAATTGCCCTTCAGAAGAGCTGATCCAATTTATACTCCCATCTGTGTGGTGAGTGAATATTCAAAGCATTAATCTTAATGCTGTGCACTAAGCTTACTGATAGATCCAACTTCTATGGCTGTAAGAATCAGAAGCCTTTACAACACAATTGTCCATTGCTGGCACACAAGAACACACCTAAGAAACAAAATGTTTATGTTGATGTAGAATATGTATGTATTCAATCAAAACAAAAGTCCTCAGGAGATTATCATTTGGTAATAACTCCTAGGTCATATTCTATTTTTAAATATCATGTTTAATCCAGTCACCTTCTGAGTCTCAGATTCTTTATTGACTAGATGCTCCCTAAGGTCCCTTCCATTCCCAAGACCTATGGTTCCATTCCACAAAGGAGATAAAAAGGCCCGGGTTCCCTGGCTGGAAACAGAAGGCCCTTGGTCAGACCAGACTTCTCTTCAGCCATCCCTCCTCCAGTTCCCTGCAGGGGCATCTCACGTCCCCATGCTTTTTCCTGAGCTACCAAGGCCACTTGTGAATTCTAAGTCTTTGGACATACTAAGCCCTCTATCTGAGAATACTACCCTTCATTTCTTCCTCCCCTGGCAAATTCTACTCATCATCAAGGTCCACCACCAATAGCACCTGCTCTGTGAAGCTTTCCTGGATGCCCCAAGTGTCACTATTTGTTTTTCTCACATCACCCTGTTTATGCCTCTTGTCCAACATATATAACACTGAATACAATGATCTTGTTCATTTCTGCCTCCCTCATAAGACAATGTGCTCTCTGTAGCTCCTGAGTTAAGAACTGCAATGTGTTTATTAAAGATGCTTAATAAGTATTTGATAAATGTGCAAATGAGCAAATGAATGAACAGGTTACAATTCTTTTGGGTTCATCTATAGCATCACCAAAAACATCAGAGATTTACTCAAATCTATATCAATGTGAAAACTGTTACTGTGAACACCTAAGGGCCAAGATTTCTTCTTAGGCTTACCTCAGATTCAAGCTCCTCTCAATTGCATGTTCTTCCCTCCTTTTTTAAATTAAATTATTTTTATTATGAAATACACATTTTTTAGAATTAGTTTCAGCTGTACAA
>NW_017731362.1:899406-961452 GCF_001890085.2 Hipposideros armiger
CCCCTCCCTCTCTCCCTCATCCCCACCCCCCCAACCAACAGCCATCAGCTGCACCCCCACATCTCTGAGACCACCTCTGTTCACTTCTTCCCTCCTTCTTATGAACAAGCACCTACTACTCATTCTCATCCCTGGACTGTGAGAGAAGGTGATAAACCTAGTCCATACACACAGTGCCATGGGACCATCTGTCATCCATACTGAGGGTACAAAGGAAGAGAAAGAAAGGTTACAGGAATTCTAGTTGAACAAAAGTGGGCTAGTAAGTGTAAATAGTACAGTCTTTGCATTCCCTTCCAGCAGCGATGATAGCATGCCAGGGAAATAAATGAGAGAAAATTAAACGGGGTATATGTGTTTCCACTGCTATCAACTTTATCACATAGGACTCAGGGTCAGGACACAATGCAAATTACCCTCAAGCATTGTGAACATTCTGCAGGTTCATCGTCAAATAGCACTTTAGAAGTGCTAACACTGCACAACACAGTTCCCATAGACACTCCCCTTCCACTATTTTAACACAGCAAAATGGTGTCCCAGACGTTTTTCAAATCAGTGTTAATCAAAGACATGTTTACCTTGTTGCCATAAAATTGCAATCTAGCCACACTGCAGTGGCCATAGCTAGAGGGCCACTGAGCATCAATGAGCAGTAAGCACTGATGTGGGAAGATGGAATTCCAGAAGTTGAGATCCTACCTTCAAAACTGCCCTCTAAGATTTTCCAGTCAAGATGGCAAGAGTAGATAAACGCTGTGCTCACCTCTTCTCAGGACCACATCAATTACAACTAAACTACAGAACAACCATTATTGAGAATTGCCTGAAGTCTAGCTAAGTCAAAGCCCTACAACTATGGATATACAAAAGAAGGCACCTTGAGACTGGTAGAAGGGGCAGAGACATGGAATGAGCTAGTCCCACATCCACATGTGACCATTAAAAAACAGGAGTGATATCTCAGCTGCAGAGGTCTCCCCCTGAGAAGTGAGGGGTCCCAATCCCACACCAGGTTCCCCAGTCCAGGGTTCCAGTTCTTGGGAGAGAAATATTCACAACTTCTGGCTGTGAAAACCAGCAGAGATTGTGGCTGACTGAGCCAGAAGGTGGCTGTAGTCCCAGGCATTCCTCGTAAAGGTACCACCCATGGACTTACTCACTGACTGACTCACTCGCTCTGAGCTCCAGCACTGAGGCAGCAGCTCAAAAGGCAACAAGGACATACAGGAAGACACTGAATTGTCCAGCTTCAGGGTGAGGGCTGGAGGGGCAGTTTTCTCCTGGAGGGAGGAGACGACAGAAGCCATTGTTTCTTCATGGAGCCCTCCTCCTCCCTGCATGCGGACACCAGCAGATGCCACATCTGAATCTCCATCAAGCTGGCTATCACCTTTGGTCCGCCCCACCCTAGTGATTCCCTGAGACCCCGCCCCATCCAACTTCCGGGTACACCCAAGCCACTTCCAGAGGCTTTTCTGTACAAACAACCTGTCTCAGCTCATGCTGCAGACTTTCCTAAAATCTCTCAAAGGTCCACAAAACCTAAATAAGCAGCATCTGGTTTCAGTGTCCCCGTACCTCTGGCTGAGCAGCCCTAGCCTGGCACTAGTGACCTGGCCTCGGTTCACATACTGGCCTCTTGAGGCACCTCCAAGCCTAGTGCGGGCAGCAGCCATCTGCGGATTTCTTTGTGTCTCATAGCAGGTGGCCCTGGGCAGAGCACAGGCCGTGGGTAAACCTGGCCTGCAGTGCGGCCCCTCTGAGAAGGCCCCAGGGCTGGTATGCCTGGTGGCCGGCTTCAGACCCAGCTGGAGCGTCACCCAGCCACTTCCAAGGACAATACACCCAAAGGGCAAACTGGGCAGGCACCAGTGCCCCACTAAAGTGAACCCTTATCTGTAGGGTTGCCTTTGTACCACAGCTTCTCCACTGTAGTCATGGCCAGACCTCACAACAAATCAGCCTTAGGGTTAATCCCCCCCCCATTGATGTGTAAACAGCAACCAAGGCTCAATTACAACAGGAGGGTGCCCACAACCCATACAAGGGACACACCTGGAGTACCCAGCTCTGGTGGTCATGGAGACCCTGTACCACTGGGCACCACAGAACACCTACTACATAAGGCCACTCTACTAAGACCAGGAGCCATAGCAGCCTTACCTAATATATAGAAACAAACACAGGGAGGCAGCCAGGATGGGGAGACCAAGAAACATGCCCCAAATAAAAGAACAGAACAAAGTTACAGAAAAAAGAACTAAACAAAATGAAGACAAGCAATCTACCAGATGCAGAGTTCAAAACACTGGTTGTAGGATGCTCAATGATCTCAGGGAGAACGTCAACAAAGAGATAGGAAACATAAAAATGGAGACAGAAAACAAAAGAAAGAACCAATCAGAAATAAAGAATACAATAACTGATATAAACATGTATTAAATGAAATTAACAGTAGATTAGATGAAGCAGGGGATCATATCAGCAATTTAGAAAATAAGGTAGCAGAAAACAACCAATCAGAACAGCAAAAAGAAAAAAGCACTACCCCAAAATGAGGAGAGTTTAAGGGGCCTCTGGGACAACATCAAGCATACAAACATTTGCTTCATAGGGCTACCAGAAGAGGACAGAGAACAAGAAATTGAAAACTTATTTGACAAAATAATGATGGAAAACTTCCCTAACCTGGCGAAGGATGGATTTTCAAGCCCAGGAAGTGCAGAGTCCCAAACAAGATGAACCTAAAGAGGCCCCAAGACACATTATAATGAAAATGCTGAAGGTTAAAGACAAAGAGAGAATCTTAAAAGCAGCCAGAGAAAAGCAGTTAGTTACCTACAGGGGAGCTCCCATAAGACTGTCAGCTGATTTCTCAACAGAAACATTGCAGGCCAGAAGGGATTGGCATGAAATATTCAAAATGATGCAACGCAAGGACTTACAACCAATACTCTACCCAGCAAAGCTATCATTTTGACTCGAAGGACAGATAAAGAGTTTCCCAGACAAGAAAAAGCTAAAGGAGTTCATCATCACTAAACCAATATTATAAGGAATGTTAGAGGGAATTCTTTAAGATGGGGAGAAAAAAAAGATAAAAAATGTGAATAATAAAATGGCAATAATTACATATTTATCAACAATTACTTTAAATGTAAAGGAGTTAAATATTCCAATCAAAAGATAGGGTGGATGAATGGATAAGAAAATAAGACCCATACATATGCTGTCTACAAGAGACTCACTTCAAATAAAAAGGCACACACAGAATGAAAGCAAAGGGATGGGAAAAAGATATTTCATGAAAATGAAAACAAATAAACCTAAAAGCTGGAGTAGCAATACTTATACCAGACAAAACAGACTTTAAAACAAAGACTATAACAAGAGACAAAGAGGGACCCAGTAATGCCACGTCTGAGTATTTATACAAAGAAACCAAAAATGCTACTTCAAGGGGATGAATGCATCCATTATGTTCACTGCAACAGTATTTATAATGGCCAAGATGTGGAGGCAGCCTGCATGTCTATCGATGGATGAATGGATAAAGAGGAGGTGATACATACATACAATGGAATATTGCTTGACCATGGAAGGGAGTGGGTTCTTTCCATCTGCAGTGACATAAATGGCCCTGGAGGGTATTGTGCTGAGTGGAATATGTCAGACAGAGAAAGACAGAAGCAATGTGATTTTGCTTGTGTGTGAAATCTAAAGAAGAAAATAAACAAACAAACAAAACAGAAACAAGCTCATAGATACAGAGAACATTTTGATGGTTGCCAGATGGGAGGGTGGTTAGGGGTGAGTGCAAAAGGAGAAGAGATTACGAAGTACAAACTCACTGTTACACAGTAATCATGGGGATGTAGGGTATAGCATAAGGAAAGTAGTCAATAATATTTTAATAACTATGTATGCTGTCAGATGGTTTACTAAATTTATCAGGGTGATAGATGGGAGGTGGATTGGGGGGCAGGGTGAAAAAGGTGAAGGGATTAAGAAGCACAAATTGGTAGTTACAAAATAGTCATGGGGATGTAAAGTAAAGCACAAAAAATATAGTCAACAATATGGTAATTATGTATACTGCCAGGTGGGTACTAAACTAGTCAGAGGGATCTCTTCTTAAATTATATAAATGTCTAACCACTACACTGTACACCTGAAATTAATATAAAATAATATTGAATGCCAAAATAAATAAATAAATAAAGTGAAAAAATTCAATCAACAAAACATAAGTGAAATTCATTTTAAAAAAAGACTTTCAACCTTTTATAATCTCCAGAGTGTAATAAAAGTTCTGATGATTAGGTTCGCAAACTTGTTGCAATGATGTTGCTAACCTTTTTTGATATCAGAGGGATTATTCATTATGAATTTGTACCAACTGGACAAACAGTTAACCAAGTTTACTATTTGAAAAGGCTGCGTGAAAAAGTTAGAAGACCTGAACTTTTCGCCAACAATTCATGGCTCTTACACAAAGACAATGCACTAGCTCACTCGGCACTATCTGTGAGGGAGTTTTTAGCCAATAAGCAAATAACTGTATTGGAACATTCTCCCTACTCACCTGATCTGGTCCCCAATGACTTCTTTCTTTACCCAAAGATAAAGGAAATATTTAAAGGAAGACATTTTGATGACATTCAGGACATCAAGGGTAATATGATGACAGCTCTGATGGCCATTCCAGAAAAATGTTCCAAAATTGCTTTGAAAGGTGGACTAGGCGCTGGCATCGGTGCAAAGCTTCCCAAGGGGAGTACTTTGAAGGTGACCATAGTGATATTCAGCAATGAGGTATGCAGCACTTTTTCTAGGATGAGTTCGCAAACTTAATTGTCAGATCTTATATGCTGGTATTTGTTCCTTCATGGTTAAAAGGGATAACTTGCAAGATGCTCTTTGTAATCATCAGTAATAGTTTGCCAATGCTTTCTTTGAGTTTTCTTATTTTTAACTATATGTGATATCTTAACTTCATTTTAGTGAACAGTAATTTATGTTCCCCCAAAATTTTTGAGTGCATCATCTGATTTTTGTTTAAATTATTTGGTCTTTATATGCTTCAGTCTTTTAAAACATGCAATCTCTCTCTCTCTCTCTCTCTCTCTCTCTCTCTCTCTCTCTCTCTCACACACACACACACACACACACACACACACACAGAAAAGATACATATATACAACACACTGAGGCTATTAACTTTTCTTTTTCAAAGAAATCTCACTAAGTGCTTTGTGCATATTTTCCAGAAACATACATTTCACATTATTATAAAAAAACAGAATTCATAACATAAGCAGAATTCCTATACATTTCTTTTGTTCAAAAATTGTGCCAGGTTTCTGTTGTTATTGCTAATAAATTTGATAGCCTGTCCATCAAATCTGCCTGAACAAAGGTAATAATTGCTGTGAGTGATAAAAATAAATAAATAAATAAAAACCTGCCCTCTAGGTAACTAGGCAGTGGAATTAGCCCAGAACACGAGACACTGAATTATAATGTAAAAAGTGAAACTTCCAGAGTTTGATACTTCTGGACTTGAATTCCAGCTCTGCCACTTTCTATCTGTGTGACCTCAGCAAGTTACTTAATCTTTTGTGAGCTTTTGTTACCTCTTTTATAAAATGAATCAATGTTTACCAGTCTTTTTTCCAATGCCATCTCCTCAAAGAGTCCACCCCTGACCACTCTATCTAAAATGGTACTTCCTGTCACTTTCCATCCTCTTGTCTAACTTTACATTCCTCCTAGCATTTATTACTATCAATATTCTGTTAGATTATTTGTGCATTGTCCTCCGTTAGTAGAGAAACACCAAGAAAGCAAGGTCTTTGTCTCACTTACTCAAGAAAAGTTGCCAGCACTTATTAGAAACCCAATAAATACTTGCTGATTGCATGAATGGGAATAGTGATTGCATCTGTCATCAAATTGCTATGAGGATTAAATAAAACACAAAAAATGTTTAGCATATTGCTTAGCATATTAGAAGCACACAATGTATGATAGTTAGTAGTTCTAATACTACTACTAATAAACATTCCATCCCCAGAGTAATTTTTAAAAATCCAATACTGAAAACATGACTTTATGTAGTCTTATTTTATATTCTTTAATGAATAACCCAGCTTCTCCCAAGAAAGGATTTGAGGTAGCTTACAAAAATATGTAAAACTAGTTGTGCCAACATAACATACTATTCTGGAATAATTTTACAGTTGTTGATAAAATTTTAATGTGTTTTATTTACTTATTCACATATTTCATGCAAACACCATTAACAATCTCATTCTTCTCATATACAACACTTAATGAGACTAGTTGATCAAACTTTAGAGAAGGAAGCATACAATTGTCCTTAACCAAATCTGGTCTGAGCCCCACCGGTGCAAGAGTCTTTGCTGAGCTGTACTCACCTATCATTGGGTCCTGCAGGCTTGGCACTTCTATCTGCAGAAAACAACTCTTGTAAAATATAGTAGGCATCTCAACTAGTGTTCTACAATCCACTTTCCCAATATGACAGCATTTAATGACAATATCAATGTATTTAAAGACTCTCCAATATTGTGTATTGCAAAGCTGGAACATGATTCTTGTTTTTCCCTCTCATTTTCTTTACAGTCTATAGATTTTTGTGTCCAGTTCTCATATATGGTTAGTCCTATAGAGTTTCACTTGTCATCTCCTTTCATTCATTCTTATTCTGCAGTGACCTCTGCCCACATTTGTCATCTTTATCTCTGCTTTTGTATTGCATTTGTACCTCTTATAAGGCTCTCAGAAACTTTAGTTCTCTTTACACTTATTTGATTAAGCAAATATATGCTCAAAAATTCATAAAATTTCTTAATTAAATTAATAAAGACTGAGATAGGAGCTTTTGATTTAGTAGAGAAATGCTCAGAAATGTTTCTTTTTGCAAGCAATTTTCTGCCTAGTATTAAATCCAAAATAGGTGATATGCTTAACGTTATATGTTGTTCTAAGCTTAACTCAAAAATACTAGCTCCATAAATCATCAAAACTATGTATTATTTATAAATGGCCATAATCTGAAGAATCTTTACTATTATAGTTTATAAAATAACAGGCTTGCTTTTCACATGATCTCCAGATGCTTGCACCAATTAAAGGGGTTAGAAGAATATTTCATTCAGCTGAGCCTTGGGGAACCACATTTTAGCATTAAATATTCAAGAAAGAGTCTAGAATAGAAAAAGAAACAGGAGAAGAAATTACAGAGATGACGAAATCAGGAAAAGATAATCTGATAAAGCAAAGGGTAAGAAATTATTCCTAAGAAATAAATACCACATTTTTCTGCATAATTGCTAAGGCTGACCCTAAGCCACAAATCTGGCTGAAATGGGCAAAGGAAATAAGAAAACATACTTGCTTATGAGCCTCACAAATCATCAGTTCACTTAGGAGAGTCACAGGTCTTCCGAGCAGTGGAATCCTAGAAAAATTTCCCTTGTGGGTCCTAATATAGAGAATACTATGTGAGGGAGTGAATTATAGGGAGTCTTCAATATCCCCCTATATTCAATACCATGGCAAATTAAACAAGAGTGCTTCTTTTGGTTTAATTTTTATTAAATTTATTGGGGTGACATTGGTTAATAAAATTATATAGGTTTCAAGTGTACGTTTCTATAATACATCATCTATATATCACATTGTGTGCTCACCATCCAGAGTCAGTTCTCCTTCTGTCATCATATATTTGACCCCCTTTTTCTCTCCTACTCCCCCTTCTCCCTTTACCCTCTGGTAGCCACTAAACTGTTGTCTGTGAGCTTTTGTTTGTTTGTTTGTCTTGTTGCTTTGTTGCTTTCGGTTTTACATCCCACATATGAGTGAAGTTATATGGTTCTTGACTTTTTCTGTCTGACTTATTTCACGTAGCATGTGCTTCTTATAGCATCCATGGCAGCAGCAAATGTCATTAACCACAAGGCAGCTCACAAAAAGTGGTCCATGAGGAGTCAAGACAATGGTGTCCCAGGGCGCAGCTCTCGAATCAGTAATAACTTTTAAAATCTTTTAAAGAATGGACTTATTTGTTCATTCAGTAAATATATATTGAATATTTTATGGATCTGTTACTGTGCTGGGACTTAGGGAAGAAGCAGTGACAAGAAAAATGTAGTCCCTTCCTTCAGAGAATAGCATGCTTGTGGAAACATAGACCAACAACTACAAAACACTGAGATGTGTGCAAAGTGAGATGACATCTAAACTCTGGATTTTCAGCCCCTTTACCTTCTCATCTCCAGTTGCTTTTTCTTCCATGTTATTACAACTGATCTAGTCTTATTATCACACACCACCTTGGTATTATTCCAATCAGCATCAACTCCAAATCTGTTTCTCTAACCCACACTTCCCCACTAGCTCCAGGTCACCGACAAAATTCTTTAACTTCACGGATATCTCCAAACCATCAACCCCATTTTCATTATCCACCAGTCGGTTCCCTCTGTTCAATGTCCTTCTTATTTTTTTAGGTCACATGCTCTATTATCATAATCACCTCCTTGAAAATTTTGTCCACCTTTACATCTCTCTCTTGTCACACTTGTCTGAAATAAAACCAAGCCTGGCAGAGTCCGGTTTATCCATTTAAAAAATACAATATTACTGGAGGGTAAATACAGACACAATATATAGCTGACCAGTTTCACTTTAAATTTATGACCAAAAGCCTGAACAAAACACTCAGCTCTCCTCTTAGGTTTCCCTCGTAAATCAGCTTTTCCAGCCTTATTATGATTATTTTATACCAGTTACAGTCTCTCTCCTCCAACCTTCTTCAAATGTGAATGAAACATGACTTTTTTAAATGTTCTTTATGATTAAAAAAATAGAAACCATCAGATAAAAATGTGTACATCTCCCTCCCCACCAAATCTGTAAATATCCTTTTCCTATACCCACGTTCTCCATTTCTCTTGTTCCATTGGAGGAAGCAGAGCTCCCCCAACCAAGGCCCATGGGTCCTCTGGTGCTCTGGAACCCGCTCCCCAGCACCTGTTCAAGGAGTCCCTTTTCTTTGCTGCATTTTCAATCCCTTGCCTGTTATTGGAACATTCCCATCCATGCACAAGCAAGCTATAGAATTTCCCATGGTAAAAACAAACAAACAAAAAAACCAAATCCCTCGCCCAATATTCCCTTCCCACTGTTAATTCAATGTCTCTTTTATATACAGGAAAAAAAACAAACAAACAAACAAGAAACATTGCTCTTTCCTTCTCACAGTTAACTCCAATTTTACTTCTGCACTGGTAAACATAATTGACTGTTTCGTATTTCACCTTACCCTCTATTCACTCCCTCCTTGAAAACCAACCATCTCTACTGTGGCAATACCATGTTGCTCTGCTTTTCCTCCTGCCTCAGTGACCCTCTTTGTGACTCAGTTGCTGGCTCCTCCTCTTCCACCAGGCTGCCCCTCTGCGCTGTGTACCTCTATACTCAGCTGTGTACTTGACACACAATTGTTGGAAGGACAGTGGACTGTAGGATGGCAAAGGCATGACACCCTTGTCATGAGGCTATTATAGAACCCTGAGCAGCAGAATGATGGTAGCAATGGATATGGAGAAGAGTGTGTTGACCCAAAAGGTGTTGAGAAGAGCTATCTGGACTCAATGATTGATAGGTGAGGTAGGGGATGGGGAAGCAGAAGTCAAAGAACAACCAGGGAGTCACCCACTAAAATCGGAAACTTGGAAGGAAAATAGGCCTATGTATAATACAACCTTCAGAAGCTTTCTAGAAACCTGGTTTCTCCCAACTGAGCCTTTAAGAAAAATTAGGTAGCAAGCAGAGAGTCCGAGGTTTATTCCCCAGCAAAAAATCTGATATGCAGTTATTGCCCCTCAAGAACCATGTTCTGTGACCATCTTTGACTCCCAGTGGTGCAGGGACCGTGTATCTTTTGTTCAGCACCGTAGCCCACAGTGCTGGCATTGCACCTGGCACACAACACCTGTGAATAGTTACTAAATAGCGGGGGGGGGGGGGGAAATGTAGTTAGCAACTACTTATGAACAGTGAGAGACTGAACCAGAATGGATGCCTGTTTCCTGTATAACATAGAATATTAGTAGCCAATTTCTCTTAGAGTTATTGTTTAAAATTAAATATAATCATACTGGTTAAGGCTTAGAACATCAGACAGTGCATGGCTCATAGCAGATGCTCAAAACAACTTTTTTTAAAAAAATTATTGATACTCCTTTTTTCTAGAAAACATCTACTCTACTATGTGGAAGGGCCAAACAACTTACGTTTTTGTTTTGTTTTTTTCTATTTTAAAGAAAAACATGAAACTTAAAGAAAGAACCCTGACACTTGGCTAGAACTTCTGAGCCTTGGTTCAGGGTCCCAGGCACATAAAGACCTGAACTCCATGAAGTACAGTCAGCTGACAGACTCCACCCACATGGCAGCTTCCTTCTTGTTTCTTATTGGGACCCCTCCTCAAAGGAAGCCAAGTCAGGTAAGGGGGTGTTGAGTGAATGCAAAACGTTACAGCTAAATTCCTGCAGAAGAGAATCCAAGGCTGCTGGTCCTGTGGGGTTCCCCAGTGGCCACACCTTCCAGTGACATAAATCCCTTCACAGGACGGACTGATGGCTGCACAGTCACACTCAAAAGGTAAGCACAGAAAAAGAGGCTACCATTTGAAAATGATCCTAATGTTCCCTTTGTACCTTGGAGGAAAGATTTTAAAAATCTCTGCGTTAGGACACTCCAGAGCCACAAAATCAGCACCTGAGTAAGACGACGGTGGGAAGTATGATAGACAATAAAGAGAGGTGCTGAAATTAAAATATTCTAACTACATTAAAGCCATTCCTGCCATCATGGCCACTGCTTTGTCCTCTCTACACAGCCTCCCAAAGAACCTGGAACAACAGAGTTGGCTGAGGAAAAGTCTGAGACGAGGCCAGACCAGTGTTCAAAGGACTGCAACATGGCAGAAAGGACATGTTTTTCCATTTTCCAAATCTTTTTCTCACTTCCTCTTGCCCCATGTGTACCTGCCCATGGAATCAATGGTATCCATTGCTTGCAAGAAAGGGTGGACACAGCCTTGAACAAAAGAGTCATTCCTCAACTTTGAGTTTCAGATTCAATTTGTTTTTTCTACCCATGATACTGTTTTTAAAGTCAAGATTTGTGGAAGGAAAAATGCATTTTCTAAAACCTAAATCTCATTGTTTCCATATCAAGAGTAATTGGGACTTCTGAGCATAGAATTCTGCCAAGCTACCAGGCAGGCAAGAGCCTCTCACAGGCAGGGTGCTCTCATGCTGTTAGTGAGATGGAGCTTGGGGTATTAAGATGTGGGGGTTTTTTTCCCTCTCAGCACCTGTGAGAGGAAAGGGAGGGAGCAAGGTTGGGAAGTGGAAGAAACTGAACTTTGAGGCAGGCCCAATGAAGCCTCGGCCAAACCAGCAGGGAGCTCTGAATTGTCTGAATTAAGCATCCCCATCAAAGCTGACTGTACTGGCTGAAATGGCTGAGCTTCTAAGTTCCTGCCTTGCTTAGTGGGCTGTCCTAGGAATGGTGTGATCTCAGGTGAGGGGTCTCCCTGGAGCTCAGGCAGTCTCTGAAGGGGCAGTAAGCTGGAGGCCATCTGCTGACAGCACCTCCAGTGCTGGGACAACAAGTCCTCCCTTAAAGGGGGTCTGGGAGGCACATGTCCATGTCTACCACAGTGACCTTCCAAATTTGAGGAAGAACTGGAAAAACAGGGAGAGAAGGGCAAAAGATGTGATATGTGTGACCCTGGGTCCTAGGAAAAATAATATAGTTCTAGTTCTTTGGGACTATCTACCTAAAGGCAGAACAGACTGCCCAGCAGTCTGGAAAGCAAGAGCCATTTTCACAGAGACTTGTGTAGAACCTGCCTTCAGGGGATTGATTTACAAAAACTGGCCCCAGTCCCAGCCCCAACAACAGTGGTGGACTGCATGGGCCTGATGCACTAAGCTACTTGTTTTACAATAGTCAATCTTCCTGGTCAACTACCCTACTTCTCCAGCTCTCAAACCCCCATCAGCACAACAGTAGAGCTACACAACCTCCGTCTGTGCTTGCTAAGGAAGGACTTCAAAGCCCATGAAGTCATTTGAATAGCCTATCCCAGCATGGAAGGAATTACAAAGGACTCACTGGCTTTCTCGCTTCAGGACCAGGTTCTCTTGTGTTCAGTCCTTAGGAGCTCTAAGGGCTCTTGAGTTACAAACCTCGGGGAAAACTTCTAAGCCTCGCAAATTCTGAAGAATCCCTGATGTATGCCTTTGTCCCTATTATTCAGAGTAAAGGAGGCATCAATCTCCCCACGTAGGCTTGGCAGCCTTCACAGAGCAGACTAAGGAAAAATGATGATGCTAACTCAGACCCTGAGGGGGTTTATTATATTAAAGTAAAGAAAATAAATCTTCACACTCCAGCATGTTTGAGTCAGGGCCCCTCCACTTCTCGTCTCACTTGCCATCCCCTCCGAACACCTCAATGAAATAGAGCTGGAGGAGAAAATGACAAAGCCAGGCTGAGGCAGGCCTTTTTCCAGATCACTCAGTAAACCACCAAGAACTGAAACACTCAGTGAAGACTTTTATTTTGACTCTTAGAACAAAGACAGTGTAAGGCTAGCACAAATGAAGTGGAAGTAACATTATCAAAAAGCAGTCTAAAAGCAAAATTGCATTTTCTTTTGTAAATATAGCTAATACAAATCCCTTATTAATTTTCCCCCCCAGCTGATGGCCTGCCCAATGCATTCAATTTCATTGAGAGCTAAGCCTCTGCCAAGTTCTGGTAACATAAAATGTGATCACATGGAGTTACAATGCAAAGGGAAGAGGGATGAATATTTATGTTCTATGTCTGTACTCGCACAACTTAAAAAGCATGTGGTATTAGTCCCATGTATTGAGTTTCAGAAAGAATGAAGGAGGGAAGATTTAACTCAGGTTTAGCAAATTCTAAAATTATTTCCCCTTAAAATGTTTTTAGTTTAAAGAATATTTGATCTACAAAACTTGAACTCTTCCTTAGTATTCAGAGAATTGGAATATGCCCTCTAGTAAAAGAAAAATAAATACAAATTTTGAGAAGACCATGAAGGCCTTCTGGGAATTAAAAATATTTTAAATAATTGTCACTGAGTTGGACCCACAAAGCAGCGAATGAGACCAATCTGAACAAGGTTGATAATTGGAAATGTTCACTCATCCTCTAAATCACTGCTAGACCCTGGTTTTTGCTGGTCAACTCACTAAAGATGAGGATGAGGGAAAGCTGGCAGGTACTTTGTGAATGTTAACCATTGAGTGGAATGCTGCTCAACTCACAGCCATGGCTGCAGCTCAAGCTAGCAATGCCTGTGAAGATTGGAAACAAAATATGAAGGAGCGAGGTAGTCTGAGCTGGAAGCTCCAAGTGTGAAGATTCTTAGGCTACTCACCTGCACAAGCAGCCTGGGGAAGAGCCACTCATGGGGCAGCAGCAACTGAGACACTAAAGGCTCCCTATAGAAAGGCATTCACATTCAACACTCACTCGACCCCAGCCAGGCTGTTCTTTACACAGTGACAATCAACCCCTCAACTTATTAAGGGCTACCCATGGGGCCTCAACTCTGCATGTTTAAATTACAAAAAGCAATGGCAAAACATGTATGTGTGTGTGTGTGTGTGTGTGTGTATAACATATGTCATATGTCAATATGATATATCATATAATAAAAAGTTAAAAAATATAAAGATAGTATTGACAAGCTGGAGTCAGAGCATAAGAACAGCCTTAGCCATCTGCTTTTTTCCCCTTGCTCTGCCGTCACAGTGACAGGAGCAGCCTATGAAAACTTTCATTTCAGGGTTGGGGGTACAGATAACACAGGCTGGGAGTGGCCAATATTCCTAACTCTTGTTCCATGGAGGAGAGTCAAAATATCTTTTTCAAATGACAGATTTCACTCCTAATAAATTTTCTCGTATTCCCTCCAACAAGAAGTTGGAAATTCCAACCGTGTTTCAAGCATCAGCAGGTGGAGCTGGAGAGCTAATTGAGCCACTCAGTAAGGGGACACTTCAGACAAATGTTTAGACAATGGAGCAGATGGCATTTTGATGGGACAAGAGGCCAATTTACTAAAGACCTGGTGTATTTCCTATGGGGTCCTGTGGATGTTGTCAAGGAAAAGCCATTGTGGAATTTCTTATTTATTTCATTTCATTTAGTCATTCAAGAATCTTTATTAGAGTCCCATCAGGTGCCCGGCCAGCCCTGTGTGGAACACTGGAAATGCAGCAGGAAGTTAGATATGGGTTTTGCCCTCATAAAACTTACATTGTGAGGAGTTGGCTCAGCTTAGCAGGTAAGGATGTTCATGCTTTTTGGCATTAAACAAAATTTTGTCTACATTCTGCCTCCGCAACTTAGTTCAGAGCTATGTAAACTTACATCTTAGGCAATCACCCAATCTGTTATCTATAAAGCAGGGATAGCAATATTCATCCCAGTAGTTGTGAACTCTCTTAGAATCACTTGGGAAATTCTTTTAAATATCCATGCCTATAGATTTTGCCCCCATAGATTTTGACTAAATCAGGCTGGATAAGTGCCAAATCATTAGTAATTTTAAGAGCTACCAGGTACTTCTATTGAGCAGCCAGGGAGAACTACTCCTCTGTCCTCTAGAGTCGACAGTATAATTGCACCGAATGATGCTTATGAAGAACTTACGTTTACTAAACACATGACTGTTAGCTTTGATCCCCAAACATAATAGGTGCTAACTCCGCAGAGGTCCAAGGATCTTGAAAAGACTGTTAACCTCAAGCTAGTCAGTGAGAAAGGAATTGCTGAAGATAATTCTGAGAGTTTTGTTCCTTGAAAGAAAAATGATTACCAAATTATAACTTGATCACAGCTCAGAAACCACCTCTGCACTGATTTTAAATGGGTTAGCTTACTTGGTTATTTGAAGAGATAGCTTGTTCTGAAACTTCTCTATTTATTTGTTATAATTCCCATTTTGAGTACAAACCACCACTCAGAACTTAATAATGTTTAATACTAGCAAGTAAAGAGAAAAATTGAGACCGTATCTTAAAATTATATCTAGCCCAGTCCTTTCATTTTACAAATGAGAACAAGGAAGCCTTGAGAAGTGATTTTCCCAAGATCAAACATCCAATAGGTTCACAGTTTTGTTTCGTTTGCTCAGCATGAACCTATCTAACAGTTTAACTATATGCAACTTTTCATAATAGATGAGTTTCCTGCTGGTTTTATGTAAATTGAATGTTTGTAAAGTAAACCATTTGTTCAATGTACTAAAAGAACTTTCTGGTTAAAGGAATAAAACTACAAATTCTTTTTGTTGAAAAGGAAAAGTATTTCCAAGATGGAGAAAGGAGTGGCATGGCTCTTCAACCTTTCCAAATCACCGCAAAGAAACAGACAAAGCAACTGGATAGCAAAACAAAGGCTCCTGGACAGCATTTAAAATAAAATTGTGTAGTGAGAGAAAAAATAGCCTTTCTCCAAATACACCACCTCACCCACATTAAACCTTCTTATAGTCTGAGTTCCAAATTGTGGTTGGGGTGGGGTTTTCACCAATCTATAGTGAAATGAGAAAACTAAGGGGTAAATGTATGCATACTTTCCTACATTCAGGTAAATTACCAACAGTTGATTCTTAGGAAAGACGTTTTTATTAGATTATGTCCTTCCAATTTTTTTTCTTTTCTTGTAGTGTTGGGTAATTGAAATACTCCCTTTTTAATGGAGTAATGGCAATAGTAGATGGGTAATTGACTTCCTTAAAATGTCCTCAATAGCCCAAATCACAAGTTGACTATTCTGTGTTGGCTTCCTAACCTTCTCTTTCCTCGCCAATTTTATTCTTGTAGTTTAAGGGATACCAAGATAAATGATTTTAATGAAACATTAGCACTAGTGTTATTGAGGGGAAGAGGAAGGAGAAAACAGTATCATTTGGTGGCTAAAAAAGCCACTCAAGAAGGACAGAAACTGCAGGTGTTTAAGATTCTTATCCTAATTGGGCGAAGATTGAATGCCCCATTTTGCACCAACGTTCCTACAGTGGTTTACGAGAGAACATTGTTTCTTGAAGCAACTAACTACCTGGAGTCAGGAACTGGGGAGAACCTAGCTCACTAAAGGCTCAGGTTGTTCTGGTATTACTGGGGACGTCTGCAGAGAGGTACTGGTGACAGGATTAACTTCTAAAGAAGCAGCCCTGGAGTCAAAGAGAGGTGGAGCTTCCCTGACTATTTGTGTTTGAATCTTAACCAAGTTTTGCAATAAGCTGCAATGTCACCTGTGCATGTGCTTATCAGAGATGTCAAGTTTTATTGATCTGCTTCTTGCACAGTGAGAAATTTCATGAGTCAAAATTGTCCTGGGTTTTACCTTACACCATTTATAAAAATTAATTCAAAATGGATCATACACCTAAGTGTAAAACCTAAAACTTTAAAACCTCCAGAAAAAAAATGTAGGAGAAAACCTTTGTAGCCTTGGGTAGACAAAGATTTCTTAGACATGATAAAGAAAAATAAAATAAAATTGTGAAGTTATCTCCATGAACCCCAAACACAAATCAGTGGGGACAAACACCCTAGTGACACCAAACATGCATGGTATTGGCTTTTATGCAGGAGAAAGCACAGGAAAAGCATAGGGAATATGACCAACTTGGGCACAGGCGACCTCAAAATAACATCAGATATTTGCTAAAGTACAACAGGGCTATTTGAGAACAACAGTTAAAACCAAAAATTGTTTGGCTCAGGGGCCGGCTGAGTGGCTCAGTTGGTTAAGGGCGTGAGCTTTGAGCAACAGGGTCACTGGTTCGATTGACACATGGGCCAGTGATGTTGCACCCAAGCTGAGCTGCCGACAGGTGGCAAGATGGCTCAGCTAGTGAGAGCACTTGTTCCTAACAACAAAGTTGTTGGTTCGACTCCCGCATGGGATGGTGGGCTATGCCTATCTGCAACTAAGATTGAACACAGCACCTTTAGCTGAGCTGCCCTGAGTTGCCAACAGGTGGCCAGATGGTTCAGTGGTTAGAGCGTGTGCTCTTGACAACAAGGTTTCTGGTTCAACTCCCGCATCGGATGGTGGGCTACGCCCACCCCCAACCAAGACTGAACATGACTTAGCAGCCACGACCTGCCACTGGGCAGTTGGATGACAACTGGACTTGGAGCTGAGCTAGCTGCACCCTCCACAACTAAGATTGAAGGACAACAATTTAGCTGTTCCCTTTCCCCAATTCCCCAATAAAATCTTAAAAACAAAAATCATTTGGCTCAGTCCAACAATGGGTGAGTACCAGGGGTCACAGTAAGGGGGTCACAGTAAGGTCTGACGTATACGAACTCTCAAAACTGATCAACCAGGGCTCCCTTCCAGGACAGGGTCAATGCCTAGAGGTTTGAAACTACATATTGAAACTTCTAGTCATGGAATAAAGGCTAAGCAGGATAGAGACAATAGGGAAACAACAAAAAAAGAGACTTTCCCAATTAAAATAAGAGTGGGGGACAAAGCCAGCAAATCTCACTATAAGAAAACAATGGGGGGATCTCTATCAATTGAGAAAAGCTATACCGAACAATACCTTCTTCTAAAAGTTCAGGAAAAAATAATTTCACATAAAAGTGAGGAAAAGAAAAGTGTGGAGGTCAAATCCTACACAAAGTTATTTATAAGACCAGAAGAGATGAAGGGGCAGAATAGCATCCCATCAGATAATGGAAGCAACCCAGGAGTAATGACGGTCCCTAGCAACCCAGATTCTTCAATCATGGTCTTGATACACTTCCCAATTAAAAAAATAAAGGGGCATTTTGGGTAAAGGTCTGACTTTATGTATAAGATGAGCCTGGAACATTTTATATCAGGTAGTGAGAAAGCCAACAAAAACTATTAAGATCATGTCAAAGGCCCTCAGGGGACAACTTGAAGTGGCTCCCACCAGCCAAAGATGAGACTATTTGAGCTTCAAAAAGGATAATAATTGCAATTGGAACCCATCAATTGTATTTAAATACATTAATTCATAATTATTTTAAAAATCTAATTGGTTATATTTGGAGGAAAACAAAGAATCAATTATCTTGAGAACTGATAAGTAAAGAATTAAGCATGTATTTTGTCTTTTCTATATAAACTGGGTATCCCTGGGTATTCAAAGAGTGAACGATGGAAATCATCTTACTGTAAAATATTCCAAGTAATAAATGAAAAAGAAATTATAGAATTAGAATGCCACCCTTCTACAACCTCTAAAGAACACTTTAGGTCCTTTAGGTAATGAGCATGAAAGGCTGCTAACATCACAGAAAGAGAGACAAGCAGACATTGTGTACTTCTGAGGAAAATCACACCACTGCCTATAGTTTTACTAAAGGGGCAGAACTGAGTTTAATCAAGCCAATGTATCCAGCTGCCAATTAACAAAATGTAGAAAACAAAGGACTATATTAAGCTATACTACAAGGCACAATCAACAAAATCTGGAAAACTACAGATCAAATGCCCTGGGGTTTTCCAACAGATAAATTATAAAAGGGAAAAAAGAAAAAAGGGAGAAACCTAACTTAATGATTTTTTTTTAAGGCTAAGGTATACTAGCCTAAGGATGCACCAAATTAGGGATGGGTGATAGATAAACTATTAAAGATATACACACATGTTTTTCTGGTCTAGATGGGGTACTAGGTAAATGCTATGCTTACCTTCTCTCATGATCTCATCAACATTACAGCTAAACTACAGAACAACCATTGTTGAGAATTGCCTTAAGTCTTGCTGAACCGAACCCCTACAGCTAAGGACATATAGAAGAAACCACCTCGAGGCTGGTAGGAGGGGCAGAGACATGAAACGGGCTGGTCCCACACCTGTGTGTGACCATTAAAAACTGGGAAGGATACTCGGCTGTAGAGGTCCCCCCAGAAGGAGCAATGTGTCCCAGCACTGCACCCGGCTCTCCAGCCCAGGGTTCCAGTGGTGGGGAGAAAAGTCCCCATAACTTCTGGTTGTGAAAACCAGCAGAGATTGTGACTGAGGGAGATTAAGGGTGGCTGCAGTCCCAGGCACCCATAAATACAATGGACTATTACTCAGCCATTAGAAAGAATAAAATCTTGCCAACTGCAACAACATGGATGGACCTAGAGGGTATTGTGCTGAGTGTAGTAAGTCAGGCAGCCAAAGACAAATGTCACATGATTCCACTTATAAGTGGAATCTAAAAAAAAAAATAAAATAAACAAAATAGAAACAAATTCATAGATACAAAGAACATTTTGATGGTTGCCAGATGAGAGGGGTCTGGTGATGGGTGAAAAAGGGGAAGGGATTAAAAAATACAAATTGGGTGTTACACAGCAGTCATGGGGATGTAGGGTATAGCATAAAGAATACACTCAATAATACTGTAATAACTATGTATGGTGTCAGATGGGTACTAGATTTATCAGGGTGATAGATGGGAGAGGGTTAGGGACAGGTTGAAAAGGGTGAAGGATTGGGCTGGCCGAGTGGCACAATGGTTAAGAACTGGCTTGGGACGCCAGAGGGCCCCAGTTCGGATCCCACATATAAGGGCCAGTGACACTGCCCTCCACAGCTAAGATGCTGAACAACAGCTCAACCTGGAGCTGGGCTGCCATGAGTTGCTGGCGACAGCGTGGGCTGCAGCCCCTGTGGCAGTGGGTTGCCATGGGCTACCGTGTGTGGCCAGCAGCCGCAGTGAGCGGCCATCCAGAAGCCGGTGACTGATCTGCCTCACCCAGGAGGAGTGCAATGATGGTGCCAACTTGGGTCAGTGAAGCAACGTCCTCCACAACTAGACTGAAGAACAAAACGACAGCAACTTGTCTGTTCCCCTTCCCCAATTCCCCAGCACTGTTCCCATACCCCCAATTCCCCAATAAATAAATTTTAAAAAGGGTGAAGGATTAAGAAGTACAAATTGGTAGTTACAAAATAGTCATGAGGATGTAAAGTAAAGCAGGGAATACAGTCAATAATATGGTAATAACTATGTATAGTGTCAGGTGGGTACTAGACTTGTCAGAGGGATCACTTCTTAAATTATTTAAATGTCTAACTACCATGGTGTATACCTGATATAATGTACAGAATAGGAAAAATCATCAATAATATTGCAATAACGTGGTATGGTGTCAGATGGCTATTGGACTTATCATGGTGATCACTTCTATAGGCATGTAAATGTTGAATAACTATGCTGTACCCCTGAAGCTAATATAATATTGTACATTAATTATATTTTAATGAAAATATTTTAAAAATACACACACATGAAAGTGATTACAAGTTAGGAGCATGGTGACTTTTAGAAAAAAGGAGTTTGAGGTTGAGTTACATGAATGGATTTCTAGGGTGACTGGCAACGTTTTATTCCTTGACCTGCGATGTTTACAAGGCGGTCTATTTCATGAAAATAAAATAGCAATAATAAAAATATAATATTACTATAAACTATACCTTTATTTTATGTGGCTTTCTTTATATTTATTTTATAATAAAAAGCTTTTTAAGATCCTTTTACAAAATGAAGACTAAATGTACAAAGCAAATTGAATTAGCCTTCTAAATTCTCTTTTCTTGGTAAATCCATATTTTACAGTATAGTTTGTTCAAAGCAAGTATATGTTTGCTCTTAGAATGTGTTTACATTCCAATACAATGTAATCAATCAACAAATATTTATTACGGACCTACTATGTGCAAGACACCCTGTCCCATTGTAATTGGCATATAGCTTCAGATACTTTCTCTATTTCCTGGATTAACAACATACATTAGAAGTATCCCCTATGGATTTGAGTTTTTGTGTTATTTTCTTTGTTTATAATGTTTAGATTTATTAATTCATTGAACTATTGCATATTGGAAAAGAAAGGCTCATGAAACACTTCCACTCAGAACAAAAGTAAATGGCCTCCTCCCCTGGTCTCAGCCACTGCTGGCACAGGCATAGTCCAGTGGTCCAGTGTGCATCTTCCTATGGGCGTCAGCAGCTGGGACTCTGCTTTCTGAGAAGCTGCTGTGTGACTGCACTACACTTTGGTGAGTCACCGTCCCAGCCTCATAGCTACACCACTTATCAGGATAACCAGTTCCTCAAAATGACAGTTTTAGAGAGGTTTATAACGGATACCAATTCCCAGCAAAACTAAAGGGTGTTGGAGAATTTTTACCAACCCAAGGCCGCAAACATCCAAAAGCAACTTACTTTTTTCCACAAAAAAACAGTTTTGAAATCTTAAACTTAGCAAGCCTATGCTTTTTCTGCAAAGCAGAGGAACCATGAGAGTTGCGAAACTACATAATTCCTTTAAGGCCAGGAAGTTCTAGCTCAATCAAGAGTACTACAATAACAGTGATAATGATGATGATGATGATGATGATGATGATGATTGATGATGATATAGATCAATGATAGAGAGATAACATGGACCATATGGCAGAGACTGTTCTAAGCAGATTACATGCATTCATTTATATAATCCTCACAACCCAGGTAGAGGTCGTATTATAACATTCCCATTTTACAGATAGTGGAACCGAGGAGCATAGAGGTTAAATAACTTGCCCAAGGTCACATACCTAATAAGTAGCAATGCTAGGACTCAAACCAAGTGGTCTGGCTCCAGAGCCTGTGGTATTAGCCACATGTTAAATAGTGCCACAAGTTCTTAACATCTTGGCAAGCCCAGTAAATGCTAGGGCAGGGAAGATAGTGGTCTGTATTTGAAAGCTCTCTGCATTGTCAGATTTGCATTTTAGATTACAACTTCTGGCAGAGGGCACAGCTAATCAATGATCAAATAGCATCTACTCTGTCTCCTTAATATAATAGTTCTTCAAGCTGTCAATTCCTCTCCATCCACATTGCCACGGCTTAGGTTCAAGCCACCATCATTCCTCCACTAGATTATTGCAGTAGCCTCCTAACTGACTAGCTTGTCTCTAGCCCCGATTGCAGATGAAGATGAAGAGCCAAAACAGAAACTTATGAGTGCCAAGCTAGACAAAAAAATAAAATAAAATAAAATAAATAAAATACCCCACACACCAGCCCCAACAATTTCTAGAAGCAAAATCTGGAGAGAAAAGGGTGGAAGCAGTTGCAAAACTCAGATCTAGAGTGACAAATCTATAAAATGTCTTACAAATCTTGAGAAAGACAAAGGCAGAGCCAGCATGAGGATGAGAATTAAAGCTACTCCATAAAATGAAGCCTCCTGGATCTACCTCAGGGACTGTGGGCCAGGGATTGTCTGCTCTCTTCCCTACCTCCTCCAGCCTCCCTGGGGCAAAAGACTCCTGATCAGAGGAGCTGGCTGGCTCCAAGCACCCTCCCTCCTACCCTGGCTGTGCTAAATTTTACCCTGGGCAAGCCATTGGACAGGAAGGAGGCTCCTCACATGATCCAGTTTAATCCTCCTTTCCCCACTTCCTGAAGCTGTATGCTGCAGTAAGCGTGAAGCAGAAATGCAGACAAATGGGGGCCCACGGTGGGCAAGAAGGGCCCTGCTTCTCGGCATCCTCTCGGCTGCTGCACACCTGCCTCCCCCAGGCGCCTCCCTACCCCAGCGTCTCCCAAGGGCCACAGGTAGGTGGACACTGGGGTCAGCTCCCCAGCTGCTGTTGCCACATACAGATGAAGGGACAAAGAGGGAAATTTTCACTTGACTCACTGTTGTTTATGCTTCCTGCTGTGCTTGCTCTGATTTTTAGCATTTGGAAGGATACGAAACACTTTTAATCCTCAAGTAAGTTCTCAAAGATAGTTTCAAACTAAATCACAGATATCATAAAGCAGGAGGGCCTCCAGTTTTTATTGTTGGAGACTACATCTTGAAGAAAATCTTTCACCCTAGAAATTCTCTCTACCAACAGTGGATGATTCTTTGCAGGCTGTGGACAACTTGGGCTCTGAAATGGGAAACTGAAATGGTACAGATATTAGAAATCTTTATAATCAGAGATGCATTTTCTACGTGAAGAGGAAGAGAGGTTCAGAATTCCCTTTTAGAAATGAAGCAGAAAAGGAAGAATGATTTCATGATTTCCTCTTTTTAATTCTTCCACTATCATCAGCTTATTTCATTAAAACACCTCTTTTGGGTCCCAAAGACTAAATTTTTTTAGTCTACAGCTATTCAAAAGTGCTTTATACATTTTCACCAAGGTCCTTAAGATTTCACCCAGAAATCCCACACCTAAGTTTTCTTAAGCAATTTCTCTTTGTGGGCTTGGAATTGTGACTCCAACATCCTTCAAACATTTACCTCCTTTTCCTTACCAGGAAATAGCACCCAATGTGTTATTTCTCCATCATCGGAGTTTCCTGAAGGGTTTTTCACAAAACAAGAGCGCGCAGATGGAGGCATCATAATCTACATCCTAATTATCCTTTACATGTTCATGGCCGTGTCTATTGTCTGTGACCAGTATTTCCTACCCTCCTTGGAAGTCATCAGTGAATGTAAGTGGCTGGAAATCTCCCCTGCAACTTTCCAGAATTGTTGTGCCACTCACATATGTCTGTCTTTGAAATTCTGTCCATCTCAGCTGGTTGCAGAATTCGGCTCCTAGAAATTAAGCTCAGTTACTGATTTCTGAAACTAAGATCTACCAGTTCAAGCCCATTAGTTCTATCCCTTCAGTCATGGACGTTGTGCAAAGTTCTGAGCATAGACTTTTCATTGGATTAGGATAAAATCAGGATATCGGTGATGTTTTATTCCACAGAAGCAAAAATGCCAGCGTTTCCAGCCTCTGTCTCCTACTCGGTTAAATTATTTGCGCATGCTCACTTTGGAGAAGGTCAAAGTTAAGGGTTAGGTTATCTGCTGCACAGAAACAGCATCCTCTGCACTCTCTCATTCACAGTACCCTTAGGATCTAAAACAAAACCCAGTAGTAGCAGGGGCACTCAGCACATATTTGTTTACTGAAAAACAAGAGGTCAGCATAAGTTTATTATAATTATTATTTAACAAGTAGATGTAAATATGTACATTTTTATGTTGACATTATGTTTTACATTGATAGTGATGGTTTTCTTTAATAGAGATTAAATTACTTTAACATACTATTTTTACTTAGATTGAGGAAACACAAGAAAAACAGAAGAAAAAAGTAAAAATCACCTACATTTCCATCACCCAGAGAGCCCCACAGCTATTAGTTGATGTATTTCCTTTCAGCCTTTTGGATCTTGCTGTAGATACTGCTTGATGCCTTTTCTTTCTTGTCATATAATATTTTATTGTACACATTTTCCCATACTATTAAATACTCTTCAAAAGCAAGATTTTTAGTGGTAGCAAGATAGTTCATGATTGTGTAAATGATTTGAGCACCTAAAACTGTTTTTATCATACAGATTAGGAATTGAATAGAAATTTATAATTTTTAAAATACGAATCTCATTAGGATTTGTTTTTCAATATTCTATTATAAATGTTATGCCCCTACTTGTATAAAATCTTTGCAAACTTCTCTGAGCATTCCCTAGTAAACATGCAGAGCTGTGCATATTTTAAGCTTCATCTTATACATTGCCAAAAGTATCTCACAAAGGGTGTGCCAGCTTAAACCTCCAGACTGTGTGGTAGCTTCCATTCCAGAAAACCGTGAATAACATTTTAAATGTCTCTAATTGCTGCAAAATGGAACTTAATTCTATAAAACTTGTATTAATCTAATTTGTGAGGTTGAGCATTGTATATGCTATTGAAATTTGTAGTTTTGCATTTGTGTTTTATGGCCCAGATTCAAATAGGGGGAATATTTGTGTTTTTCTTATTGATTTCCAAGCCTTTTTTTAAAATATAAGGATATTAACCCTTTTTCTAATATAACTTTTATAGTGTTTGTTTTTGCATGGTTTGTTGTTTGCTTTTGTATTTTGCATGTTTATTATATTAAAATTTACATATTTTAAGTAGATTTATAAATAGTTTTCTTTATGATTCTCCTTTTGGTTTTATACTTAGACTATTTTTTGTCCCTAGGTCAGAATAATTGTCATATTTTCTTGTAGTGCTTTTTTTTACATTTGTTTCTTTTCCTAAAAATTTGTTTTGCTATGGGATACAATGCTATTTTTTCCAAAAGTTGATATTATATATATATATATATATAAACATATATATATACACACATATATATATAGATATATATATTATAAAATTTTTTCTATACTCTTAACTCTGTTGTAGTAATCTTTTGTTCATCCTTATAGCAATACCATACATTTAATTAGAAAAACTAAATAGCTCATGTTAATTACATAAAGATAAGAAACTTAAAATTCAAGGTATTATTTCCCACTTAGAATCTTTCTCTTTCTGGAAAATAAAATATTCACTTTAATAATTTTTTGCTTTCACATTACCAAACAATGACTTGACTGAAAGAATAAATCCATCAGAATTTTGTTTATAAAAAATTTTCTCGGGAGTGGTAAATAAAGCCCTACATAAAGAAACTACTGCATTAAAGTTTAGATTCCTACTTCAAAAGAACCTTCACTAAGTGACTTCATAGGATATCTATAATAATCACTTGCACCATGCCACTTGTGGAATTAATTACTGTGAAACATCAACAACATACATTTCTCAAGTGCTTTGCTCTTTGCTCTGAAATAGAATGCAGTAGCTATGATGGATGTGTGACTGATGGATGCCACGTCACTGCCAAATCTTCTTCAGCTGCTAAGAATTAACTCTGGTCTTTATTAAAAATACTGGCAACAAAATGAGATAGAAATATTGGTAGCTCAATTCATTTTTAAATGCCTATAAATTAACTCTGTCATTTCTCTTTTCAAGGTCTAGCATGTTCTCAACCAAATTAGGACATCAGCAATAAAAAACAATCTCCCTGGAATTTATTTACATCCACAGAAAAGTCTGCAGATGCTTTATATTTCTCCATAGTTTTTTGATGGTCATGGATTTATAATAGTTCCACCCATTTTGTCACCTAATAAATATTATCCTCAAAACAGCTTACTGAAGCATTCCACAATGTATTGGAGAGTTATTGCTTATTTGTTAGTTATCATGAAACAATTATAGAAGACTGAGCATGGTTCTAAATTAAATATATATGGTTTTAGTCTTCACAAAACCCTACAAAGTAAGGACTATTAATATAGACTGTTTTTACTGATGAGAAATACTAAAGCTGAGAGGATATGTAATTTCTCAAGACTACACAGTCAGTACATGGCATAGCCCTGTTCTCCCTAATGCCAAAATTCAAGAATGTTCTCAGTTCCTTTACAATATAATTTTGCACATCCTTATTTGAGATTAGATGCTGTAATATGGTTGCTTCAGAAGTACTGTTCTATTTGAACAATCTTAAAAGATGTTTTCCTCCCAAGGGCACTGAAATTTTTGACCAAAAAAAATCAAACACCCATTGTAACGATGGAGAAAGTATACTACAAAATAAAAAGAATCTACTTTAAAAAACCAGTTTAGACTTTTGGCAACCTATTGGGGGCTTCAAACTAATGTTATAAAGACGTATGCATAATAATTAAACTCTGATGTCTACACATTTTGTCTAAGATGTACATGAGATCATAGCATAGCACTGTGGAAGCAAATCAAGTACGATGCAATGACGTTCTGTGAGGTACATGTTCTGAATCCTAACCTAGAATATAATGGTAGAACAGGCAGGCTCCTGGCCCACCCCAGCCCCATCACCACCTCCTCAAATCACCAGCAGTGGTTTATTGGGTCAGCAGAATGGTCTTCAGCAAGGTGAAAACTGGAAGAGGCTCAGGACTAGAATCTCCGTACAGGGGACGGAGGAGGTGGAGGGTAGAGCTTCTTGCTGACATCCTTTGCCAGACCCCAGCTCAGGCAAGGGAGTGCTCTTTCTCAGCCTATAGCTATATGTATGTGGGTCTGGCAATTTCTCCTAGAGCCGCCACCCCTTCTCCTTGTTCCACTTACAATCGTAAGTCACACAACCTCTCTTTCCCTCCCCTCCCCCAACAGTGGAAAAGCAAGCACCTACCCAGATTAGACAACCTGAGACATTGTGCTGTCATCTTAACTGTGCAGAACCAATACAAGAAAACGCTGTTGCTATACCCGCTTCCTCTAATCCTATCTTCTTTTTTATCCATTTAGGCTCTATAGGAAAAGAGGCTAATGATGTTTCTTTGAACACAGAGGGCTAAAGAGAAATTAATCCACATTATAGAGGGAATAAAAATCATACTCTAGCTGCCCAGGGCACTTTACCTTTGGAGATAAGACCTGGTTTCCATGGTGGGAAACAGGTCAGGGATTCAGGGGAAGGAGTTAAAAGATGTCATCAGAGGGAGAATATTATCTGAGACAAGTAAGAGCTAAGGGAGTTAGAGGAATGGGGTAAGGAAAAAAACGTATGGAAAGTTCTCTCTTTCCCACCAGTTGTGCTACTCCAGACCTGTTTTTGGGTGTATATGCTGAGTGGTTGTGTGTGTGTGTGTGGGGGGGGGGGATTCCAAATGAAAAAAAGGAAGAAAGGGTCTCTGTGGTCTCTAGTCATTCATGTAAGCCTGACTTATGAAACTTTGTCTAAAATGCTCATGATTGGCTTGTGAAGTTAATCACATTACCTTGTACTCATATTTGGTATTGTTTGCTTGGGGCTTTTCCCACTTGTTCGACATCTCTGTGATATGCCTGCTGAATGGTCTGTAACAATGCTGAGAGTCCTTGGAGGTGCTGGAGGAGGAGAATGCCATTTTAGGCTATAGGGCCATACTACTACAGTGAGATGGTTAAAAGTGTCCACCCTGGAACCTGACACAGGTTCAGATCCCGGCCTCATCATTTACTACATCTCAATGTCTCTGCCTGAGCTATCTCAGCTGTGCAGCAAGGGAAACTAGAGCTCTTAGCTCACAGAGCTGTGTGCCAAGTACATGGGGAAATACAACTGCTTACACAAGGACCTAGAACATAGTAAATATTCACTAAAAGTTCAATATTACATCAGAACAGACTATAAAGATTAGAATGCTGTATACAGGGAAGATGAAAGTGAAGAAGGTCACAGTGAATATAAATAGGTTTGGGGACACACACCAAATCTAGGGCGCATCTGCTAGAGCTTGAAAACCAAGTTTAAGGCAAATAAAAGCAAGTACTAATTCACAAGTTAGGAAGTAAGCTTATGAAACTCATTCTTTTATTTAATCCATGCAGCAACTTTAAACAATACCTTAAATATCTCTGGTATATTCTGTTTAGAGTTCCTTCTGTTTCTTTTACGTTAAAATCCATAGCATTTTATTTCATCTTTAGCGATCTTCTATTGTTTAAAAAGTGGTATCTTTAAAGTATATTCAATTTAAATATAAATTAATATTATATAAATTAAAGATACAATATAAACCACATTAACTTATAGCCTAAATAAGCCTATTATCTCAGTTCATCTTTAGAAACACAAAAGTTCAGTATAAAGCCCAAACAAATCCTTTTTACATATCCTTTTGACAAGTAATCGGGATCTCCTAGAGTTATTTGACCATTATTCTGAGCAGCTTTTTTTTTAACTTTTTCCAAGTTATCTACATAGAAAAACCTGAGACCCTCCCCCCTTAAGACTGATCACTTGATATAGCTCAAAGTCCACAACAAGCTAGCTATGAAACTTTTCCTTCTAAATGTTACACTAATATACTATTCAGTTAGAAATTCTAATCCCTCCACCATGCTGATCCTTTGAGGTATAACATGTCTTCAGTGAGAATGATTAATAAGGTATGGAGAAACATAGTTAAATAAAATATTTTTTTATTAAAAAATTATTTTTATTCACTCTGCTTTGAACTAATATTTGCCCATGTTCTGCTTTATGTTTCAGAAATAGACAATAAGAAAGAAATGCAAGTTTTAATTCCAGGTAGATTTGGTTCTAAATTGATAAAATTGAAAGGGAGTTGAATAATTTTGTGAGTATGGCATTTGGATAGTCTACAGTTTCAGGGACTGTTTGATTCTTAATCCTCATGAAATTTACAGAGGCAAAGCCTTCCCAAAGAACAAAGAACCTAAGAATAGTGCTTCTTCCCTGCCACACAGGCACTTACCCTCCTCTTAAAAGCATCTTTGTTTTCCTTTTCTCTCTGATCTAAATTGTAGTCCCCTTGAATTGAGTCTAAATCTACCCCAGCATTATGGATCTAAATAAGTGTCAAATCATCTGGATATTACTAAGATGGTATTGCAAGAATAGGCAATCATAATCATAATAACAATAAAGTTATGTATTAATCTCTTCACTTTACCTACATAACTGAAAGAGCAGCTTTTTGAAGTAAAAAAGATCTAGGTGCCCATCCCGTTTCCATAATTACTGCCTATGTGACCTTGGGCTAATTATGGAGCCAAAACTCAGGTAATTGTGAGGTTTGGAGATAAAATGTCTTGCACATGCTTTATATGCTAGGCTTAAGGCAGGTGGAAATTCATCATAAAATTACAGCTGTTAGATAGGGGGTTGGGAGAGTCCTTCTTTTTCAGTGGAACAATCAAGTATGTAAAAGCATTATACAGGGTTTCAGGATTTATTCCATTATAGCTTAGACAAAATATGAGGTGATAACTATAAAGTACTCAAAATGTTTGTATTTATTGTTAAAGCCTCACAGAGCATACACATGAGGTAGGCATTTATTCCAACGACACTAACTTTGCTCAAAATATTTCTAGAAATATATTTGAAATTAATGTCAAAACGAGTTTTGCAAATCAGAAATCTTTAGTTTGCTGTCACAATTCATTTTGGGCCCTAAATAGAATTAGTAATCATGGCTACACACTCTAGTCATTAAAGTTAGGTCAGAATGACTTTTGATTGCTTCCAAAACTCAAATCCATTCACAAAGCATGAAAATTTGTTATCGAGGACTTTTAAAAATCATCCCAGAGATCCAAGATGGCAGAATAAACACTGTGCTTGCTTCCTTCTGTGAACAAATTAAAATCACAACTAAATTATAGAACAATCAACGTGGAGAACCATCTGAAGTCTGGCTGAACAAAAGTTTTATAAGGATATAAAGAAGAGGACACATTGAGATGGGTAGAAGGGGCAGAGACGCCAAACTGGCTGACTGCAAACCTCCATGTGGTGGTTGAGAACCGGGAGAGATATCGGCCGCAGAGGTTCCCCAACCCCACACCAGCCTCCCCAGCCCGAAGCACTGGCGCCGGGAAGAGAAGCCCCCTCATCTGGTTGTGAAACACAGTGGGTATTCCAACCATCTGAGTGCAACAGAAGGCTGTGGGAAACCCAGACGTCCTTTTACATGCCCCGCGCACAGACTCACTCACTCGAGGCACTCACCTTGGTCTCCAGGTATGGGACGGTGACTCAGAGGGTGTCGGGTACATTAGGGAGAAGACTGAGTTGTGTGGCTTCTAGACAAGGACTGGAGGACAGTAGGCACTTTCCCTGCGTGGAATTTTTCTCCGTGCAGCTGGCAGGCGGCGTCCATCTTTAATGTGTTGAGTGACCCCGCCCCTACGCTTACGGCCAAATCTGAATCTGATTGGTCTGGTGAGCTTTGCTGCTCCTTCTGCTGACTCACTGGGACCTGGCCCTACCCAACTCCCCCAATGCCGGAAGCACTTTCCCCAAGAGCAGCCAGCCCCACCCACATTGCACTCTTTCTTGGAAAACTATCAGACTCAAACAGACCCCACATGGGCGGAGACTGGCTTTGGTATGTTTGGAGAATTTTGCTGAGTAGCTTCAGGTTCATCACTGGAACCAAACCAGAATTTACATTAAACTGGTGACCACACTCTTCCCACTCTACTGACTCCCTGAGCCCCTGCCTCACCCAACTTGCATACCACATGAGGCTTTATAAGGGGCTGAACCTTGAGGGAGCTGGCAGGTGGCAGCAGGCCTCGGGGTGTCCTGGTTTTCTGCAGAGCTGCCCCAGCACTGGTAGCAGATGCCCTCGATTCACAGCATGGTCTCTCCCATGCATCTCCAGGGTTAGCATAGGTAGCAAACAACCAAGGATTGCTTTGTAGCTCTTACAAGGTAGTCCCTGGCCGGTCACATGCAGTGAGTGACATGGGCCTAAATCTGAGCCCCTCCCAAGAGGTCCCAAAACCAACATACTTGGAGGTTGGCTTCAGACCACAGCGGAACACTGCCCAGTTAGCCCCACAAACGGCATACCCAAAGGGCGGTCTCAACAGGCACCAGAGCCAACTGGGGTGAATCCCACTCAGTGAGATAAGGCCCCTGAACAGCAGACTGTAAGCTGTGGGTGTGGTAAAACCACACAGCCCATCAGCCTGAGGGTCAATCCTACCTACTGACATGCCAATAGCAATCAAGGATCAACTGTAACAGCAGGGCACACACAACCCACACAACAGACAGTCCTGGATCACCTGGTTCAGTTGACCAGGGAGACTGTGCCATTGGGCCTCACTGGGCTCCTACAACATAAGACCACCTGGCTAAGACTGGGAGATGTAGGAGATCTAACTAATACATAGAAACAAACACTGAGAAGCAACAAAGAAATATGGTCTAAATGAAAGAACAGGGGAAAACACCAGAAAAGAACCAAACAAAATAAAGGCAAGCAACCTCCCACAGACAGAGTTCAAAACAATGGTTATAAGGATGCTCAAAGGAACTCAGTGAGAACTTCATGCAAGAAATATTAATAGCAAGCATTAAAAAAAAGATAGAAACCATTATAAAGAACCAGTTACAAGTGAAGAATAGAATAACTGAAATGAAGAATGTACTAGAATGAATCATCAGGAGACAAAATAAGCAGAGGATCAAATCAGTGATTTGGAAGGCAAAGTAGTAGAAAACACCCAATTGGAACACCAAAAAGAAAAACAAATTTAAAAAATTGAGGATAGTGTAAGAGACCTTTGGGACAACATCAAGCATAACAACATTTGCATTATGGGGTACCAGAAAGAGAAGAGAAAGCAAGAAATTTTGAATCTATATGAAGAAATAATGACTGAAAACTTTCCTAGCCTGGTGAAGGAAATAGACATACAAGTCCAGGAGGTGCAGAGTCCCAAACAAAATGAATCCAAACAGGCCCACACCTAGACACATTATAATTAGAATGGCAAAGGTTAAAGACTGAGAGAGAGTTCTAAAAGCAACAAGAGAAAGGCAACTAGTTACTTATAAGGGAGCTCCCATAAGATTGCCAGCTGATTTCTCAACAGGAATTTTGCAGGCCAGTAGATATTTGCACAAAATATGCAACATGATGAAAAGCAAGGACCTACAATCAAGATTACTCCATCCAGCAAAGCTATCATTTAGAATCAAAGGACAGATAAAGAGCTTACCAGAAAAGAAAAAGCTAAAGGAGTTCATTATCACCAAACAAGTATTACAAGGAATATTAGAGAGCCTTCTTTAAGGTGGGGGGAAAAAAGATCAAAATTATGAATAAAATGTCAATAGCTATATATCTATCAACAATTACTTTCAATGTAAATGAATTAAATGCTCCACTCAAAAGACATAGGAGGGCTGAATGAATAAGAAAACAAGACCCATACATATGCTGCCTACAAGAGACTCACTTCAGATTGAAAGACACACAAACAGAAAATAAAGAGATGGAAAAGGTATTTCATGAAAATGGAAATGAAAAAAAAAAGCTGGGGTAGCATACTTATACCCGACAAAATAGACTTTAGAACAAGGGCTATAACAAAAAACAAAGAAGGACCTAGTAATCCCACTTCAGGGTATTTATCAGAAGAAATCCAAACGCTGCTTCACGGGGACATGTGCTTCCATATGTTCATTGCAGCATGATTTACAATGGCCAAGATGTGGGACAGTCTGGGTGTGTGTCGATGGAAGAATGGATCAAGAGTAGGTGGTACATATATACAATGGGATATTGCTTGGCCATGGATGAAAATGGGTTCTTGCCATCTGTGGCGGACTGATGGACCTGGAGGGTATTGTGCTAATTGGAGTGTCAGACAGAGAAAGACAGATGCTATGTAATTTCACTTCTATGTGAAATCTAAAGAACAAAATAAACAAAACAGAAACAAACTGATAGATGCAGAGAACATATTGATGATTGCCAGATGGGAGGGGGTTTGGGGGTGAGTGAAAAAGGGGAAGGGATTAAGAAGCACAAATTGGTTGATACACAGTAATGTGGATGTAGGGTATAGCATAAGGAAAATAGTCAATGATATGGTAATAACTGTATGATGTCATATAGGTACTAGATTTATCAGGGTGATAAATGGGAGGGGGTTGGGGGCAGTGAGTGTGAAAAAGGTGAAGGGAATAAGAAACACAAACATAGTTACAAAATAGTCATGGGGTATAAAGTAAAGCATAGGGAATATAGTAAGTAATATGGTAATAACTATGTTTAGTGCCAGGTCTGGACTGGACTAGTCAGGGGGAGCATTTCTTAAATGACATAAATGTCTACCCACTATGCTATACACCTAAAACTAATATAAAACAATACTGAATTTCAACTGTTATTGAAAAATTTAAAAAGGCAGGTAAATGTTAAGGGGAATAAGAGGTCCAAATTTCCAAGTATAAAGCAAATAAGTAGTAGGGATGTAACGTACAGTATGGGAAATATAGTCAGTACTATTGTGATAACGTGGTACAGTGTCAAACAGTTGCTGGACTTATTATGGTGATCACTTCCTTAGGTATATAAATGTCAAATAACTACAGTGTACACCCAAAACTAAGATAATATTGAATGTTAGCTATATTTTTAATAAAAATCTTTTTTTTTTAATTTAAAAATTGTGCCAGAGGACACCAAATTGCACATAGCCTATTGTTATAACTCTATTAAAATGTTCATTGTGGGCTGGCCAAGTGGCACGTTGGTTAGGATTTGGCTTGGGATGCCATCTCTGAGCAGCAGGACCCCGGTTCGGATCCCACATGGGGTCCAGTGACGCTTTGCCCTCTACAGCTAAGATGGTGAACAACAGCTCGACCTGGAGTTGGGCTGTCATGAGTCGCCGGCGATGGCGTAGGCTGCAGTGGGACTGCAGTGGGCTGCCACAAGCCTCCAAGAGTGGCTGGCAGCCAGCGTAAGCAGCTGGCAGCTGGCATGAGCTGCCGTGAGCGGCCGTCCAATGGCCAGCGAGCGACTGTCTCACCTGGGAAGAGCGCAATGATAATACCAACATAGGCCAGTGAAGCGACGTCCTCCACAACTAGACTGAAGAACAAAAGGACAGCAACTTGTCCGTTCCCCTTCTCCAATTCCCCAATAAAAAAAATCTTAAAAAAAAAGTTCGTGTGAAAAGGACTGGAAATACATTAAAATGACACCAGTGGTTAAAATATGAGTATAAGTGACTCTTTCCCTCTATTCTCCCCTCCATCTGCTAAATTTTCAATAATGTAGGTAGGGTTTTTAAAAACTATAATAAAAGGAATTTATTGAACATGAAAAGTGGTAGAGTCTTAAGGCATAGAGTTCTTACTCTATATTTTGAGTAAAAATGGATAATTGGGTAGCGACCCTCCGTTTTACAGATGGCAAAATACAAGCTTTTACTGAAAGACTTGTCTAAAGTCTCATATTATTGTGTCAGGGCCAGAATTCAGGTCTCCATTTTCATTTAAAATTCTTCCTACTATATTTCCAGAAGTGGATTTTCAAAAACTGTTATAAACTTTCCAACATGGCATCATAGAAGAGAATCCACTTAAGAAATAGTCTGATGAGGTTTAGTAATCAGTTCATTATCATAAAGTTGCACTTTATATAAACAATGTAATGATGTCTAAACTTACAAAACAAACTCACCTTGAACATTTCTACTATATCCTGAAGGAAATGTGATTATTCCTTTAGGGTAAAAGAGATGTAAAAAAGTAATAGCTCTGGGGGGGAAAAAACCCCGAACAATTTATCTTTAATAATAAACTACATCAGAGAGAAATGCTACCTGAAGGTCAGTGAAGACAAACTAGTCTATTCTAAAGTTCAGAGGTATAAACCATTTTACAAAATATGCTTAGAACTTTAAGATAGAACTTGTTAAAATATCCTTGAAGTTTTTACACATCCATCGATACAGGTTCTTTCCTTTCATAACTCAATTAGAGCCCTTTCAACAGCAGAAAGTTTTACTGTTACTGTCTATTGATAGTGCAAGTTTTCAAAAGGGCCACCTATTTTCCTAACGTGGAACAACGCAATAGATCATGCTTCAGATTTAATTTTTCTAGCATTAAATGAAGATCAGTCATTCACTCTTCAGTTGCACCCAATTTGGACATTTATTTCAATATAAAGCATTTTGTTCTTTTTAAATTTCCTCTATATATTACCTAGCCTTCTTTTGATTTGAGAATCATGATAATATACAATATTATTAAATTTACACATTCTCTGGAATAAGATGGAAAACTTCCAAAGTATTCCTGACTCCCAGTAATTATTTTTCCCCAAGAAAGGAATGAAATGAGAGCTGTTATATGCCAGTGCCATGAGACAGGGAAGAAAAATAACTCAGTCACCCACCATGTTATAATTGGCCTACCTAAGTGCCATTCTTATATCGGGCTTCTGTGGCAAAATTGAAATAGCACTGGACTTAGAACCAATATGCTCGAGGTTTATGTCCTAACTCCTCACATTTAAGATCCTTATTATCACGTAACTTGGAGTTACTTAACTTCCTGGACCTGTTTCTTTATCTGTAAATTGGAAATATGACCACTGATATGTCAGGATAGTTGAGATTAACAAATTATGTATGTGAGAGCAATAAATCATGTACCATGAATATATTATTTACTTCACACCTAAAATGAAAAAGAATTAATCATAGAGCAATATGCTTTATCTTATTCTATTTTGTTTTATGGACAATTGGTCTTACTACACATCACATATATAAATTATATAAAAACTGTTATAATTATATATTATATAGTGATATATTTACATATACTCATATGTATATCACTATATATATGATTTTATATATATAATATATATGTATTCACTGTAACCAGTTAAAGAAATGCTGTGAAATATAAGTTACATAAATCATTACTTCTCTCCCTTCATTGTTACTGCAGGTAGATGTTCATCAAGTGACATGACCAAAAGGCAAATAGTGAGGAATAGGATAGAGGACCTGGATTGGATCATCTAACTGTCCTGAGAAAACTTTTCACAAGGAAAGGCTTAACAGGTGGCAGAACAGCTCAGACTAGAGCTGGCTGGGCCTCTGAGACCAAACATCATGGGGATGAAAAAGATGACAGGGGCTGGTACCATCAGCAAGCAGTATATGGATGGCTTTCCAAGCACTTCCCATCTTTCAGAATAAAACACACAAGGCCTTACACGGTCTGGCCACCTATTGCCTTTGCCCTGATCATTCTACCACTCTCCCTTCATACACTTGAGTCCAGACATGCTGGCTTTCTTCTGTTTCTTGAACACATGGGCTAGCTTCCACCTCAGAACCTTTGCACTGGCTCCTGCTAGATTACACTCCCCCCAGGTGCATGTGTGCCGGCTCCCTCACTTGGAAGTCTTTGTTAAATTACTCAGTGAAGTCCTTTCTGGTTACCCAGTCTAACGTTACAATCCTCCCTCCATGACATTTTATATTCCCCCTGTGCTTTTATACTCCTTGCTTCTTCTAACTTAATATATGTTTTGCTTATCTGGTTTCTTCTCACTAGAATTAAAGCTCCGTAAGAGCAGAAACATTTGTTTCGTTACTGCCATATTCCCAACACATAAAAAAGCATCTGGCATAGTAGGTTGTCAGTAAATGCAACAAATAAATGAATAGCCAGGTGTTCCCATTATCTATGGCTGCTTAACAAATTACCCCAAAACTAATTACTCAGAACTATCATTTATTACCTCATAGCTTTGGGGTTTACTGGACACTGCTAGGTGGTTCTTGCTTGAGGTCTCTCATGCAGTTATGGTCTGGAGAGAGGCTGGATTGTCTGAAAGCCCCTTCCCCCACATGGCTGGTGCCTGGAATGGGGAGATTCAAAATTTGGGGGATGAAACAGCAGAGGTTCCTCAGGGATCTCTACTTCTATATAGGCTCATGTCCTTCCAGTATGACCGTTTCAAGGTAGCCAGACTTATGGCTCTAAAGGAAATGTCCCTAGAGAGAGAATATGAGGAAGTTTTGTCACCTTTTATGTCCTAGCCTTGCAAATATTATGGCTCTGCCATTCCTTTCATCAAAGCATTAGTCACAAAGGCTCATCTAGGTCCACGATGAGACATCAACTTCACCCCCTTTTATTTTTTTGATAGGGAATGGAGAGATTCTTGAAAAACACGTGGGCAGAAATACTACAGCCGCTTTGTTAAAATACAATTTGCCCCCCAACACACATGCCCTGCCCCCCCCCAAAAAATCAGTAAAGTCAAAGGCAGGTGTCCTAGCAGAGAACACGACGTGGACCTCAGAGTGAGAAACATGTAATGGTCTCCATAGGTAAGCGTAAGGAAATACTAACCACAGGTCAGTCGAGCAAGCACACCAGAATTTGAAGGTCCCAGGAAGACGGAGATGCCAAGAATCAATAGGTACAGTAAACAATAAATCTCAACAAAGGATTGCTATGAAGAGCCTTGGAAACCTTAGTCCTAACTTTGACCTGGGGTAAATACACCCAGCATGCTACTTCTACAGGCTATTTTCTAGTCTACCAGTAAAGCTTCGTTGGGGATTTCTGATGCAACCTTGTCTAAGCCTTCCCAGAGCAAGTTTCAACATGGCTTTCTTTCCTTCCCATAGTACGTCCCTTAGCTCTAAAATTGAAGGGGCCATTTAAGACTCTCATCCCATCAATCACTGAGGATAATGGATTTGCATGCTTATTAATCTGGGGGATACAAACTATTTGATAAGTATTTTCTTGTATTTCCTACTCTAGAGCAGTTTTAATGGTTCCATGTTTTAAATCAATAGACTGTAATTATACAATAGACAGTTTTATCTTGTTTTTAGTTAACTAATTTCCTCTCATTTGTATTTAGACAAGGTTAAAATTGCCAATTTGTGATTACGCTCCTTAATTCAGTTTCATTTATAGATCTTAAGAACTATCAATAGATTAGGACTCCAGAATTACCTTAATTTTCTCGGCTCCTATTGGAGAATTGTTGACAGTGTAGTTTTTAGTCATGCTGTTGTTACATGCCTACAGCCCTACGGCTAGAAAGGAATCTTTTCTGGGTCCCAAAAGGTCCCGGATCTTGGCCCTCAGAACGGAGTTGCAGCATAGTGTCAACATTCTTCTGGCTTCACCTCCCTTTCTATAGTCATTAAGTAGAGGAGTCATAAAGAAAGCAAGACACTGGATTCCGCTATTTCTTAACCTACAGGCTTTACTTTTCCAGTTGAAGTCAATATCAGTGATTTTGTGAAGCTATAGCCTTGAATATCTATTGTTTTTAGTTATAAACACCCTCTTTCATTTGCCATTTTATCAGGCATAACATACTTTCATTTGTCTTCAGCCCTTGGATTGTCTCAGGATGTTGCAGGTGCGACTTTTATGGCAGCCGGTAGTTCAGCTCCTGAATTAGTTACTGCTTTCCTAGGTAAATATTGCTCCTTATATATTTTTTTGTTACCTCAATGTGATTTTATCTATTTCATGTCAACACTAACTGGTCCACTCCCCTGCTTACAGGTGTATTTATCACAAAGGGAGATATTGGCATTAGCACCATTCTGGGATCTGCAATTTATAATCTCCTTGGCATCTGTGCAGCCTGTGGCTTGCTATCTAATGTGGTACGTTAAGAAAACTTTATTCAATAAAATTTACTATCTTGACAAATTATAACAACTGCTTATCATCTAGAACAAACAAGGCACTAATAATGTGTTCAATCAAATTTATTAATAAATAGAAAAACAACATGTATTCAATTTTAAGTTAACACACAAATAGCTCTTGGTCAAATTTATGAAAATCAGAGGTTTCGAAACAATTTTCCTTAAAATTCCTTTTTCTCTAAGCAATGTGCAAAAGATAACATTTAGCTACAAATATACAAACAATTTTAGTATTACACTAAGTATGTACTTGAAATTACAGTGTAACGGAAACAGTAAGTTAACTATCTTTTTACAGGTTTCAACACTATCCTGTTGGCCCCTATTCAGAGACTGTGCGGCATATACGATTAGTGTAGCGGCAGTTCTTGGCATAATATTTGACAACCAAGTTTATTGGTAAGCTTGAAATAATCATTAATCTTATGTAAAACACAATACGATTTTACTAAGTTCTGATGGTTTAGTAACATTTTTTTTCAGAAATGTTATTTCAGTCACTTCTCAATTACCTGCCACTTCTGCATCATTTTCCAGTGGGTCTCTGAGCTCAAGTTCCTCCTCAGAATTGCTGGTTGGGTTCCTTTCCCGTCTTTGTAGTTCCTTTTTTTGGGGGGGGTCTCATTAATCTGGATAATACCATCCTTCCTTCTCCCCTCTGACTGACCAGAAAGTCTCCCAACTTTTGTTATCCATTAAGAATAATTAGTTTTGTCATCTGTGGGGTTACTGTTCACCTTGCCTCAGTTAGAAGTGGTCACAGTCACAAGATTGGAGAGAGAAGATGATGAAGGAAGTAAAAGAAGTCCCTTTAAATTCTTCCAACTTTCTCTCTGATGTTCATTTAGCAAGAGGAACTATAGCCTTCTTTTCCTCTAAGAATCAACAATGTTTAGGTTTCAATGTTAAAAATTGTTTACTTTGTCATCTCCCTGTGCTTTGCTGTTCCAAGTGAATAAAAAACGGGTGCTTAGTGGACAGAGAACTTTTCAGCTAATATGCACCAGGTATCTATTAGGTTTTTCACTATGCTAGGAATCATAAAGGAAAACACACAGCCACACAGGTTGTGACTTGCACAATGTCAGAGGACACCAGAAAAATAGAAACCAATGTCAATGGCACCCTTCTAGAGTACAACTTAGCAGTGTGGCATAATATCTGCTATCAAGAAACTTCAAATCTAGCAGGGAGCAAAATGTCAAAATGAATCATTCTGAAATCTAGTCTGTGTCCCAAAGAAAGACTACCGGTTACAGTAGGGATCGTTCTGGGAGTCAGCAGCTGCCTGTAAGATGACAATGACTTTCAGGGTATCCAGCCACTAGGGAAATCAAGAACTCCATGCTTTCAGCTGTAGTAGAGATTCACCAGCTAATCAAAGGTAAATGCAACGTTCAAATGTGATGGTATTAGCTAGTCACAGTTCTTTCAATAGGAAACCAGAGTAGAGGAAAATAGTTCTCAGTGCCTAAGGAATAATTTTATTTTTTGAGAATATCTCGTTCTCTTGTGAATTCAGTTTCATTAAATCAAAGAAATTTCTGTATAGCAAAACAAAAAGCCCCAAAGCCTAACATATTCTAAATATTTTACACAAAATTTCTACACCAGAAAATCTGAATAGACAGTTGAAATGAACTAACAGATGCTATATTCTTTTATAATTATTACATATTTTGAGGAATGTGTTCTGCCAATGAACTGAGATGAAGAATGCCCATCACGATCCATAAGTTTCACTTTAATTTTGAAAATCTGTAATTATTTTCAAAGCATTTTTTATGTCTACCCTTTCAAAGGAAATCTATAAATGAAGACAATGAGTTTACAAGCCTTGAATTTTCTGAAGTATATAAAGGGTAGTGTCAAGCTTTTATCAATAAATTTATAACAATGCTGTAACCAAGACTAGACACAACTACAAAACCAAAATATATCTAAAAAGGTTTGATTTTTCTATTGCTGCATTAAAAAAATTAAGCAGATATTGCTCCAAAGCTATTAACTCTCAAATAACTTTCATTTTTAATTAAAAAACACACAAATTTCTCTAATTTATAGGTATGAAGGAACTTTACTACTTTTGATATACGGATTATATGTTTTGGTGCTATGTTTTGACATTAAAATTAACCAATATATTATCAAGAAATGCAGTCCTTGCTGTATCCGTCTTGCCAAAGCTATGGAGGAGAGAACTGAACAACAGCCACTGGTGGGATGGGAAGATGAGAGTCAACCCTTCATCCGTCGGCAATCAAGAACCGACAGTGGAATATTTCAGGAAGATTCTGGCTACTCTCAGCTTTCTATAAGTTTACATGGTCTTAATCAGGTTTCTGAAGGTAATAACCACCTCCTGCCCACTATTAAGTCTATTCACCAGTGCAACTTAATCTCATTTCAATTCAGCAAGTACTACACACTTATTATGTAAAAGACACTGTGGAGATTCAGAGATGATGAAGAGGAGACAGTCCATATCCTTAATAAGCTTCTACTACTATAGAAAAAAAAATTGCTAAAATCTGAAGGTTTAAGTACTTAGAGAAAGAAATAAAGTATAACTGTGTTTCCTAAATAGGATAGATTATATAAACTTTGATGAAGATGGTTAGATAGAAAAGATTATCAAAGAAGGGAGAATTTAAAATGAGCCTTGTAGAATTGGTAAGATTTTAACTGATGACCTGATTTATGACCAATAGATAACAGCTACTGAAGTCTTTATTAGGTAAATGATTAGGCAGAAGTAAGATGAGCAAAAGTCCTGTTCAAGTACTAGCATTACTGAACACAGAATGTGCACAGTGAGGGAGCAAAGGAAAAGGTGGGCTAAAACGAATAGGATAGGAAGAGACTTAAATGTTGTGTAAGAATCTTACAGGTTTATGAACAGGGAAGTTATTAGAATTGAAATATGAGATAAAAGACATGGAGGTTGATAAGAGGCCACTAAAACAGCTGATGTGTTTAATAGATGCCTAGACAGAGTGAACGCAGTGGGAATGAAAGAACAGATGTGAGACAAGGCAGAGCATCACCAAGACTAAGCAATTAAAGAACTATATGGGACTAGAAAAAGCAACAGAGACAATTCTGAAGCTTTGATCACAAATGATTAAGAAAATGGAAACACCACTTACAAATAATTAGAAATTTAGGAAAAGGGCTGGTGTGGAGAAAATGAAAGCAAACAGATGAGTTTTAAACATGTCATTCGAAGCAGAAGCAAAACATTTAGGTAAATATGTTTAGTAGGAAGTCAAATCCAGCTATGGTCAGAAATATAAATTTATGGGTTATTTTTATAAAATGGTTATATAAAACAGATTCTAAATTGAATTTAGTATATTAGCAAGGGAACTTACTCTAATTTACTACCTAAAAAAATTAAAACATGACTTTTCTCCTTACAAAAATTATAGTTTCTAATCTTTCAGGTGCAAGGGGTATGTATATACATCTCTAAGTTGAATTTTATAACAAGAATCTCAAAAGACTCAATCCAAAACTTATTACACTAAAATTATACCTAATATTACTTAATGGTCATTGGCTGAGACTTGGGGAATTTTTTGGAGTTATTTTACTAGCATTAGTTGTAATGTGAATGGATCAAATATACAGATACATTATTCTGTAATGGCACACAAATTTTAAATAATTTTAAAGTGAATTCCCATTTTTATCCAATATATTTATTGTCTTTCACTAACTTCATAAAACAAATTGAATAAAGGAACACACTCAAGTTTTATAAATTATATTGTACAGTCTACTCTAGTTCCTATTTTCTTAAGGTTCTAAGAATTCTGAATTCTGAATTTAGTAATGAAAAAAATGAAATAAGCCCCCAATTTCTTACAATGAGAATTAGAATGGAATATTCAACTTAATAAAAAGATTATAATCTAATTATTTTATAATCCCTAAATAAGAATTATCTGATATATAGGGCAGGCTAGCAGCATCATCAATATTGGGAAGCGGAGACAACCAAAGCAGCTAAGGTAGAAACCAGGTTAATCCCGTAAGCAAAAAAATTACTAAAGACCATCCACATTGTAGAAAACCAAGAGATGTCCAACCAAAACTTCATAAACATTATCTCTAACATATTTAGCGAATGACCCAAGACACTGTGATGGACTTAAGGCCCCAAATCAAGAAACACTGAGTATCACGTTTTGTACTGTCTGCCCTAAAGTCTCAATTGGTTTCTTTTTGCCAGCAATATCAGTAATGAGGTATTCAAATGTTTTAAATAGCCTCTTAAAAACTGATACAGCTAATTTATTTCAATATAGCTTTCTAAATGGACATTTCTAACTTAATTGGCCATTTGAGAAAAACTCAAAATTGTTTATTTTTCCTCAACAGATACACCAAGCGTTTTCAACATGCCTGAAGCAGATTTAAAAAGAATTTTTTGGGTACTATCCCTTCCTATTATTACATTACTTTTTCTAACCACACCAGATTGCAGAAGAAAGTTTTGGAAAAATTGTTTTATGATAACATTTTTCATGTCAGCACTATGGATATCTGCATTTACATATATCCTAGTTTGGATGGTCACGATAACTGGTATGTATCTTAAGTACAAGAGCACAATTTAAAAAGAAAATAATCAGTTTCATATAAGAACAAACTGCATATATTCACTAAAGATAGTCTAGCTAAGGAGCAAATTTCTTTTTCAGCAAAGAGTAAAGATTAGTGCTATTTACAAAAAAATAAAATTAATATACCAATCATTCAGGTTTTGTGAGTTGTATATTACATATCAACTCTATTCTCACAATTATACAGCCCAGGGGTTCAAGTCAAGGGATTATCTTATAAAAGAAATCAAATTCACAAGATGTCTTTCTATTCTATTATGCTAATAATAAAATCACATTGCATGGGGTCCACAATATACTCTTCATATTGAATTCAATTCCATAATAAAAATAGCAAAATGCCAGTATTTGGGGAAAACAATGGGTACTCACTGCTTAACTGGATTACATTTTATTTTGCTTTTTAATATGGCAATACGAACATACTATAAAATGAGTAAAAAGGATATAAAATAAAGTTTCACTTAGGATTTATGATTTAAGATTTAACTGTTATTGCTTGGCCATAATCAGCTTTAGTCCCACAGAACTCCTAATCCAAGAGGAAAAACTGAATATAAACATAAAACAAAAAATTCAGGAATTTCTCCCCAAAGGGTAACCTGAATGGACTTCTATCAGAGGTGAGCAAACTACCACCTGTGTGCTCAAATCACTGGGTTTCCTGTTTATGCTAATCAGGCACCTTCATTTACATATTATCTTATGGATGTTTTCACAGCACACTGGTAGAACTGAATAATTTCAACAGAGACCATATAGCCTGAAAAGCCTAAAATAATTACTATCTGGCCCTATACAAAAAAAAGTTTGCTGGCCTCTAACTTTTCCCATATTAATATGTAACTTAGAATAGTATGATAGCAAAAAGCAGAATATTTCTTTTTCTTTTTTTTAATGAGGAAGATGAAAAAGTCCAATTGGCTTGTATAGTAAATCTCTCCAAACTTTCTCAGCCAGAATATATCTGACATTTAGTAAAACAGGAAAAGAGCAAAATCAAGTCATATATCATAGAACAGCCCCCAAGATGTTATATATTATTTATGTATTATACATATGAAATCTGGCCAATGAGTAACAAAAACTAACAACCAATTCCAATTCCAATATCAATATATAAGCATGCAATAAATAAGCTGCTCAGTTTTTTTAATTGACATTTTAAGAAAGAGAGAAAGAAAGAAAGAAAGAAAGAAAGAAAGAAAGAAAGAAAGAAAGAAAGAAAGAAAGAAAGAAAGAAAGAAAACTGTAATGCCAGTTTTCAAATACATTAAAAGGGCAGTTACATGTACATTTTTTTCTAACTTCCCTGATTCTATTTCCTAGAATGAATACATTTCTGAAAAACGTTGAAGTGACATCAAATTTAACAGAAGCATTAATAAACTGGGACTATAATGTTAGAAAGACTCAAGAAGTACCTATTTTGTTTTCCTCAGATTTATGGTGCTTTCCCAAAGAAAACACTACCTAAATTAAGATATACCATGAAAGTAGGACTTTAAAAATAAGTATACCATGTTAACACATTTACAGTTTAAAAATAGCTATAATTTGCTTAACACCAACCACTTTAAGAAAATGCTTTTATAAAAAGAAAAAGAGAAAATGACCATCTTATTAGCATATATTAAGCAAAAGCCTTGACGATGTAACAGTGAATTCAAAACTTCTGTTAAGCATATCAGGTAGGAGAATTACTCCTTGGTAGAATTTTGTCTATTAAATGTCTGTCATTAAAAATCTGTCCTACCCATGTTACTCAATTTACCAATCTTATTCAAATATTTTTCTAGCTAAAATCTAAGTACATGTCGGTTCTGAAATGTAAATGTACCTATTTTCTTTTTGTTTGGGAAGAAGATGTCTGCAAAGAATGGTTAGTGAATATTATAAGATTTGTAACTTATCTATGTTTATTACAGGGGAAACATTAGAAATTCCAGATACAGTAATGGGCCTTACTTTATTAGCAGTAGGAACAAGCATACCAGACACAATTGCAAGTGTGTTGGTTGCAAGAAAAGGTAAGAATTAGGTCCCTCAAGCTGCAATGCCCATTCTTTAAGCCTGGCTGAAATACACTAAGCAAAGATACCTTTAAAAATATTTATTTCCTCAGTAACATACATTAAGGGAAAAAAATGAGTAACTCAAGTGGAATGATTTACTATTTAATAGAAAATTTCACTAAATACTAATTCACCAAATAATATTCATTTTAAATGTGCATCAAATTGTAATTAAACATGTTAAATTAGAATGAAAAGCAACAAGTAATCTACATACCTTACTGAAAAATGTTTAATAAATAAAGATAATTATTAAATAAATGTTAATACTTTAAATACTAACCTCCCAAAATAAAAAATACAAATTTAGTAATAAGACTTTTGCTCTAATACAACAATTTTCCAAAACCAACCAACAAAAAAAGTATCCAGTGCTTTTTCTTATGAAGCTTATTAATAAAAAACAGCATTGGTATGCACATTTTAACAACATTCTTTTTTTTTTTGCAGGCAAGGGAGATATGGCTATGTCTAACATCGTGGGCTCCAATGTGTTTGATATGCTGTGCCTAGGTGTTCCATGGTTTATTAAAACTGTATTTATAAATACATCGGCTCCTGCAGAAGTGAACAGCAGAGGACTAACTTACATAACCATCTCTCTCAACATTTCAATTATTTTTCTTTTTTTGGCAGTTCACCTCAATAGCTGGAAACTAGACAGAAAGTTGGGAGTAGTCTGCCTATTATTATACTTGGGACTTGCTACATTATCAGTTTTATATGAACTTGGAATTATTGGAAATAATAAAATAAGGGGCTGTGGAGATTAATATTAATAGTGTTATGTAGAAAATATGAATGGGAGTGGCAGAGAAGGAAAACTCCATTTAAGTCAAATAAAAAATATACTGAACTTTTAAACTCTAAAACTTACATTAATTCTCTATCACCAAAGAAAAGCAATTTAAAATTAACCAAATCCCATCCTAATTTATCCAAATATTTTCTTTTCAAACAGAAATTTCAAACAGAAATTTCAAACAGAAATTTCAAACAGAAATTTCAAACAGAAATTTCAAACAGAAATTTTGAAAAAACCATCTGTGTTTTACCTTACAATAAGTTGATAAAAGCTGGAGAAACTTGAACAAACAAATCCCACTATGTAGTACTGAAAATAACAAGGAAATGGCTTATTTCTTTAAAAACAGTATAACCATTCATTTAAACTGAATGACCAGACTTGCTGTCTTTAAAACCCAAACTTGAGATTAACAAAAATCACAGTATATTTAACACTATACTGTTAAAAGCTGGTGGGAGTTTTAAAAGTACATTTTTACAGCTTTTGTTAAGCATACAGTATTACTTAAAAATGACTTTCACTAGGAGATTCGGCAAAACAGATGTAAGAATGTTCCAACCGTGGTTTGAAATTATGCATTGCGATCCAAGCGAACATCAATTTCTCTGCCACTGATTTTTATGCCATTCATTATTCTGCAGGCTTTTTCAGCTGATTCTGGGGAGTCAAATCTGACTGTTCCACAGCCTTTTGACTTTCCATTCTCCATTTTTATTTCTGCAAACATTACATGACCTATAAAAGAGAAATTATGTAATTACTAGTCAGTTTAAAAGTTTCCATATTTGACTACACAGGTTTGAAATTTCTCATAACCAATAAATGATAAGTAACTTGACTAGAAACATTAACATTAATGATTTAAAAATAACATGTAAGCATTATTCACATCATTTTATATGCTGAACATAATGCAATTCATACAAAGTAATGAATACATACAGGTTAGACTATACAAAATTGGGATAAAAATTTGCTTAGGATTTAATATTTTATTAAAATAAAAAATTTTAATTTTTGTGAAATCCTTAGTTTCTGAAGTGAATTTTATAGCAATAAGGCAAGCTAGCACAAAATGCTAAGTTACCATGTCCAATAAAATACTGCAAATTTAAACAAAATTATTTTTAGACAAAATGGTTGCTTTCTGCTCAATCTCCTCGTTTCCCTTTTATCCTCCATTTGAACTCCTTCATTCCTGAAAATAGTAGCAACTGCATAGAAATTTAATTTTACCAAGTTACAAAGGGCCCCTCTACAGCTGCTTTTCAGCAACAATGCCAATCATTTATTCAAAATCACAAGCTGAAGCATAAGAGTGGCACCAAATATGTTCTGGAAATAGGCATGGAAGATATACTACAGATTTAAATCAATAAAGGTAAAAAGTGTGATGGTAAGCGCACGCAGGAGAACTTGGGAGGAGCCTCCAGGAAGGAAGAAAACAAGACCATTGTTCCATATACAGTTAATATCACTGCTAACTCTAGAGACTGGTATTTGAAGTATATCAATTATCATTTATCAAAATACCAAATGGCCATAAAACTCCATCGCCCAAACCAGAACACCTGAGAGAGTAAAAGCGCGAGTTTTTAAAAATTACACACAAATAACAGCTCTAAAGTGAGACTATCCCCAGGCAAACCGGAATGTATGATCACCAGATCCACATAGATTTAGGTGTGAGGTATGTGACTTCTTAGCATAGTATTCCCCTCCCCTTGAATATTAGAGTTGCCAGATCACCAAGGGATAATTTTAGTCTGGCAACAAAATCAGAGACCCAGACATATTTAGTTCTATAAAGGGAGGCCAAAGGAAGAACAGGGATGGTAAAAGCAAAGGGCTTGGCAAAAAATTCCATAAGCTATTTCCAGGAGATGGGAACAATTTTTAATCTCAATGCATAAGATTAGCTTTTCTCTTTTTAAATGTTGATCTGATTGATTTTTTATCTACAACATCCTAGACTACTTTTCTACTTTTGTATTTTCATCCACCCCTCCTACATAACTGAATTTTTTTCAAACTAATTGGTAGTCACTCACTCATTTACTCAAAACTAACTAAATAGTCCAAGTTAATAAATGCCATACTGAGCCAAAACCATGATCTTGTAATCCAGGCCGGGCAGTCTTTAACTGTATTTTAAAAGTTAAAAAAACAGTCTAATCCCCAGAGAAATTATATTATAATGGTTAAAGCAGACCCAAACAATATTTACCCAACTAGTAAACACACACATGCACAGGAATCACATTTTCTCAAAAACATCATAAAATGAAAATAAAGTGAAAGAAAAAAATATATATATAGTGTGTGTATGCATTAAATATATGTGTGTGTGTGTGTGTGTGTGTGTGTGTGTGTGTGTGTGTGTGTGTTATATAAAGACAGAAAGAGAGCAATTGCCAGACTTCTCTAATATCTTGAGTGCTGGGACTTGAAAAAAGCAAGTTTAATTAAAGAAGCATATCTTGGTAAATGGCAGTACTTTACACTGATTTTAAAGGGGACTGTGAATTTTCAAGGTCTTTTAAAGTTAAAGTTTTGTCCTCATTTTTATTTTATGTTAAAATTAAACATTTTTCTTAACATAAGTATCCCGTGATAGGTTTATTAGCAACAGTAAGGTTCATTCAAGCAAGAAATTTTCAAAACTTCAAAGGAAAATACATAATTATCTCTTGTAAAATGTCTCTATCTTTCAGGACAAGTTTCTCTTTCCTTTTTTCCTTTTAAATTCTCTATTTAGGATTCATCACTCAGGCCCCCAAATTGTTGACCTTACAATGATCTCTAGGCTTTTCTAGCTGATGAGGTTTCTCAATTAAGACACTTGAAACTTCTTGCAGTTTGGATACTCAGGCTATGTAGAAAGTGGCCTATAGATAGATACTTGCTTCATGGTTAAGAGTGCCCCCCAAAATCCAATAGGGATAAAGCCAGAGAGCGAGATGTATGTTTTTTAAGTTTCTTCTTAATCTCATAAAAACAGCAACTGAAATAGTCTCTTTTCTAAAGATAAATAATTGAGAAAAAATTTCGTTTCTAATAATTAATAATAATCAGATCTCCCTGGCTTTTTATATGCTCTGAGGACTTCCTTAAATGACTTAAATATCTACTGATATTGTATGATTCTAAGAACAAAAATAGGACTATTTTAGCAATAGTATTGGTACCACAGAATAATCAAATATACTATTACATATACTTATTATAAAAATAACTCATCCTGCAATAAAAGAAACCTATTTTATTTAACCCAGCCTATTCACTTCTTGTGATGTGTACTTTGGGAAATACTTATATAAAAGCATATCTAAAAGTAGATCAAATTAAAGCATAAATAAATAAATACATACATACATACATACATGGTTCAATGCAATCTACTTCTAAAGTGAAGTTATAATATAACCACAGGAGAAGAAAAGCAAAATCAGATATTCTACAACAAATAGTAATTTATAAGGGACCAAAAACACCCCAAAGTTTTATTTTTTCTTTACAAATAAAAAAGTGACTCTATCAACAAATATTCTGCATATATCATTTTTATTGTTACTGTATTATTTTTACTATTAAGTTTTTCTGGAGTCAAAGTCTACTAGTTAGGCTTGAAGCAGCAGGTGCTTTAGTAAATAAAATCTATCACATCTCCATTTTCTATGCAATTATCAAGGATACTCATGTAGAAAACTACATAATGGAACTCTGTGGAACAAAGTTATATTTGTTTACATAGTTCATAACAGGAATAATTAAGAATGGGCACTAGAGTTCTAAAATGTTATGGCTCTGCCTCATACTAAGCCAGAGGCCAAAGTACAGCTAAAGTGTACAGACAAAAATGGAGCAAATTTGAAAGACTATGCCTATTTGACTTCATTAGCACAACCTGAACTAATGTGGATCCAACTCTGAATGGGTCAGTTAATTTATTTACTCAGACTTCTTAAAAATTCAGGTCACTGAGGAATTACATAAGGCAGGATAAAAAAGAGATCTATTTTACTATACTCACTTATTTCCCATCTTTTTGTATTTGGGCATATATGAAAACATTTTTTCCCTGAGTTATAAAGGCTGAGGAAATGTTGTATTGAGTGTAATTATAACTCATAATACAACATTTTCTCAGCTTTTGTAATTGCCCCATCAAGAACAATTAACCACTATAGAAATTTAATAAACAGAGGGATTGCTGATCATTTACTGGCAGATAATGTCTGAGGGATATGCATGGAGTACCACTAGACTCTTTACTAAGAAGCAACCAAAAGAATATACTTCTCACCTTGGGCTGGTGGTGGGGACAAGGGGAATGGGCAACAAAAACTGCCTTTTACTGAGAAAGAGGCTATTGCTGGTTTCCAGCAGGTTAAAAAGAAACTTCCCATACTAAGAAAGAAAAACTCTTAAAATTTAAAAACAAAGTGATAAGGCAGAAAAACAGATGATTCGGTTCACACAAACCAGGTAATTTCCACAGTTGTCAATAGGTGGACAATTAATTCTGTATTACCATAACTTATTTTCTTTCCCATCAGTGCAGTTCAAGATTGAAACAGGGGGCCGGCCGAGTGGCGCATCGGTTAAAAGTTGGCTTGGGGACGTCAGCTCTGAGCAGAAGGACCCCAGTTCGGATCCCACATGAGGGCCAGGGACACTGTAATCTACAGCTAAGATGGTGAACAACAGTTTGACCTGGAGCTGGGCTGCCATGAGTTGACGGCAACAGTGTAGGCTGCAGCCCCTGCTGCAGCGGGCTGCCATAGCTACCGTGTGTGGCCGGCAGCCAGTGTGAGCTGACAAGAGCCGCCGCGAATGGCCGTCTAGAGGTTGGCAAGCAACTGCCTCACCTGGGAAGAGCGCAATGATAATACCAACATGGGCCAGTGAAGCAAAGTCCTCCACAACTAGACTGAAGAACTTGTCTGTTCCCCTTTCCTGATTCCCCAAAGCTGTTCCCCTCCCCCAATTCCCCAATTAAAAAAATCTTAAAAAAAAAAAAGATTGAAACAGGAAGATGGTAGGGAATTATTTAAGTATGATATTATACTACCTTAATACAAATCTAAAAGTCAGGAACTTTTACAATTAGAATTAAAAAGAAAAACAAAAATCATTACTCTCATGATATAACTATAAACTGATCAGGAAGTGACATAAGAATAGAGCTAAAATAACAAAGTGAATAATAATAATTCAACTGCTTTTTTATTGGCTAAAATGACGAACAAAATTTTAAAATGTCAATTTTGATACTATTTTTTTCCTTTCAGAAAATGTCTTCAAATTACTGATGACCCTCTGTTAAAATAAGGCCACTCCATCAAGAAGCCCACCAAAGACCTCAAGCTTGCTTCAAGCCTTGCTCAGATCTGACATCAAAGGAAATCTGTCTACATAGGCTAACGAACAGTCAGCTCAATATTACATTTTCATTGATGTCATTTATTTGCAGCACTTTGTTCTTTTTCTTGTTTCATTTCTACTTTTGAAAAAAATGTCATATCTCATTTGGATTTTTTTTTTCACTGCAACTACAATAACAAAGATTATCTATACTTGCTGCCACTGCTTCTCATTTGACATATTTCACTAAGGCCCTAATATGTTCATTCCTCTGTACTCTTCTGGGATTCATGGTCAGATGCTGCTTACTCATTCTGGTAGATCTTCTTACTCCTAACAAAGACTACCAAAACCTCAAAACAACTTCATAATTCTTTTTTCTCTTAGTGGTTACTGTTTACTAGCTGACTCATTTTCAACAACTTTTTTTCTAATCAAAAAAAAAGTTTAGTTTCTCTTCTTTAAATAAAATATAAAAAAAGATGATCAACAAAAGGAGCCAACAGACCATCCTAGACATATTTACACTGTATGTTGAGTGGAGAGATATCTTACTTTGTTCACCTTTCGAATGAATTCTAATGACAACAAGCTGCCAAAAATACAGTATCTGTAGATTTAATGAATAAATAACTGAATAAATGAAGATCTGCTCAGAATGCTTACACTCATAAACCTTTAATAAACTCTTACAATATGTACTGAGGCAATGAAAAGTGCTAGGATAAAAAGATGACAGTTCTTGCCCTCAAGAGCCCCTCCATCTAGGAGGGAAGAAAACATGTGAATACATTACAATCGAGTTAGATATAAAGTACTCTGAGAACACAGTAGATAATAGATGCCACAGTGACCACTTTGATCACAAGTGATCACTATCATTTTGTGACTAAGTGGCTACAAAGGCTACTTTTGTGGGAGAACGCTAAACTTATCCCCTTCATGATCTCAAAACAATTAAAGATATATTCCAAATATTCTTTAATTTCTATTTACTATCAAAGGCTGAATGTACCATTCTTAGCTTTTTTTTAATCTTCATATGCCACCTATATAGCTTACTGTTGTGATTACAGTCTCCGCGACATCACCCAACAGCAGAAAATTACCAATTTCCTAACCTGTTACTTTGTTCCACTCACACTAGTTCTCTCATCCTCACCCAAAAAAGGCCCTCTTTTAAAAGTACTAACCACCTAATCTTTTACAGACCTAATGAACATATGGTTATATAGGTAGTATCTGTATAGCCAAGAACCATTTATAAAAGAATTAGAAAGGCCACCAGAACATACCTACGTCTAAGGAGTTCCAGGCAGCAGGTTCTATTCTATGAGGTAAGGTACCTGTGCTGTGTAGGCAAATGGGTTGCATAGGATGGGTCATTTACTAACTCCATATCATTTGGATGTCACAGCGTTACATTGGGCCATACTGACAATGTTCTGTACTGTACTATAAACAAGGAAATATATATACCATTCATTAGTATTTCCTCAGAAGAAAAATAATCTTTTTAATGTGAGCAATCATAATATATATTAACCTTTTAAAAATCAGGTAATAAACCAAGCTTTTACTTTAACCACAGGAGACAATGACAGGCTCTACTCTGAATCATGTTATTTAGTAGTAATTTGCACTGCTCTAAGTCAGAATATAGCAAAATAATTTGTTTATCTGAAGTGAAATTAGAACTGTCATACTATGCAGGAATAATCATCTGGACAGGTAAAGGTCAAAACACAGTGTTTAAAAGTTTAAAATCAATTTTTCCTCCACAATCACTATTAAAACATCTGCAGTCATTGGTATACTTACCACACTGACTGAATTTTTCTTTTAGTTTCTGCCAAGTCAAGTCAAAAGGCAGCTAGAATGAAAAAAGGTATTAGTAACAGATTTACAAGGCAGAAAATAATTTTAAGTATCCTTTGCATTTAGTTGCTTACATTTCTGACAAATATCTGGTTGCCTTTGGAGCCTAGTCTGTCTCTCATTCCGCTTCCCATCGGGCCCGATAAAAATCCTCGATCCATATCGATGCTCCTTTCCAGTATAGCTCCTATACCTGGTCCCATTCTATCAAAGCTGGAACTCATCCGATCCAGTCCCATCCCCATTCCTCCAGTCACACTGTTCATACCACCCATTCCACCACCTGGATTTTCAGGGAGGGAAGAAACAGTTTGGGAGTTTGAAGTTTTTGTTTTAAAAGCAGAAGGGAGAGGAAGAAGGAGAGAAAGAGGAGGCAGAGAATAATTTTCGAGAAAGGGAGAGAAAAATTAATTCATTTATGTAATTAGATAACATGTAAGCATAAAATTATTTTCATACACACAGTATAACATTCTTCCAAGAAACAGAATTTAATTTGGTATACATTTATTTGAAATGTTAATGGCTAACTGAATATGTTAATTTTAGTCACTATGTAATATACTACACACATATACTTCCATAAAATTATACTCTAATCATAAAACTCATCATATATCAATTATATAAATTTTCTACCAATTACTTTATCCATTAATATCATAGTAGTTTTTACCCTCATTTTTACTTTCTAATAATATGCCAACTTTAATAATGGCTAGAACAAAGATATACGGGGCATATTAAAATTATTACAACACCAACACACCAACTGTTGCTCCCATCATACTCGCCCACACAATGTTCTTTTCCTAGCTTACCTTCCACCTCAGTATCTTCTGTTTCACACATAGTTTCTCTTTTTGTATAAATTCAATTTTCAATAACAACAGAAACACATAACTTTTAATATCAAGATTATACAAAACTTGTGGAGGTAGCAACAAAAAAATGGAATAACACTCCTTTAGCTGGAGCTTGAGAACTTAGCTCCCAGCCCATACTCACTCCATTCTTATGCATTCAGTCCCCTATAACTACTCCAATCCTACCCATTCTCAAAATTTATCCTTTTTTCATACCTAAAATTCTCATATATAGAAATTCAAAAAATTAACATCACCCTCAAATCGGCTTTCCATGAATAACAATTATAAAATTAGGGAAAAAGAAGTGTAAATACTGAGGTGAAAAGGGACATTACCAGTAATAGAAAAATGGCCAAGACTGAAAAGATAATGGAAAGGACTAAAAGGAGAAACAAGGTACAATGGAAATAGGTATCTTCAGCTGATAGGATTCTTGAATTAACTCTTAGAATAGTTAAAATAGGCTGTGTTTCCTATTTGTGAGATTTCAATCAATTAAAGGAAGTCAATAAAGTAGGGAGAACTCATAGAAACATGGTTCAGGTAAGCAATGGGGGCCCCAAACTCAGCCAAGAGTTAACCCTTAATATAAGGCCTAAATGTAGTAGTGCAAACAGATGTAAGAGACTTGGCATTCCTGGGTGTTGCAACTACTCGTGATTCTATCACAGGAAAGGTTTAAGAGGAGAGCAAATGAGCATCTGTTTCAATGTTAGCCCTCAACCGCAGGAGGTCTCTTTAGGAGTGTTATATCTGGGGCAATTCATCTGTGTCTATCAAAACACAAAAAAGGTGTTTGCAAATTTGCTAGTCACCAATAGCAGTTGTAGAGAATAAGAAAGGAAACAAAGCTGGTGCTAATGTAAAAGTTGTTCCTGACACATGATCAGAGAAATCCCCAGATTCCCTAGTTGAAAAGGAGATTCTTGGATTGTGTTATAATTAACACAGACTCGGGTGTTAGCCTAGAAATATCAAATAAGTAAAATTCAAAATTAGTTTAGAAATTTCAGTGATCAAACAGAAAAGTTCAATAGCTATCAAAATTTATATTAGGACAAGACATATTAACATATAAAAACAAAGTATTATATTTACATATATTCTACAATAACTACTCTAGCAAAATCTTTTGCAAGCACTCAAATATTACTGAATAAATTCTAGTAAAATTTAAACCTACTTATTCCAGATCCTACTGGACCCATGTTAGAAGCTCCTATTCTTCCTGCAAACCCTCCAATCATTGCACTGCCTAAACAAGGATGGAAAGATAATATACTAATTAATTTAAATAATCATACTTTAAAATTCCCAAGGTACTATGCTCTCAGATGTACAGTAACTAAAAAACATAGACTTAGGGTTCAAATATGTAAGATACTGAAAAAGAGCTAGTACATTAAAATCGCCGAAGTGTTTTTCTTCTAGTAATAAATTGTGTGAAACATTATAAATTTTCAGTTTTCCCCACAAAAAAAGAGAGAAACAAACTTTGAAAAATAAATAAAACCTGCAAAAAAGAAAACAGAGAAGTATGCAGCCAGCCTACCAAGTCTACCAAAGGAATCTCCAAAGCCTCGATTTATTCCAATATCACCACGTCCAAAGTCTCTCTCCATGCTACTAGTCATCGCACCACGGTATAGCTCTGAAAAGATTATGCCACAAATTAACCCCCTTTCAAGTATATCAATGCACAGTAATCCATTTAGGAACATTTTGTAACTAAACCAAAAACATGGCTAATGTCACAAATACAAAAAATGCCTGAGATTTAGCCAACTTACCTTACATGCCACATATATCCCCAGTCTAATCATGCCTGTCCTTGTCCCCTAGGATCCACATACACTCTCTGAAGAAATCTATAGTACCCATTCCTAAGTAGGGGGAACATTTTAATAACACTCTAAACTAAAGGTGGCATGCACATCCCACCACACACGTACCTACCTCCCACTCGGCCAACTCCTCCAAATCCCCCCATGCTGTTCATTGCTTCCAAACCACCAAACCCAATTCCTATGGAATAAAGATTAATTTTGAGATTTGACTGTCAGGTGTACAGCTGAAAGGTACATTTTGTAAATCACCTTCCATATCCCTTAAGTATGTACCAAGTTAACTTCTGCTAGCAACCTTTAGGACACGAGGCAACAATAAACCATGACTTTTTTTTCCCCCGTTTGAATTCTCAACACAGTTCCGAACTTACTAAAAATGGTGATGGGTACATACAAAAAAACAAATGCTTATACATACCTCCTCCAATTCTATTCATTCCTCCAAAACCTGGGCCATCCACTCCCATACCTCAAATAAAATACACAGTATGTACTTTCAGTAAATCTTATGACTAAAGAGTGATATAACACAATACGACAAAATAACTACTATTGGTTTAGTCACAAGGAACACTAGAGAAGCAGTGGGGCACAGGTAGGGTGGTTTAAAGTGCTATGTCATATCAGTTTTCTAATTATGAGTCTTCAAAAAGGCCTCATTATTTATTAGACAAAAAAACAAAGTTCACTGGTCACATTCAGTTAAGAATATCTAGAAGTAGATAATTGTTCATTTCTTTTTGTTTGGCAGAACAAAGAAATCTGACTATCACTGATTTTTTATTCAGCACAAACACATGCGTATCACTACAGCAGATTTAGGGATCAGGTCAGAAAGTACGTACTCCTCTGAACATGGTAGTAAGGGAGCAGTGAAAAATTAAAGAATAAAAATAGTATGTGTTTCAGAGCGTGCTGGGTCCACGTTTCTCACTAGTTCTTTTGTGTTGGAAAATACAATATTTTTTTAAAATTATATTTATGTTAACACATAATGGATTTATTATTTTTAAATAAATATGTAAATATGTTTTAATTTCTAATATAGTAAATATTGATAAATATAACCACATAAACAAAAGTAATTTGGAGTCCTCAACAAATTTTAAGAATATAAAAGGGAACTGAAACCAAAAAGTTTAAAAACTAACCTTCAAAGATAAATGGTAGTAAGTTAGTTCAGGTGAAGAGCCAACTAGTTATCTGAAAAAGTTACCTTCTCAGCAAGATATACAAATTTAAATTGCTTATGATACAGTAGCCTTTCCGTCATTCCACAAATAATGTTTATCCATGATACATATGCACTAAGCTGAACATTCTCCTTCTGTCTTACAGCCATTTCAAAATCCCCAGGGCTGAAAGGCTACCTACAACACAGTGGCTTCACAGAAACGCTCCTGACATCTGCCCACCCTTTTCATGTTCTCTGCTCTCCAAGGTTTCACTCCTTTTTCAGACAGAAGTGACATCCCGAATATCCAATTATAAAATACAGTCCTTTAAACATTATTACAAACCAGCAAATGTGAGTTTTATGATCTAGCAAATGTATCACTTGATATAAGCAAGTTAGAATACTCACCACTTGGACCTAAATTTCCCATCACACCACCTATGTTCAACTGGCTGGCACTAATAGGCTGTCCACCCGGACCAAGTCCCATTCCAATGCCTCCAAGACCACCTGAAACACAATTAAGAACAATATTACCAACCCATATATGATTAACTAACTGGCACTACATTTTTTTTAAAAAGCTTCATGCCTACAGTAGTTTCTCTACAATTTTTCAAATTTGTAAAGAGCACCGGTTCTTGTTTTTGTTGGAATGCAGCAGCACACTGAACCCTCACTATAATACCACTTATAAATGATGGGAAGTGTTTATGAAGCAGATCCATCTTATATCTCAATTAAAGGTATACTGAAAAGCACTAATGAAATACCAAGAGGATTTTGAATATTATATCACTTTACAAATGGCATACATATCTGAAAAAGAGACTCTTGCTTGAATTTGTAGAACCACTTAAAATTTAGCAATTACTTTTAAAATGGTTCAAATCAAACCACAAAGTCAACTACCATGAAAACATAATATTGAATAAAGCAAATGTTACATTACCTAGTTTTATCATTTACTAAATATTTATTTACATTTATATGGCACCTTAAGTGTTTTCTCATCTATTATCCATAGATGAGATTTTTGAGACCTTAAGTTACTTGCATGTGTCATTTAGCTATATGATTAAAAGTAGAATTTAAGTTTTCTGTCTCTAAATCCAGTATTTTTTACTCTTCTCTTAAAATAATTAAATTAATTTAAAATAGACTTTAAGAGGATAATTTCATGGCCTTAAAGACAGAGCTAATTAATATTTGAGTAGGAACTGTTTTATTCTACTTTTAAAGTTCTTGCTAGTCAATGTAGCAATTAGGTGCTGAGAAAGACATATACCAGAAATGCCAAAAAATATGTATACAAGTAGGCACTTAGGTCAACGCTGCTCAAGCAGTAGTTCGCCGTAATCAGCGGTGTCTGGATGCTGATGGTAATCACTTGAGCACCTCTTGTAATTGCAGAAGTCAAACATGACTTGTATTCATCTTTTGTTATACTGAGTATTACAATTTTAATACAGTTTTCCTTTCTTAAAATGTGTATACATTTTTTTGGCACCCTATGTATATATATTTTATAAAGGTAGAGTATACAGAAGCATGCTGTGTTAAATTGGAAAGACCAATGTGACCTGGTAAAGGAAGGTTTTTTTTCCAGCTTAATCCCTAACATGGTCCAACTGAAAGCAAAGCACATTTGACTGTAAACAATGCTCATGTCTACACCTAGCACTCATATTTTCATGTTATCATCGTTCACTAAAACAGAGTAGAACTCCTTGAAAGTAGGTCAGTCTCAGTCTTGGAACAAGAAAAATCTTCATGGATCTGGGAAATCCTGGGAAAACCAAAAAGTAAGATTAGAGGCATAGGAAATGAGGAGGCTCCCACTTGCCAAGTCATAATAATTTGAGTGGAGAGGGAGGGAGGGAGAAATGAAAAGCTGGGAAGATTAATAATGATTAATGTAACTAGAACAAACTGATTCTGTCAGAGTCTATGAGTTCACAGTATATCTCGATAGAGTATACAAAAATGTAAATCTTGAAAAAAACATAAGTATGAATGTAATAGAAGATTTATTTTTTTATCTAAATAAATAAGAGTATTAATAGTGAAAAAGTAAATTAGGAGCCCCTGCATAAAGCCAGGATCTCGAAAAATGACACCCTGAGTCTTAACACATTGTTGACTGGTCACAAGTTAACTCATGTTTTCATGCCCAACCTTTGTTGACCAGTCACAAGTTAACTCGTGTTTGCACTTGCATTAGCTATTTCCGGTTTTAAAACTCAGGGTGATATAGGATATTATAAAAGCTTTCTTCATCATGTTCAGTCGTGTTCACTTTATTGTTAAAAATAATTATTTTTCTTGATATTTAGGTTTTTAATCACAATTCTAGTATTGAAAAAATTTCAACTATGATGGATCGTGATGGTGAAGAATTTTTCAATGAATTATATGCAGATGCTTTATCTGATTGTCCAAGTGATTTTGAAATATATTGCAGTGATCTGGAAAATGATAGTTTATAGGAACACCGTTATGAATCTGATATTAGACCACCAAAACGGCAAAAAAGAAATGTAATAGAATCTGATAGTGAACGTGATTTGAAAAGTGGAATGAAAACGATATTACACCAACTTTGGAGGATTATTCAAATATTTCAGGTTTAACTGTTGAACTTAGTGATCCACAGAGTATCAGTGAAGTGACGGATTTACTTTTTGAGAATGATTTTTTCATTCAGTTGCTTCTCAAACCAATTTATACCACCGCCAAATGGAACAATTTTATAAAAACTGCTAAAACTTAATAACAATAAAAATAAAATAAACTGCTAAAACTTTACCATGGATGGAAGTTACCACTAGCGATATAAAGACATTTCTCCATTTATTTATATTGATGGGACAAACTAAAAAATCACATTGGGAGAGATTATTGGTCAACGGACGCTTTGCTTGAAACACCAACATTTCCTACAACTATGAGCAGAATGAGATTCGAGCAAATCCTTACATTTTTCCATCTTTTCCGTAAGTCACAAAATACATCTAGGGAAGACAAATTTTATAAAATTAGGCCTCATTTGGATTACTTCAGTCTTTGTATTACCTAAACAGGAGTTATCCCTAGATGAAGCAATGGTACCATATAGAGGACGTATCAGCTTCAGAACATATAATCCAGCAAAGAGAACAAAATATGGGATTTCAGTGAGAATGCTTTGTGAAAGTGAGACTGGCTACATTTGCAACTTCGAGATCTATTCGAGTGAAGGCAAAAAGCTACACGAAACTTTATTATCTGTCTTAGAGCCATATCTTGATTCTTGGCATCATGTATATCAAGATAATTGTTACAATAGCATTTCTACAGCTGAAATATTATTAGAAAAAGCTAGTCTGTGGTACCATAGGGGAAAACCGTGGCTTGCCAAAGGTACTAAAAGAAAAGTCAAAGATTCTTCAGAGAGGGGAAATGATGTTTTTTACGGAAAGGACCCATTGTTCTTATCACATGGAAAGATACAAAATAACAGCCAGTGACATGAGATAGCTTCTGCATAAAATTGCCAGGCAACAATGTGATAAGGTAAACTTGGTGGAGGAGGGTAAGGACTGCCCTATAAAGGGAGAAAGGACAACATTCAAGACATATGTGCTGAGAATTTTCCATAGTTTATTTTTTTTAAATGAATTCTCAGATCATGAAAGCCCAACAAATAGTAATCCACACTCACACTATAGTAAAAACACATGCCAAAGACAAAGATCTTAAAATCAGCTACATGAAGAACACAGCTTACCAATAAAGAAAGGACAATTCAATTGATAGCTGACTTAATAGCAACAATGGAAGTCAGAAGGCTGGAATATTTCAAAGTGCTGAGAGAAAATAACTATCAATCTTAAACTGTATAACCAGTGAAACTATCTTTGAAGACATTTATAGAAAAGCAAAAATTGAGAGAATTTACTAACAACAGGTACTCATTGAGAGAGATTTTAAAATATATGCTTCAGGGGCAAATAATTAGTGCCAGGGTCTATGAAAGCAGAGAAATGATGAGACAAAAAATGGTAAATAATAATGCTGGATTTGTAGGACTGAAAAAAATATATAGAACTAAGACACTGAGCAATAATAGCACATAATTCAGTAGAAAAGTGATTCAAATTAAAGTATTTAAAAGTCTACTATTGCGCCGGCCGAGTGGCGCGATCATTAAGAACTGGCTTGGTACGCCAGAGGGCCCCGGTTCGGATCCCACATATGAGAGCCAGTGACACTGCTCTCTACAGCTAAGATGCTGAACAACAGCTCAACCTGGAGCTGGGCTGCCATGAGTCGCTGGCGATGGCTTAGGCTGCAGCCCCTGTGGCAGAGGGTTGCCATGGG
>NW_017731362.1:961567-977765 GCF_001890085.2 Hipposideros armiger
AAACGACAGCAACTTGTCTGTTCCCCTTCCCCCAATTCCCCAGCGCTGTTCCCATCCCCCCAATTCCCCAATAAAAATCTTTAAAAAAAAAAAGTCTACTATTGAGTAAAAGACTAATTATATTGTCTTCACACTTTATATAGGCATATTAAAATATTCAGGATAACCACAAAAAAGAAAGCAAGATAGAAAAATAATTATTTATAAGAAGCAGAAAAACAGAACAAAATAAGAATGGAAATTAACCCAAATAAATTAGTAAATGTGAACGACAGCATTTGTACCTACTTTAATATTAGACAGAAGACTTAAAAGTAGTTACTAAAGATACAATCACTCTATAACAATAAAATTTGATTCACTAGGAAAACATATCTTTTCTAAACTTGGATGCACCTACTAAGTTAGCTTTAAAATACTTAAAGTAAAAACAAGAAAAAATAGACAAACCCACCATTCTAGTGGGAGATTTTACCATACACATCTCTCAGTAATTGACAGCACAAGCAGACAAAATTATTAGGATGTAAGACCACTTAAATGATTTTAAAACTAGATTTATTGGACATATATATAACATTTCATTCACCAAGCACACCTAGAATATTTATAAAAATGTCCATATATTAGGCCATAATGCAAAATCCAAATTAATTCCAAAGAATCACAATCATATAGACAATCCTCTTTGGCCACACTGTTAAGTTAGAAATTAATAGGGGGAAAAAAACCATACGTTTGGAAATTCAAAAATACTTGGCTTAAGAAGAAATCATAATGGCAATTTAATAAAAAATTAAATCACAGTAAAAATACTCTAACAAAACTTGTGTACAGTGGCTACATTTATATAACTACTTATATTAGAAAAAAGGCTGCAAATTAGTGAAATAAATATTCAACTTAAGGCGTTAGAACAAAAATAAGAGACTAAACCCAAAGAAACAGACAGAAGGAAATAATAAGCTAAGAGCAGAAATTAAGATACAGAAAACCAAATTCACATCTTTGAAAGCACCAATAAAACTGACAAATCTCTAAGCAAAACTGACCAAGAAAAAAAGAAATTGCAAACCTTCAAAACTTAAAAGGCAGATCTACAGATGTGGTAGAAATTTAAGAGATTATTTTATGCCAATAAGTCTAAAAATAGTTAAAATTCTTAAAATAGAAATAACCAAAATTGACTCAAGAAGCAGTAGAAAATATGAACAGTCGTTAAAAATCTTCCCAAAAACAATATTTCAAGGCCAGGCTGTTTTACACGTTCTTTCCAACAAGCATTGAGAACAGATCACTCTACTAGAAAAATAATACACACTCAACTTAGTATTGTTTTCAATAACAAAAATTAGAATAACTAAAAAAACAGAAAAAAAATAAAATGTGGTATTAGCAGTTAAAATGAAGGAATTGGAGCTACATGTATCAACATAAATGAATTTCAAAAAAAAATGTTAAACCAAAACAGCAAGTTGCAGAATATATACGATGATTGATGTCACTCACACCAAATTTTAAATCCAGCAAAACAATTCCATATAATGTTTATGGATGTATAAATGTACAGTCAAATTAGTAAAACCTAAAAGGTAAACACTATTTTCATAAGTTGTTTCCTCATGGTAAGGTATGTGGTGGGCAAGGAAGAGGAGGAATCTCAACTTTATCTGTAAAATTTTATTTTAAAGAAAAGTCATCTAAAACTAATACGGCCTATGATAGCAACAAGAGTAATTTTATGTTTGTATATTTAAGATTTCATAAAATATTTAATAAGCAGAGAAGGTACAGTAAAACAGTAAGAATAAGAGCTAGTATTTATTGAATGTTTACATTATGCCAGAGCTGTGCAAAGTGTTTGATATATATATACATATATATACATATATATGTGTGTGTGTGTATATATATATATATATATTCACATATATACACATATATATATATACATATATGTATGTATGTAGACTCATGCAATACACTTGTTAACCCTATGAAGTAGGTACTATTACCATTCTCATTTTGTAGATGGGGCATTGAGACACAGATGTTAAGCATGTTACATTGTTGTTTTATAATCCTTTGGAAAACAATTTGATAATACTGATCAATGTGCATTACCTTGAGAACCTATAAATTTACTTCAGGATATCTATCTTCAAGAAATAATAAAAAACATACGAAAGACCTATACACAAAAATACATGAATTACTCTGTTGGTGATTAGAAGAAAAAAGTTAAAGCACTTAAATATACCTAACAGTGCCAGAGTTATGGAGTATTCATATGATAAACTAGTAAACATCCAATAAAAATATTTGGAAAGAATTTTCAATATGGAATAATACTTATACTCTAATGTTAAACAAAAAAATACAAAATTATTATATGGTAGCTCCCAACTATGTAAAAAATACACATGAAAGGAAAGGCTGGAAGAAAATACAAAAATATCTTATAATGGAGGTTATTTGTGGGTAAAATTACAAAGACTTTTTTCCCCTCATGTATAAACTTACCAAATATTTTAGTATATATTGTTTTTATAATGAGGAAAATCTACCAAAAAGAGAAAAAAAATAACACATATTTATCTTTTCAGTCTTCCAAATCAATCATGTCAAATTATCTCTGTAACTCTAAACTAAACCCAAATGACGTGCAACTTGGGATACAGGCACATAAACAAAGTTTTTTGCTTAACACATAATAAAATGGTAAACAAAACAAAACCAATAGTCTGTAATGTTTCTAATAATAGCTTTACTTACGTGGTAATTGTGGTGCTTTACTGTCATGTGAACGGTAGTCTTCATGAGGGACAGACTTGTCATCCTAATTGCAAAAAAGTTTATTATAAGATTAATATAAAACTAAAAAGATCTGTAATGTAGAGGAGAGCAGATAAAAGATTCAAAAAGTTTGGAAGGGTGAAGTGATATTTAGGAACTCACCATTTTCACATGCATAGGTCTATCAAACAAAAACTGCCCATTGAACATAGCTGTTGGTTCAGTCAAGGAAAGCCAGTTAAGATAACTATAAAATTATACTTGAACATAAACACATTTTTAATCATCTTATTTAGAGTTAGGCTATCTTTAATATTAACCAACATCTTTAATATTTTATTTATTTATATGTCTCTTCCATATATTCAAAGAAAAATCTTCAATTCTTTGCTTTATAGTTTGATTTTATAAATAAAATGTAATCTTTTATTTCAACCATTGAAAAAAGAAAATTAACAAGTCTTCATTTAAAGCAATTGTATTAATTTACAATGGATTACATAACTGTCAAGAGTACATATACATACAATTAGTTGTGGCAAGAAGAGAAAGTAGAAAAAAGTTCATACTGGACCTGTACAATATGGCTAATTCAAGTTTTAAGAGTGACTTTAGTACTTGGACATAGAAAAGGTTTTATGTGCTGGAGACTAAAGTCTAACACACATTTTTAAGCCAGGCAACCTTAAATTCCAGGACTCCCACAAATGGTACGAAGTTCTTCAACCTTATTAAATAATGCTAAAAGTGTAAATCAGGATACAAATTGCTTGAACTGCTTCAATTGCTTGCTCAAAAGTGACTGTGCCCATTCCTCTGCTCTTGCCATCTTTGTCTTCTTTAATATCTGCCCGTTTTACAGTTCCAGCTATGCTGAACACTTCCTTTAGCTTCTTCCAACCAACTTTGAAGTCAAGCTTAACATAAAATTATATAAAGTTACACACCTAATAAACCCCTCTCCCCATTTAAATAAAACAAACAAATCTTTTCTAAACTCTAAAAACTATAAAGAACTATAATTCTTGTTACACAATGTATCAATAATAGTCAAACAAAAACATCTTAAATTGTTTAAAATCAATTAAGCTACATCTATGTAGTTCCTTATCCTTAATTTTTTTTAATTCCAAAAACAGTCTGTCAACTACTCAATCTTGTTTTACACATTTGAAACTTGCACATCTATTTTACTAAGAGAAATTCAGGTTTTGGAAAGTATTGACTTTCAAAAGCTTAGAACAAATGACAAACCAACTACAACATGCACATTCACAAATATCAAATATCAAAGCTAAAGAAAGATATCCATTTACCAACACAAACAAAAATCACATACAATAAAAGTAAATAATTTCAAGAACTGCTAAATGTTTATAAATTCCACAGCTCTCTTTTTGAAAAATTCTAAATACGTGTATTTACACTCTAACCATAAATGTACATACACAGAGAGAGAAACATACTGGGTTTGAGTTTACAGTAATTTCTGTTTGGCTTACTTTAGTTAAAAATAAGCAAAATGTTCTATAAGCCTATAACCTATTCATCAAATTATCTCATAATTAGAACTAAATATCCGAATGACAAAATTTTAGACTGAAGCTTCAAACTTACATTAGCAACAAAAATTGTGGAACCAAGTCTACCAGCCTGCAAATTACTGATAACCTCAGGAGGAATGTTTGGATTATTGAGAATGGAAGGTGGTAAATTCATCAACCCTGATCCCATATCGGGTACATGTCCTCCTGGAAATGATCCTCCTGTCCGTTGCAATGCCCTACGAGCATTTTCTCCATCAGGATCCTATAACACACATTGAATGGTAAATGCCACTAGATACATCAGTGAGTCTATATAATTAAAACAACAACTTCAAATTCTACAATAGCTAGCCCATCTGGCTCAAGTTATTGGCCCTCTTGAAGAGTTTGTTTCTCATCCAGAGAATTCAGTCCTAGAAAAACCTGTGGACAGACAAAAGATTACAGTCTCCAGGGATGTCAATTAAATACCTCTTTCCAATCACTAAAGTCACTTAAGAACTTGAAATTAGTTTAATTTTGCCCTTGAACTAGTGGTACACACACATAAATACACATAACTCAAAGAGGAGCCAAATACTTACTGTCCCTCTTTTCTTTCCAAAACGCAGTACTGGTGAATTGTCACCATTGGATGATCAATGCAATGCCAACTGAGACTAATTCAAAGGTTTTCAACAGCAGAACAGATTGTTACAAAACCCAGGAATATTGGCGTAGAGGGGAACTACGATAATGTGTAAATTTCATTCCTGAACAAAATACAATTATCCACCTTACAACCTCTTTCCTTCCTCAACATGATTATGATCTGAGATAGGAGGTGGGGAGACAAAGAAAAGCTAAGAGTCTAACTGAAGAGTGACAATAAATACTTCTTTTTTTTTTAGTTCATTAACTTTATATGAGAATTATTTTTACCTTACAAAACAAAAAGAGCAAGTGTAAACGTACATCTCAATCATCTCACCAGGTAGAATGCAAAAAAAAGAACAAAAAACCACATAAACCACATACTAACAGACTATCATTAGCAACACCAAATGATTATGATATAGGTGACCGTCATTTCTGTGCTGCTGGCCTATCTAGGAGTACTAATAAAAAAAAAGTTTGGTGACTAAAAATTTTTTAGAAAGGTTGGGAGAATAACAGAAGGTGAAAAAGTGAATCCAAGAATAAAGGTATTCTGGTTTCCAATATATTTCTTCACCATGAAGAAATAAAAAGAAATACAGAAGTAAATAATTACATGTTTTGAAAAATGCTACAAAGCTTTTAAGTTAATAAATATTAAATGCTTCAGGTCTAAGGTTTCAAAAACTTACACAAGTACAAAATTTAGGATAGTGGTTACCTGTGAAGAAGGTGGTAGACACAATAGAAGAGATGCTTCATGAATTATTAAGATAGGTTGTTGGTTCTTAATCTTAAGATTAATAAAGTATATTACTATGTTTGATTTGTCTTTATATACATATATAAAACATATATAAAATACTGTATCACACAAATTTCCTACTGTAATATACATAACATGGATTTTATTCCTCTTTTCCCCTTTGATGTCAGCCTGCTAGTCATTGCCTGCCATTGTTAATAGAGAGCCTATAATAAGTTTACAACTGCTCCTAAACCCCATTTAGATAAATGAAAAAGTGCAATTCTAGTATCTGTAAAGGAACATTGGAAGTAAACTTTTTCTTTGATTTTCACTTGTAGTTCTCAGCACTGACCCCAGCCACTCATTTGTAAATCAGATATTCCCAGGAAAGGGATCTTTAGTGATGTTAACCCAAAAAAGTTAATTGCACAAAGAAAACCTCATCATTGAGCTGGGCCAAACTCAACCATTTTTTCTTTAAAAAAGGTTAAAAATGGAAGTATCATACATTGGCTTTGATCACATAACTCTATTCTAGGGTCTCTGAAATATTACTGAGGATCTACAATGTGCTAAAACTTATAAGAACATAAACAATATGGACCTGGCACTTAGCATCCAATAAACTTATTTTACAATTAAAAATAAAAAATAAAAACACTGAAAATCTACAATACTTGTCTTTTTGAAAAATACGAAATATAAAACAGCAAATTATAATCCTCAAAATAATAATTTCCCATAAGGGTGGTTATTCTACAAATGCCATCCTTGTGAGAAATTATTTAGGCTATCAACATATTTCTGGAATACTGGTCCTGGCTTCCACATAAAAACCACTAAATAAATGGCTGGCATGGACCATAACAGTCTAAACTTTCTCTACCAATTCTCCACTTCCCAGTGAAAAAAAAGAATAACCCCCCCAGGCTCAAACAGGATTAAAGGAATTCAGAACCTGACTCAAATAAAGGGATTTGGGATACTTGTATGTTTTGCTAGCATAGCCTTTCATTTTAGGCTATAGTAGTCTAATAGTTATCCAGGGTTTCACTTTCCTTGGCTACAGTTACCCATGGTCAACCACAGTCCGAAAATATTAAATGGAAAATTCTAGAAATAAACAATTCATAAGTTTTAAATTGAGTGCTGTTCTGAGTAGATAAAATCTCATGCTGTCTCTCACTGTCCAGCCTGGGACGTGACTCATCCCTTTGTCCAGAGTATCCACACCGTAGACTCTCCCCACCCGTTAGTCACTTAGTAGTCATCTTGGTTATCAGATCCACTATCATGGTATCACAGTACTTGTGTTCAAGTGACCCCTCTTTTACTTAATAATGGCCCCAAAGTGTAAGAGAAGTCATGCTGGCAATTCGGCTAAGACAAAGAGAAGCCGTCAAGTGCTTTCTTTCAGCGAAAAGGTATATATGTATGGGAAAAAAACCTAGTATATATAGGGTTCCACACTATCTGTGGTTTCAGGCATCAACTGGGAAGTCTTGGAATGTATCACCTGCAGAAAAGGGGAAACTACTGCATTATCACCTCACACTCAGGAAAAAGAATGACCACTAAAATTCCCACCTTGGACAAGAATAACAACAATCATTACTACAGCTAACATTAATTATGTAAAATATTTTGAGCACTATGCTAAGTGCTTTATATGATATCTCAATTATAACAAATAGCCAATATTTATTAAATGTTTTATATATATTAACTGAGTTCTTATAACAGTATCAGATAGATTCTAGTATTATTCCCATTTTAGTGATAAGAAAACAAAGACATAGAGAGATTAAGTAATTTGCCCTGGGTCACATGGGTTCTCTTATGCCACAAACTGAATTCTGTACCATGTATCTCATTTAATCCTCACAAGAATCCTATTAGGTTAAGTATTATCATAGTACTATTAAAAGTAACATATCCACTCACACAGCTATAAAGTGATAGAGATGGGAATCAAATCACTATTATACTAAGTGTGACTGACAGTATTGTTCTATGACCAATGATTATCATCAGTGCTGGCAGACACTCTTCAGGGTCCCAAAGTTATATCCTCTATCTTTTTCTAATTCAGACTTTAGCAAGGATATATACATAACTGGACTGTGATCAAACTATTCAGATAAGATTAACAATACGAGCTAAAAGAAGATATGAAAATGACTGCTATTCAAGCTAATCATTTCCACAGTCAATTGTATCTAACTGTAAATAGTTTTTTATGTATCTTCAGATTATTCTTTTATCAACGTATTTATATTGCAACAATTCCATACAAAGGAATATCTCCATTTTAGGCGTTTCCAAGTTACAGTCATAAATTTCACTAACAGATTTAGACTTTTCTTAAATTTTAATCTGGCACAGTTCCAGTTAATATTATTAAAAGTGAATATCAATTTTATTCAAATCCATAAGGTACTTGTATTAAGCAAACTTTAATTATCAACTACAAGAATATCTATATTTCTCAACTTAAACAACACAATCTAAAAATTGAAAATGTATGTACCAAATAAAGTCAGCACCTAAAGCGCATCATCTTTAAATTTCTGGGTCCTGAAGTTGTTTTAAATCATGTACTTCTGCTTATAATAACTTGGAACAAATCAAATACATAGGCTAACTGCTTAAGGGCAAATAGAAAATCATGTACAAAAAAAAGGAAACAAAAAAACAAACAAAAAGAAATCCAGAAAATCATGTACAAGCAAAACTATCATCAATACATGTCTTAATAAGCATTAATGCTAAAAAAAAAAATAAATAAAACATTGTAGTCAAATAAATAAAGATGAAAATTCAAAGAAAACGTGCTCATTATACTCAAATGTTTAAATTATTCAAAATATAAGCAATCTTACCTCTTTAATATTCAGGGGTCTTCCACTAAGATCATATTTGTTCATGGTTTCTAGTGCTTTCTTTACAAATTCTTCATCTTTGAATTCAACCACCCTTAATGGGGAAAATATTTATAGAAAATTTTTATGTACTAAAGTTTTTTTTTCCAATCAGAAGTTTAAATTTGACTTAAGATACTTAAAAAAAAAATTCTTACCCACAACCCTACATCCAAGTAGATTTGTCAATATATGTAAAAGAAAAAAGGTTTTAGATCAGTAGACAAAGTTAATGGTCTAACATAAAAGTCTAACATTTAAGTCATTAAAAGCAATCAATAATACAGTCAATTTTTTGGTCTTTTACACCTCCAGAACATAACAGGCAAGTGACCACAAATTTTTAAGTATATCTATTTAAGATAGTAGGATTTAACATAACATTCTTTTTTTTTTTTTTTTAGCTGAGCCATCTTGCCACCTGTTGGCAGCTCAGCTTGGGCCGGGAATCAAACCGGCAACCCTATTGCTCAGAGCTCACACTCTCAAGCAACTTCTTAACCAACCGAGCCACTCGGTCAGCCCCTTGACATAACACTCTTGAAGTACATTTTTACTTTTATATGATTCTTCCTTAAGATAAAACTAATATAATGTCATTCCACAAATTCAATCAAAAGTAATTAAAAGAAATAACTGAAGGCTCCAATATACCTATCCTTACATAGTTATAAATATTTTCAAAAGATGTAGTATTGTGCACAAAGTTTTTAATGTATATTTTTAAATTTTATTAAAATCAAAATAGAAAATATTAATCTCACTTTTAACAAAGTTCTCAAAGAAAACTGGCTGCACACAATTTAACCGCATCCAGTTTTAAGTATGTAAAAAAAGTCACCTATGCTAAAGAAACAAATTTGTGATATCATTTTTTAAATAATTCTTTGTCATTGTTAGTGTTCAAAGTGCCACTGACTATAATGACCAAGTTTTTATTTTTCATGCACCCAACTGGGTTTTGCTAATATAATTAAATATTATTAAAAGCTTTCCATTGTGTTCCTCAGTATATTCTTTCTTGATGCTAAAAGCCAAAATCAACTATCACCCAGTTTCTTCTATTCAATTTAATCATTAGTGTCATTCACACCAATTGGTCAGCGCACTGCCTCTTATGTAGTCCTGTAGGCTACCAAATTAAGTTTTTCAGTATAAATTTCAAACATACATTCTGAATTAACACCTTTAAGTTATAGGCCTCTCATAGAACTCTTAGGGAATATTATCAATTCAGTGACTTAAAATATCCTTGAAGACATCAAAACACAACAAAAAAAATCCTACATTAAATTCTATTCGCTAAGAAGCAGCATTACCTAGAGCATTAAAAAAGTGAATGCCCTTTGAGTATTTATAACACCCATCCCTTCCAGGCAGCTAGCTTGATTTGTATAAGTGTCAGACTTGCTTGTATAAAGCCTCAAATCTTGTATAATAAAGTAAAACAAAATGAAACTTAAGTTTCCAAAAACTGGTACAAGTATTATACAAAAAGTAAACCGCTGAGGAACTTTTAAACCTCAAGCGGATTATTGCCCAAAGCACTTACCCTTGATTTTCCTTCCGCATCCTTAAAGAGCTCCACGTATGTAACCTCACCAACTACATAAGACATACAAAAGGAAGATACCAAGAAACAATACATTTAAACACCAATATCTTGCTTTGCTGCACACCTGTGCACAACTCTACAGAAAAGCACCTATTATTCACCAACAATCAAAACCAGACCAACGTACCTCCTGTCAATGGCTATGTAAATTTAACTAATTTTCAGAAATGTACATCATCCACATTCTCTAAAAAAAGCTAACAACCATATTAACCTAATTCATACTACAGATCATATTTTGGCCAGCATGATATAGTTGGTGAACAAATGCACATATACATACAAAAATAGTCCCTTAGCCTATCATATTAAAAACATCAACATTAGCACTTTGCAAATAACTTTAGTCGCCTACACACAACAGCTGTTTTAAGGTGACTTCCTACATGAATGTCTTCAATCATGTTTGCCATCAGTAAGCTAAATTTACAAGTCATGCTTCACAGCAAGCCACACACTTTCTAAATAGTCAATGAATAAAACCAATCAAATAGTTGTCACCTTACAACAGATACACCAATGCAATTTTTAAAAAATTTATTAGAAGAGATCAGCCTCAAAGCCAAGTACATAGTTTTCAGGACTGTTGAAACTCAGTTTTTCAAGAGATAACAAAACTAACTTTTACAAAATCAAGTATGAAAATTATTTTTCCCCAAAACCAACCATGTATATAAAATGGTTTTCAGGTTATTCTGAAAACAAAACTGCAACAGCAGTAACGCAATTTTAATATAGAACTGAAGAGACAGCATCATGACATTCATGACAATGCACACAAAATGAATTCCACAGGCAGATTCCAGACTCCACCAAGATAATAACAAAACAGCTTTTGGAAAAAAAATAATCAGACCTTATTGTTCAGTCTTTAACAGCTAAATGTATTGCTTAACTAATGCAGTAGTCCTTTAAAAAAATCTATAAAAACTTCAACTAGACAAAGCAATCACATTAACAAAATTCTTGGTGGCATGCATATGCTGGCTTGCTACTATCCCACTGAAATAACAAAACAAACAAACAAACAAAAAAAAACTTCATTTATCCATACTATCTTATAACGAAATTGTATCAAGTGAAAGAAGAGGAAAAGATTAATTCATATGTCAAGAAATAAATAAAAATTGATTTTTTGAGTCTGTAGCTCAGAGGAATAAAAAAATTTTGCTTAGCTCCCTTCCCCTTCTATATGAATATTATCCAACAGTGGGTTTATCAGAGATGGTTACCTTTTTCTCTCATTAGGTCTTTAATAGCTTGCCATTTCATGTCATATGGGATGTTGCTAATGAAAACTCGATTACGATTTGGACCCTTCTTTTCTCCAATGCCCGAATTCTTGTCTTTTGAATAAGGATGAAATCTATTGGCCTTCTTATTTCCTGTAGATTTTTCTTTTAATTCAGATTTCTCTTCTTTTATGGATTCATCATTCTCCCTATGAATTAAAAACAAAACAACAAAAACAAAACCTCAGTCATGTTTCTAATATGGAAGTCTATATTAAACTGTCAATACTTATCACCTCACCTCACAAAACTCTCCATTAAGTTAGATCTCAGCAACGTAGCTGGAGGGTCAGACTGCTGGCTTTGAAATTACCCAATGCCATTTCAAAGCCAGGACTTGGGCATATTACCAAACTTCTCATTCACAATCCTTTCTTCTATAATAAATCGCTGCAGCATCACTCAGTTTTTCCCATCCTAATAGTTAATAAATGTTATATTAGAGCTTAACAAGAGGGGTAAATGGGTGGTTTTATTCCTACAGTATGTAAAACTACCACCTTTAATGGGGAATTAACTTTCTGGGCCTTATTCAGAACTCTAAAAAAACTAATTTATGAATTTTTTTCTATTTCCAGCTTTGATCAACACAGAAAATTGATAAGGTATCCTAATATTTTCATGTTCAACGTTTTCAGGTTTTTAACCTACAAACTAGGATAGGGTACTTCATAGAACCATGCCATTTTTATTAGCAGTATAACCTACAATGGGAGGGGGGGTGGAGAAGGGAAGCAGTACTTAAATGCAACATGAACCAGAATTTTATAAATTTACTTTTTAATGCGGTTCTAACTGAAAAAAACATTTAATTAATAAAACTGTAATAACAATGCAACTATACGATGCTATCCACCAACCATCTGCAGGATATAAGTATACAGTTAAAGTAAGTCTGATAAAAATCTGAATATTTTAAAATTGCAATTTACTCTTCAAAAGGAATCTTTTTTACAGAAAAGTAGATTTATTTAAATTACTCTAGTGAATTTAAAACTATTTAATTAAAACATTGATTTTTAAAGCAAATTTTCACAAACAGATACTAATTAAAATCTCTGGGAATAATATCCAGGAATCAAATCTTTTAAAGCCTCCTGGATTATGCTGACAACCAACCAACCAGGTTTCATAATCTAGGCTCTAAATTAGGCCAAACAACTGTGGAAATCTATACATTGCAGTGCTCCACCCACTACTCTAAGTCACGTATTCCATGATATATTGAACTCTTTAGACACTACTTTTCTGAGCAGGTAACAACACAGCAATAAATACAGTATGTAAAACTCTATGGAAACAAAAATATCTGCATGGTATCAGCAGCATCTAACTGCACATAACACATGCTCGGTAAATATTAATTCTTGAATGAGGGAACAGTCAATTAAGAACCCATATTCATCTGAGCACAGATGGTACTACTGTCTGCCAGAAAAACTGCTAAAATCAAGAGACATTAGAGCCAAACTTGCTTTGCCACTGTTTCAGACCTTGACAGGGACACCTTCACTGTCAAACATCTTCCCTCATCACCAATGGCACAGCCTGGAAGTGATCATCTCACCTGTCCAACCTTAGCAAATACCTACCTGTCTAAACAGAGTGCACTTCTGAAAATGACAGTAAGCAGGCAAAAAGCAGAGCCCTTTTCTCTGGTTTATAGGTATAGCAGATACACGATCAAAGCCTTCTTTTTAATCCCCCAAAGAACCCATTTATATAGTAGGCAGAATTCAATTAATATTTTTTTTAAAAACTAAGTCTCTGTTCAGGTGAACAGACATCTATATGGTCATGAGCTAAACACCCACTCCCCTGCCTATCTTCTTCCTGGATGAAACCAACTTTGAAAATTGCACCAAGTTCTTAAGTACACGCTATATTCTTCTATTCTTACATGCACGTTGTAAGCACAATCCGACAATTCCATTAAAAAGCTGTAATACCACCTGTGAAATGATCACTATACTCAAGATAATGAACATATCCATCATTCCCAAAAGTTTCTTCATGCGCCTTTGTAACCCTTCCTTACCATCCCTCCCCATCCCTTCCCTTGTCCCCAGTCAATGACTGATGTGCCTACTGTCACTCTAGTTTAGTTTGTGTTTTCTAACCTTTACATAAGTTAAATCATACAATATGTTTTAAAAAAAAAGAAAATATTATGTAGGATACCCTCTTTAAGATATTCACTCAACAGATAACCAGAGAGAGCAATTTCTTCAAGTTTTCCCCTATTTGTGGCATCTTAAAGATACTGTTGAACTGCTCATGTATAATGCATAAATTAAAACTATCTATGGAAGGCAGATCAGTTTAGTGGCTAGAGGTGTGGTCTGATTAAGAAACTAGGCTATAATTACTCAACTTCTGAACTCTTTCTATGTCCTAAATACAGTATTGAAGAGACAGTAAAAATATATGTGAAAACTCTTAGGGAAATGATGCTACATAATATCAAAATGTTGGCACTATACCAAGAATTCCATGTAATAATTCCCAAAGTCTTCATTTAGGCAAATCCTCCTCTTAATGTATTTGAAATACAGACTGTGACTATTCTAAGTCATAAAAATGTTATCTACTCATAAGGCTGAATTATGCCTACCCAAATTATAATACAAATTTTTGAAAAATCAATATTGAACATCAGCTAAGAAAACATAGTTTTAATATATGATTTAAAAAGCATAATGCTATGTATAGTATGAGATCCAAAATTACGCCCAGTTCCATTCTTTACTCCTAATATGATAAAAAATGCTACTCTACTTCAACCACTTGACCTTGCTCCAATGCTTAATAATTAATACAAATATCCTAATGTAACTTTCAATCTCCATATACTCCAAGGTGCTACTTACATAATCACACTTGAATAATGAAGAGTTCTAACGATATTGCTATTTTTCTCCTACACTTAAGGAGAGCTAGTATACCATTCTGACATAAAGGAAGACTACACTTAGAAAAACATCTTTACTTTCTTGTCAAAAGATGGGAACATGCCAACTAAATCCTCTGTTTATGAGTTTTATGATAATAAAAGTTCCCTTCTGCATTTCTTTAATATTTATTGGGCCTTCTAAGAATAAGAGAGTGGTTTCCATCTTCAATGACTACAGATTAACCTCAGCAAAAGTCATTTCAATCTTAACAAGAGGCACTGTGCTCACTTCTAAGCAATATGTATTTTAAGGCAATATTTGGAAATTTTTATCATCTCTATGAATTCTTTATCATTAAAAACATGGAAATCAACTGAAGTTTATGTGTGGGTTGTTAACTACTCCAGTTGGTTCACAGTATCAAAAAAATAAATAAAAAATGGACCATTATACATTCTTACAGAATAAACAGTACAAGAAACCCCCGAGAGTAAACTGGCCTCTTCACTCAACTTCTGGGAAAAGAAGATAGGAGATGAATTATAAGCAATATGAAAAGAATCTGCATTTGTATTTAGTAGTAACATTTCTTTTTTCACCTTATATTTTCCTTTTCCTCAATTAGAAGTTATTCTTTTCCCATCCTTCTTCTCTCCTCCCTAGCTAAACCACAATGAGACTTTCAAAGAGATTAGAGACTTTTAGATCTGATGGAGGTTTAGACACAGCTTTACCTGTATGGACACTATAACCTGATTATATCCAAGTATAGTAGGGCTTCTCTCTGTAATTCAAGACTGTACTTTTTGTTCAGGAGAAAAAGGTGGCAGAACCAAGTTTAGATTTTTTTTTTTAAATCACATATTTTAAATTTATCATTTCACTGGTTTTCATTCATTTTATGACGCCAAATACCTGAAAGCCCACATTTTGATAGGCATGGTAGAAAGTGCTTCACCCACTTTTGGTTCCTCAGTTACTGAGGTGCACCACTTTCCTGCTAGGAACAAATCCCACTGAGGTGGAATCTCTTATGCCTGCACCTCCATTCTGCCTAAAGATACTGCCTACCGCCTGTCCTAGGCAAACCCAACTGAGAGCAAGAGTCTCATAACCCAGCAGGTAGAGCTATTTTACGTGCAATCAACTCTTACCCAGAGTGGTCCAGGTTTAGCAGTGTTTCCAACACTTTTATACAAAGGAAGAGAACCACGTTTTTCCCTTGCCTATTTTAGTATGTGCTTTCTGCGCTGAGGCATAACTGAGAGAAGGAACATGATGTTTTTCACTAAATAACAACATACTTTCAACTTCAGGTTTAAAGAGCAGGGGGGCCATATGCAAATAAATGCCTGACTTCACATCCCCCCAAACAACAAGAACAAAGGGGGAGCATAACATGTCCTCACAGTAACTAGACATTACGGATTCCAGTCGACTAAATTCTTTACAGGCACCAGTGACAGCTAGAATCTTAAAGGCAGTGGGTTTTCTTCAGTTAAAAACATCTTACCTTTATACTAAACTTAAGAACCTAGCGTCACACGGTGAGTTTGTTGTTGTTGTGTTTGAAGCAGCCCGCAGGGCTGGCAAACATTTGGGGGCCCGGGAAGGAAAGCCAGGCACATTTTCCTTTACAAAGTCCCTCTTTCCAATTCAAGGGTAAGACAACGGATTCGGTCTAACAGCACATTATTAAAGTTCCTCTTGGTATATATATATATATATATATATATATATATATATATA
>NW_017731362.1:978658-1057149 GCF_001890085.2 Hipposideros armiger
CGCGGGCGCCATCGCTGCCGTCGGCCCTGCCCCAGGCTGGCGAGGTCTTGACTTGTCCTGGAGGCCCTGGGGCCATGTTCTGCCCACCAGCGCCATGTCGTTTGGCACCCGATGGGGGTCTTTGCTTACTCAAGTCTTCTCTGGGTGTTAGAAACCTCTAGGGCTCTGAAACCCAGACTATTCAATTCATTCCACGTAGGGCCATTTTAAATGAGAGAAGCACACACAATTTTACCTCTTTAAAGACGTCTGCAAATCTTCAGGCTCCTATTAGAAATCTTTTGAATAATGCAAATAAATGACTTGCCACTTCGATGCCTAGGCACCCTGTGGACATTCAATAAATTAGTATTGATGACGGGTTGCAATTCACCAAAGTGGCTTTGAATTTCTTTTGAGTTCTGGTTTTCTTGACAATGAGGCTTTCCTTGGGACTCATCTATCAGTTTATAAAAAGAAGACTGAAGTTTTTAATTCTCCAGGCAACAATCAATGGGGAGAATCTATAATTTGTATAAGAAATCTAGATTAGCTAATAATGGACATGTTGGTTTTTGGTTATGTGTTTATTATATGCTAATGGAATTATATTTGAAGCAGTTATAGGCCCTCAAACAAATTTAATTGCCATATGGAGTTTTTAAATATAGTCATAGATTTTTCCCCTTAGTATTTAAAAGAAATCCATTAAACTTAATGAACTCCCAACTCTTGAGTACTACAATTTCACATTGAAATAACTTTTATCAGCTGAAAAGTTCAAAAACTTTTCGAAAGGTTTGTTTTCATAAAGAAGGAAACGTGTGATTTCCATGCTTTGTAGAATATCACACACATTAGTGATAAAGTTGTAATTAGAAACACACTCAAGCATTACATAATTTCCTCAATTTTCCCCTGGTCTTTGATATTTCAATATGTAGGTTTCTGCCCTTAACCATAAAACATTCGACCCTATGCTGGAAGAGTTGCGCTATTTCATCAAACATACACACATAAAAATCAGAACAATTTTAATCATAACGAGTACACCTGGTAAAATACTACTGTTTAAGGTGCTACCGACATTGTTTCATAAACACAACACATGCTACTGTAATTGCACAAATTGCTTCTCCTCAGTGAATCCTAAAACTTAGCATTTGGAGAAACAGAAGTGTATGGGATTTTGACACACAAAACCTGGGTTAGAACCCCAGCTCTGCCACTTTCTGCCTGTAACTCCTTGGGCAAGTCACTTAACTTCTCAATCTCTCCATAATAAATAAGGATAATCACACTTATTTTGCAGGATTAAGGTGAGGATTAAAAGAAAGCACTTTATGTAGGGCAAAGTGCTATGTGAATATGAAGTAGTATTACAATTCCCTACCTCTCCAGGCTGGGCAGGGTTTTAGTCAAAGAGAATCTTGAGATTTTTCTCAAGAACTGAATTATAACTACAGTAAAACCTTGGATTGCAAGTAACATGGTTTGCAAGTGTTCCGCAAGACGAGCAAACATTTCAAATACATTTTAACATGAAAAACGAGCGATATTTTGCAATACGAGTAGTTTGTTTCCGGAACAAATTATGCTCGCAAACCAAGGTATTATTGTACTTTCAAAACATTCATCTCTCTCTGTTATCCTTTTGCTATAGTTGAATTGAATGATGAAAACTTAACCCTATAGTCCTCAGTACAGTATATTCTTGCAAAATTCTTCAATAGATCCAATTTAATATTTTAAGAGGACTTTATGATTAAAACAGAGTAGTAGGTGCATGAGGAATACAAAAATTAGCATGGACCTGCCGGGATAGTACATTTATAAGAAGCACTATTTGAGTGCTATAATAGAAATAAAAGTGAAGTATAATTTATTTTTTTTTTTACAAAAACAGGAGACCAGCCTGCATGCTGTATTGTGGTAATTAAAATATTCCATTAAACTAGTTATCTTGTGCTCTAGAGCACTAATCATCAGAGAAATGCAAATTAAAACTACAGTGAGCTATCACCTCACACCTGTCAGAATGACTATCATCAAAAAATCAACAAACAAGTATTCGCCAGGGTGTAGAGAAAAGTTAACTCTCATGCACTGTTGGTGGGATTGCAAATTGGCACAGCCACTATGGAAAACATTATGGAGTTTCCAAAAAAAAATTAAAATAGAACTACCTATAACCCAGCAATCCCACTTCTGGGTATTTATCAGAAGAAATCTAAAACACATTTGAAAAGACATATGCATCCATATGTTCATTGCAGCATTATTTACAATAGCCAAGAGATGGAAGAAACCTAAGTATTCCTTGATAGATGACTGAATAAAGAAGTTGCACATATATGCAATGGAATATTACTTGGGCATAAAAAAAGAATGAAATCTCACTATTTGCAACAACATGGATGGACGTAGAAGGTATTATGCTAAGTGAAATAAGTCAGGTAGAGAAAGACAAATACCATGTGACTTCACTTATATGTGGAATCTAAAAAACAATGAACAAACAAAACAAAATCAAACTCAGATACAGAGAACAGACTAGTGGTTGCCAGGTGCGAGGGAGGTTGGGGAGCTGGGTGAAACAGGTGAGGGGATTAAGAAGTACAAATTGGCAGTTACAAAATAGTGTAGGGTATGTAAAGTATAACATAGGGAATATAGTAAATATTGTAATAGCTATGTGTGGTGTCGGGGGGTACTAAACTTATTGGGGAGATCACTATGTGAGTTATATAAGTGTCTAATCAGTATGCTGTACACCTGAAACTGCCATAATATTGAATGTCATCTGTAATTGGAAATTTTTTTGATAAAAAATTTTTATCTTGATTATTGAGTTTTTTGGCACCCTTTTAAGTGCTGTGCCTAAGACAAAAGCCTCATTCACTATACTGTAGTTCTGATCCTATAAAAGCATAAAGGGCAGAGGCTAATTCCTACAGGGAGATCCATGAGCGCTTCATGGAAGAGCCGGATCTTAAGATGAAGAGAACTGGAGCAGCTTCTGAAGAAAAAAATGATTAATCCTTACTACTCCATCTGACTACTCTATAGATTAATCTTTCTTCCCTCTTTTGCTATTAATATTATACTTACCTTAGCTAAATCTGCAAAAAAAGAAAAAATAGTTATTAACATCCTATTGCTGCATTCCATTTCTATATTTTTCTCTTTCTTCCTCTACTTTTTTTTAAGTCCTTATATACATACTGGAAAATTCTTGACTAATGCGTTAGCTTTTATCTTCTCATGGTTCCCATTACAAATGCACAAAATGTATTAGTAGCACAACTTCACATAACTACTTAGTTTCTTCTTACTAATTGAAGTGTGTGTGTGTGTGTGTGTGTGTGTGTGTGTGTGAGAGAGAGAGAGAGAGAGAGAGAGAGAGAGAGAGAGAGAGAGAGAGAGAGAAAGCCATTATACATATGTGGAAATTTAACACTAAAAATCTCCAAATATTTTCAATTAATATTTAATATGTGTATCGTAAACAGGGTGTTCACCTGCTAGTAGCAGAGACTGGAAATAACTGTCTGAACAAGATAGAAGTGATTATTCTCTTAAAAATAATCAGTGCAGAGGGAGACATCCCAGTGCAGGTATGGTAGCTCTATAGTCATCATGGACTCAGGTTCCTTCTGTCTTAATCTTTTGCCACCCTAGTGTGAGGCTTTCATTCTTAAGGTTGTCCTCTGGCCCAGAATGGCTGCTGGAGACCTAAGCATCTTGTCAGTATTGGAGGCCAGAGCAGTCCAGCAAAGAAGGACTCTATCGAGAATTCTCACACTTCCACTCATGGGTCAGAACTTAGTCACATAACGCACCCAGCTGTATGGAAGGTTGACAAATAACTTTTCATTTGGGCTCACTGACCAAGTTTTACTTTCAAAGAAGAGAATCTAGTGACAACCAGGATGTGATCATTCTTTTTCTTTGCTTTTGTGATACATATATTTACAATGGAATATCACTCAGCTATAAAAAAGAATGAAATCTTGTCATTTGCGACAACATGGATGGACCTAGAGGGTATTATGCTAAGTGATACAAATCAGACACAGAGGACAAATGTCATACGATTTCACTTATATGTGGAATCTAAAGAATAAACACACAAAACAGAAACAAACTCATAGATACAGAGGACAAACTGATGGTTGTCAGATGGGAGGGGGTTGGGGAGCTGGTGAAAAAGGTGAAGGGATTAAAAAGTACAAATTGCCAGTTATAAAAATACTCACAGGGATATAAGTACAGCATAGGGAATACAGTCAATAATATTGTAATAACTATGTATGGTGTCAGATGGGTCCTAGATTTATCAAGTTGATCACACTAAGTTGTATATGCGTAATTGTCTCATCAGAGTTGTACACCTAAAACTAATATAATATTGTATGTCAACTGTAATTGAAAAATTAAAAACAATTTAAGAATTAGAAGGGAAAGACCAAAAATGTGAAGTCAGAAAAAAAGTATAGTATGATTTTTAAGTCAATTTGCTTGGCTTTATAAAATTAAATGGTTGGATGGAGCCATTGAGTTTTCACACTTTAGGGAATTAAAACTTAAAATGAATTTATAACTTTAAAAAACACTGCAGGTTATATTTGAAATCCATGTGTAGTTCCCTTTTTCATCATAGAAGTTCATTCTATGATGAAAAGGTAGATGTTGGTTATTATCACAAAGAAAGAAAAACATGGTCTTATTCTGACAAGCTCCTATTTACTATTTCTTCCCTGCTCCCCACCCCCCATTGTTCTGCTTAATTTAGGAATCTATTTTTTAGCATTTAGCATTCTAAAAATACATCTGGGAGAAGGCTCTATCAGTCAAGTAAAATTTAGAATTAGGGCAATTATCTGAATAATCTAGGCAGAAATTCCACTTTCATCTCAATTATTCAAATAATTCAGATAATACCAAGGTTTTTGCTTGAATTCTTTAGGTAAGTGTTTCATTTTTCAACTTTATAATGCTGGGGTTATTGCCCAATAACAGATTTACTTTTGATTTTTGTAAGAAATATTGGGATATATTTTTTCTTTGAAGACTACAGATTCCTTCAGTTTCCATATAGTGTGTTGTTGGAAAAGTCATGGTGCATTTTTGCAATGAAAAACATAGAAAAAATACGTCATAACTTTTCCAACAACCCAATATTTGAGTCTCACTTTTTATTTCTTAATTTAAATGACTTAGTTTATATTTTAAATTTAATTTAAATTAAATTAAATTAAATTTCTTTATTTAAAATTTTCTTCAATCTTAGCCCAATAACTCCATTACAAGGAGGATCAGCAGAGCAGATTTTCAAGAGCTCTGCCCTATTTCTCTTCTTATGTGCATAGTTACTCTCTTCTCCTTAGTAATTCCATGAATTGGGCTTTCTCTGTCCCAAACCATGGATATTATATGGTAATATTTTTAACTATTCTAAGTTTAGTATCCTAACCCAATAAGTACAATAGTTCCCCCTTCCAAGGCCCCCAGTGGATGCCTGAAATCACAGATAATACTGAACTATATATATATATATATATATATGTATATATATATATATATATATATACACATATATGTGTATGTATATATATATATATACATATATACTGTTTTTTTCTATACATACTCATACATACCTATGATAAAGTCTAATTTATAAATTAGGCACAGTAGGAGCCAGCCGAATGGCTCAGTTAATTAACAGTGCAAGCTCTGAGCAACAGCGTCGCCGGTTTAATTCCCACATGGGCCAGTGAGCTGCACCCGAGCTGAACTGCCCTGAACTGCCTATGGGCAGCCGGATGGCTCAGTGGTTAGAGCATGCACTCTTAGCAACAAGGTTTCTGGTTCAACTCCCACATGGGATGGTGGGCTACGCACACCCACAACTAAGATCAAACATGGCACCTTGAGCTAAGAGGCTGCGAGCCGCTGATGGGCAGCCGGATGGCAACTGGGCTTTGGAGCTGAGCTAGCTGCGCTCTCCACAACTAAGATTGAAGAACAATAACTTGGCTGTTCCCCTTCCCCGATTCCCCAGTAAAATCTTAAAAAAATAAATTAGGCGCAGTAGGAGATTAACAACAATAACTAATAATAAAATCGAACAGTTATAACAATATACTATAATAAAAGTTATGTGAATGGCTTTGGGGCCATCATTAAGTAAAATATGGGTTACGTGAACATAAGCACTGCAATACCAGAACAGTTGATTTGATAACTGAAATGGCTATTCAGTGACTAAGAGGCAGGTAGTAGGTAGATTATAAGGCATGGATCTGCTGAACAAAGGGATGATTCACATCCTGAGCAAGACAGAGCAAGATTTTATCATGCTAGTCAGAACGGCATGCAACACAAACTTATGAATTGTTTACTTCTGAAACTTCCTACTTAATATTTTCAGACCATGCTTGACCACGGGTAACTGAAAACATGGAAAGCAAAACTGATATTAAGGGCAGACTAATGTATTAATGAAAATTATTGCTTCATAGAAAATATTGTTTTTAATACAAATAATTACCCTCTTTAGCAATATCATTCTCAATTTTCAATTACAACATGTAAAAGAGAAAATAGATTTCTTAGAGTGATTAACAATAAGGTTCAATCCACATGCTGTCTGGTGTATTGGCAGATACTCCTATAAATGATGATAATAGAGATAATAACTGACAATTCATATTCCTCTTTTTATTTGATAATAGAAATTTATTTAAGGTGACCATGAATATTGCTAAAAGTCCACATTTCCTAGGTACATTTGCAGCTATGCATGGCCACATGACTATGTTCTGGCCAGTGAGATATCAGCAGAAATGTTCTGAGGACCATGTAGGAAGTTTTTTAGAAGGAACTGACTTTAACTGGAAGAACAGCCTTTTGTCCTCTCTTGCTCTCCTGCTGCTGGCTTGGAATGAAGAAATGATATCTGGAGCAATAGCAACCATGTTGGACCATGAAGTGACTGTGATTGGAAGCTAAGTGCTAAAGATAGTGTATTGGAAAATAGATGACACCATGAAGCCATAGTAACAACCCCCACACTCCTACCCCAAACTTGTTTTCAAGAGGAAATAAATTTCTATCCTTATTAAATTGCTACTATTTAGAGTCTTTCTATTATGCAGAGTTTAACTTAATCCTGATGATCACTATTGTTTTTATCAAAATGACTTATTTGCTTCAATAATTTCTTCTACACTATGACCACACAAACCCTACTTGAAAAATGTTTATTTTCTGAAGAAGTAGTTTATATTGGGTTTTGTCTGCTCCTTCCCTTTATGCTGCAGAACACAAGTTTGCTATCTGATATCCATCCTCCCTGTGAGACTAGGGGGTGAAATATCCTTCTTGAAATCATAAGGCAATAGGTATAAGGACAAAAGCTACAAGCTAAGGATGACAGGTCAGTAGTTTAGGAGACTGAAACATTGATGACCTCACAAAACCATTGTGTAAGTCCTAGACTGCCTACATCCATACTTATTTTGGGAGAAAAATAACGCCCATTGCCTTTAGGCATTGCCATTGGATTTCTGTTACCTCACTTTAATGAAACTGAACAGAATCCAAAAATTCTACCATTTTGCAGCCCTTTTAACAAGAATCACACCATTCCTGATGGATGGCTGAATATGAGCCTAGTTTGGTACAAGCAAGGATTTTTCAGTAGTATACAATTGTGATACATTTTTCATGGTGTATTGCCGAATAGTAGGCTAAAGTGATTTCATGTCATTACATTTCAATTCACAAACTGTTCAAACATGCTACAAATATATATATGTATATATGCACATATATATGTATATGAACAAACTTGATTAAGTATATTTCCATGGCTTTGATGTCTTACTTTATACAGCAGTCATCCAGGAAAAGAAAGAAAGCTTTGGATTAAATCAAATGGTATAGATATTTCACGTAGGATTTAATGCACAAAGACTTAGAGGTTTACACAGTAATTAATAGTGTTGGAGAAGCAAAGGTTTAGGAGTGATTACTAGAGTTTGAAAAATTAGGAAGGGCAGGAGTCATGGGGAAACATCACCAATGATCTTTGTTGCCTGTGGCAGAAAGTCTCAGAATTTTCTTATACTCAGAAGCTGCTGGCATAACATCTCATCTCATCAGCCATTTGTTGATAACCAACAAGGTTACTGCTGCTGAGATGAATGGTTTCTCTTTCTTCTCCTCCCTTTAAAATTTTCACCAGTGCCTCTTATTGGTAGAATTCAAGTTAGAATATTGCTGGCAACAGAGTATGAGAAATGTCTCATACAAGGGAGAGCTTAGAAGGGTAAGGATGATGCATCAATAAGAAATATTTGGCACAGTTTCTATGCCATTTAGCATATGTTCTCAGGTGCCCAAATACATAGGAAAGAATTACTATATTCATTTGTTTGTTCATCATTAATTCATTGTTTCTGTTAGATTCAGGAATGTCTGCACCTCTAAATAAGATTAAGTATGTAAAAACACTTGTAACTTATTTTATTTTCTTGACTCTATTAACAAATCTCAATTGTGAGTTCCCTGAGAAACCCTTCAGATTACTAAGGAGGCTTGTGGTAGTACTGTCAGGGTAGATATTCTAACAGTCCCAAAGTCACTGAGCAAATATAGGTTTGCATAAGGACCCATTTCCCTGCACGTAGATTTCTACACCTGGCCTTCTAATAGTTCTGGAAACTAGTGTCAAAAACATTTCCGGGGCAGGCCAAGTGGCGCGATGGTTAAGAACTCGCTTGGGATGCCAGAGGGCCCCGGTTCAGATCCCACATATGAGGGCCAGTGACACTGCCCTCCACAGCTAAGATGCTGAACAACAGCTCAACCTGGAGCTGGGCTGCCATGAGTCGCCGGCGATGGCGTGGGCTGCAGTCCCTGTGGCAGTGGATTGCCATGGGCTACCGTGTGTGGCCAGCAGCCAGCGTGAGCGGCCAGCAGCCGCAGTGAGCGGCCGTCCAGAAGCCGGCGACTGATCTGCCTCGCCAGAGAAGAGCGCAATGATGGTGCCAACTTGGGCCAGTGAAGCAACGTCCTCCACAACTAGACTGAAGAACAAAACGACAGCAACTTGTCTGTTCCCCTTTCCCCAATTCCCCAGCACTGTTCCCATCCCCCCAATTTCCCAATAAAAATCTTTAAAAAAAAACAAAAAAAAAACATTTCCGGAAAATTAGACCTTATTCTTCCCAACTATTTATTGCTATGAGCATCATCTAAAGTCCTGGTATAGTCACATAAGAATAATTGTGCAGATGTAGAGTATAGTGTGGGAGTTCAGTGAATGGAATTGTAATAGATATGTATAATATGGGGGAGGGGAGTGGGGCGGTGGATTGGGGGAGGGAGGTTGTCACTTTGATGGGTAAAAAGTATAACTATTGCACTGTGTTGTATACCTGCATTAATTAAAAATAAATAAAAAGAATAACTGTGCACTGTATATAGAATACTATGTAAAATTATTATTAATGTCCTCAAAACATTAAGTTTTTATTTTCTCATTAAAATATTAATATTGTAAGTATTATTTTATTAAATAGCCACCAACTTCAACTTATTTTATGCTGACTTTTAGCTAGATTTGAAAAATAAGGCCCCTTTGTAGGCCTTTCCAGTTGTCTTCTATAGTTGCCTAATGTGACTTTGTATCTTCCTAACCACTCATTCAGTTTAGTTTTGCTTAAAATATGAGAGCTGCGAGTTTTATTTGGCTAGCTTAGTTTTAGAAAGCTGGTATCAAATATGCAAATGTTTCTCTTTTAACAATGCATGAATTCCCACCCCCAAAATACCTCGTGTTCTACAAAATCATGTATTAAAAATAACTAATGACTTAAGAAAATGGAAAGACAAGCTCCAGCTGGGATCACACCCTTTGCAAAACACATATTTGATAAAGGACACATATCTAACATATACAAAGAACTCTTAAAATTCAATGATAAGAAAACAAATCATCTAATTAAAAAGTGAGAAAAAATCTGAACAGACATCTCACCAAAGAAGATAGACAGATGTATAATAATGATAAGATGTTCAATATTTTATGTCATTAGAGAATTGAAAATGAAAACAACAATGGGATGCCACTATATAGCTGTTAGAATGGCTAAAATCCAAAACACTGACAACACCAAATGCTGATGAGGAATATGAGCAACAGGAACTCTCATTCATTGCTGGTAGGAATGTAAAATGGTACAGCAACTTTGGAAGACAGTATGACAGTTTCTTACAAAGCTTAATATACTCTTACCAGTTAATGCAGCAATCACTCTCTTAGTTATCTACAAAAATGAGTTGAAAACTTATGTTCACACAAAAACCTGCACATGTATGTTTATAGCATCTTTATTCATAATTTCCAAAAATTGGAAGCTACTAAGATATGCTTAAATAGTTAAATGGATAAACAAATTGTGGTATATCCATGCAATGGAATGGTATATAGTAATAAAAAGAAATGAGCTATTAAGACATGAAAATTCACAGAGGAATCTTAAATGCATACTGCTAAGTGAAAAACTAAGCCAGTTGGAATAGGTTACAGGCCGTATGACTCTATACATGCATTCTGGAGAAGACAAAACTATACAGACAATAAAAAGATCAGTGGTTTCCAGGGATTCTCCAGGGGAGTGGGGAAAAGGGAGGAATGAATAAGTGGTGCACAGGGGTAATTTAGGGAAATGAAACTATTCTGTTATGATATATAATGGTGGATACAAGACATTTTACATTTGTCAAAACCCATAGAGCTAAACAACACAAAGAATAAACTCATATGTAAAATATGGACTTTAGTTAATAATAAGGTATCAATACTGATTCATCAGTTGTTACACATGCACCATGCTAATGCAAGATGTTAATAATATTGGGTTGTCGGAAAAGTCATGACGTATTTTTTCTATGTTTTTTGTTGCAAAAATGTGTCGTGACTTTTCCGACTACCCAAAATATAAAACTGTGGGATAAGAGGGAAAGAGGTATATGGGAACTTTCTATAGTTTCTGTTCGATTTTTCTGTTATCCTAAAGCTGCTCTAAAAAAAACAAAGCCCATTCAATCAAAAACCTAACTAGCAAGATTTAGGAAAAAATCACGCTGGGGGAAAACCCAGTGTAAAACCCATGCAGCTTCCCAACCAGAGCACTACAAAAAACATTTACAAACCTAATGAAAATACTAGCACAGTTAAAAATACAAGTTAAATATATACATTACAATATATCTAGAGCCTCACAAAACAATAGTTAAGAATGATGCAAAAGTATAAGGAGAGGTTCAATTATGAAAATAAGAGGAAATGCACAAAGATCAGGAACAACTGTTCAATATGCATTTCAAGACAGCATGTGGCCAAACTGAGCCAAGAGGATGAGGGAGGAGTGAATGGGCACTGTGCACAGGACTGCTTTCCTCCACAGCTTACTGCATTCAGCTGGGTTAGTGGACTTAGAGGTAAGCTTCTTTTATTTGGTAGACAAAACACTAATATACTGGAGAAAATCATGTATACGCCAACTGATTTCCACATTTTATTGACATCCCTATTTGCCAATAACTGGTTCATGTTACAGAAACATAGACCATAGCAGAATAAACTGCTTTTGTTTCTCTGTTTCTTTAACCCAGCAAAACAACTTCAGCCAAATAAATATATTATACTGTAGTTATGGCTCACACATTTGTGGACATTGTGCCCAAGGTACCCTATCATACTCATTAGATTGAACACTAAATATAGTAGAAGTCTTGAAATATACTTTAAATTAATTCATTTAAGGTTTAGGAGCAGTAAAATTAAAACCAATTAAACAAAACTTTATAGATGACTCTGAATTGAAACATTTAATTTACAATTTTTCTTTTCAGGGAAGTTTACCAGCAAAACATAACATCTCATTTTCAATGGGACTCATCCAATAGGCCAGCATTAGGACATTATCTACACTAAAGTGTCATCACACTCAAATCAGATATGAGTCCACTTATGTAATTTCTTCACTGTGGACAAAAATTTCACACAGGCATTTTCTAATCAAATCTAATCCTCCTATTACTGTACTCTCTACTCCTATTTCAGTATATTCAGCATTGGCTACTTTCTAGAGATCAGGTGATAAAATGACTCCATCTTATCTCCAAGGAAATCCAAGGGAAAAAAATAGAAAACTAATGGGGTGGCAAAACAAAAACAAAAACAAAACAGGACGTTAAGCCAGTCAATATTTAGCTGCAAAACTGAGAATGAGACCATGGATCATTCATTTATAGCAGAAATTTTGAAATCACACCTTCCATTACTGTGGGATTATAAAAATGGACTTCCAATGCCCTGAGTTGTAGGCAAAATTATATGCACATATGCATTTTTAGGTAGGGGACACATATTTCTTATTGGAATTTCAAAATCATTTTTAATCCTCCAAAAAGATTAAAACCACTTACTCATATGTAGGAAAAAAGAGTATGGGTAGCTAGCTACAAATGACACTCAAAATAGGTAAGAATGTATTTTTCAAAAAATAAACAGGTGAGTTTTAGAAATACCATCTAAAGCCAAATAAGCATTGAATAAAATTTTTAAATGTTTATAACAAAAACAATACATATTTGTCTCTAATCATTGGTTAAAGTTTTGCATTGGAAAGTTGTAATATCCAATTTTTGAGTAAATAGCACATTTCAAATAAAAAGGCACAGCTACATTAAAACATTTTAGCTCAGAAAGAATAATCAAACTTCAGCGAGACAAGCTATAGATTTCCACGAAAAGCTGAAGGTAACATGTTGGTCTAATAAGTTTAAGAGATGACCCCACTCTAGAAAACTTGAGAGCGAAGAGTCAACTGGAGCCAAGATGGCAAGATTTCAGAGCCAGCAAAATTTTCCTTTGAAAGAATCTTTAGCTGACACATTAGAGGAAATTCTTGTTTTCAGTTCCTTTGTGACACCCCCATTCTAGAGTATATTCATTAGAGCAGAGCTGTCATGTTCTTTAAATGTCTATAGTTACCATGTCTTCTAACAAGGTAGATAATTAACATTTTTACTCTCTGACATAACAAAAAATCTTCATCATAAAAGGGAAATTATTTATAGTGTACAGAATTAGAAACAAGGAAGCAAAGTGTTTAGAAATAAAGCTGATCTATGGTTATATAAATTGAACTCTTCTTCTGGTAGCTTAACATTTATTATTTAGTCATAATAAATTGGATTTTTATCTTCACAGCTAACTAGATGATCATTTTTTTTGTTTTAGTATCTTGTTAAACACAAATTGATAAAACAGCTATACATACACACTCAGTAGTCAAAATTTGAGACTAAGAAGTAAAGAAATGAATGTATTCATTTACTTATTTTTTATTTATTTACTCCATTTATGATTTTAATGATATTTACATGATGACATATATTTAAAAAGATAATTAAAAGAAAATAATATATTAATACCTGAGAAAATAAAATTACAGCAGTCAAGGCAATAGAGAAAAAAACAAATATAAAGGCCTTAAAGTCTTATATAGTTACTCATTTGTAGCTTTTAATTTGACTCTGACATCCCTGAAAACCAAAAGAAAAGGCAAATGTGATCAGTTACATGATATACATTTTATATAAGAAGAGAACACACCACTTACCTTGGGATGACTTAAGTGAAGAAGAGAGATGTGAGAGTTCATGAAATTGGTGTTTTGGAGGGATATCATATAAAAAACAGTAAGTGATGTGTTGGGCAGGTCTTTAGCTAACAACCCTATAACAGAGCAGGTTGTGAAAGCTAAGGGTTGTTTTATGTAGAATATTTGTGTTTAAGCTGAAAGTGTAATGTCAAAGCATAGTAAAGGCAATTTTGTTTGCAGGATGTCTAAACAATGCCACCCTCATATTTACCTTTCTAATAATTTGGATTGCTCTGAAAATAAATCATTGAAGTGTAGATTAACCAAATCTTCTTTAGAAAAGCATTCAAATATTTCATATCTTTTCACAACTTTTTAAACATAAAAGTTGGGTGGCAGACTTTGGTAAGAACCTGAAATATAGGTATTCCTGATTTTATTCTATTCTTAATTACTTCTTTGGCAATGGAGAATAAAATATAAATTATTAATCTCTGGGCTTCTATAGAACTTTGTAGAACTTGCCAAGTTGTTTTGCAATGGATCTCATCAAGGGCAGAGACCAAATCTCATCTATCTTTGTATCCCTGCATCTAGCAAAGAAAGTGAAACATAATGGATTTTTAATCCATTATGCTTTCCTGAATGAGCCACTTTGCAGACTTTTCAGAGCATCATCCTTGTTCATATGGCTTGAAAAGGGTCAAGGTTATGCACCAAGGAACCTAATTTGTAATCAAAAGTTCCCTTTGGCATCAATTCAAAATCATTAACTAAAAGCACTGTATCAACTGATGTAGGTATGGGTTTTATAAAACACCAGAAAACCGTTCAGAGGAACCTTCAAAATATATGTGTATTATGTCAATGACATGACAAATCAGCATTCGCTCAAATGATTGTGAAACAATGGCCCTATCCTGGTTTCTAATCAGGGTGAGAATTATACCTGTAACATCCAGATTTTAAAATCAGTGTCATGAACATTTACTATGGAGCCATATTTAAAGACATAACATGACAAGTCAAAGTCTCCAATCATGATAAATTCTCGGAGTAGGGCCCATACTTCAACAGTAGAATCACATAACTTAGTCCTGCTTCCTTGAGCTGGGCTTGAAAAGAGAATGGGGGATTGCAGATCATAGTATGGAAATAAAGAGTGGAGTAAATTATAGTATGTGTACAGACAATGTCAAAATCAAAATAAAATGATAAAATCTATAAACAGTTTGTTACTATTTTGCAACAAAATAGTAACCCCTGAACTTATTTGAATAAAATATGCTTGCAATAGTGTAAAAATGTACATAGAATAATAGATGGAAGAAAATGACCTCCTTTCCCATACTCTTTGAATGTCTGCATTTCCAGAATACAATATCTCTTGCACCTTGCTAATTGAAGTGTGGTTCTGAGACTAGCGACCCCTAGCATCACCTGGGATACTGTTATAAATGCAGAATCTGAGGTCCAACGTCACATTTACTGTATGAGAATGTGCATTTTAGCAAGATCTCCATGACATTCATATGCACATTAAATTTCAAGAAGCACTGCTCTAGCACCTAGTACCAAAAAAGAATATGGACGTTAGTGAGATTTTAAAAAGTCAAAAAAACCATGGCTATGATCATGGAAGAAGATACTTCTACTTTTTCCTTGGTGGGCAGCTAGCTAGTTTTAAATGAAAACTAGTTTTAAATGAAAAAAAAACTTTCTTTTTGTAAAGTCTTGTATGAACTTCCAGTTACATATTGCCTATATTGTCCACTTTTTGAGATTTTCTAAGTTAGTAAATACTCCAAATGACCATGAATTATTATTATTATTGAACTATAACACACCGTTATATTATGCGTTTTCAGCATTATTTTTTACAGGAACAATGACCCAATTTTGTGTTTACATTTTCCCCAATTGTTGATAATTTAATAATTCATAAGACCAATAATTAAGCTCTAAGGGAATCTACAGGTGTTCGCTACTTGTAGGTTCTGGATATAGCATCCAAACATGAATAGAATTGGAACCTTATGAGTTTGGAGAACAAGACCCCTAAGTAAGAATGAGGGGAGATATTTTAGTTGTTTTTGTTTTTGCTTTGTTTTGCTTTCAATGCTGTTTAGGCTCGGATTCTATATAGTCAACAATGTTTAGAAAACGTGTCTTGCAACTACATACGGTCTTTATCAGAGCGTCCCTCGCCTGGTGTCTTACAGCTCCTAAGTGGAAGCTATTGTAGATTTTACTACGCAATATTTCAGCACTACGGACAGCGCCTAGGCACCTAATCCTGAAGGCGGGGGATCCGGTTGAATTTGCGTAGAGGAGAAAAAGTGCAGCAGGGGTAAATAACTCCGAATGCCGCATGCAGTGTTCAGTTAAACCTTTCACTCCAGTCTTTCACATATCGGAGAAGAAAGATGTAAAAATTTAGTCGCTACTCCTCGACTGAGACTGAAGTCACCGAGCACAGCAAAATGTTCGCCGCGCAGCTACTGATGCAGCGAGGAAAGGAAAACAAAGATTTTAACAATAAATTAAACCCCCACTGCCTGAGGAAGCGATATTGGAGATGAACTCCAATTGCTAATCTGCAGAGTGTGATACGAGTGAAAATGTGCGCCTGTCTTTTTATTTATTTTTCCTTCTTTTTGACAGATCGAAAGAATAGATAGAGCCTGTTGCTGCGGTGGCGGATTCCTTTCCCCTCTCATTTCCCATTTCTTTTCTGTCTCATACGCACACACAGTCAAACGACCCCCCCACACAGACACACACACACACGCGCGCGCGCGCGCGCGCACACGCACGAGCGCACAAATATTTACACACTGCTACATCGAAGAAATCCATGCATATTTCCCTGCAGATACAACTCGCGCGCACACGTACTTCGCTGGCGCCCACGTCCTCTGCCTCTCACCGACAGACACATTTACACACACACACACACACACACACACACACACACACACACACACACACACACACACGTAGGCCAGGAAAGCGCTAACCACGGTCCTGTGACTCCACGCAGGTTCCCAGGGCATGCCTTTTACATTATTATTGAACCGATCAGCGACCACAGACAAACCTGCCAACACTTAAGTCTACTCTCGGGATTCCATCTCCATGGCAACAAGCATGGAAGGTGAGACAACCCTGCCTGCGAAGTAACTTTCTCCCCCTACCCTCCGCATTAACGGACAGGGTTCCAGTGCAGGTACAGATGAGAGGCATGTCCTCATTCTCTTGTATTTCTGAAACTAGGAAGCTGGAAAGGAAGTAGGGGGAAGGAGCCTACAGGTCTGGTGAGTTCAAATTCTGAAAACGAAAGAGCCCTTAATGTTTCTGCGGCTGCTGCCGCCAAAAAGAAAAAGAAAAAGAAAAAAAAAATCATGTGTTGTGTGCTGTGGGGTCAGTTTGTTGATGCTTCTCCCATAATGTTTTGTAGGATGTTTCCATGCTTCTTCAGTTTAATATGTCCAAAAAGAGCTGGAGACAAATCAGGCCGAATGATAATGACAGTCTAGGTTTCTCTAGTGAGACATTTTGAGAATTTTCAGACAAGGTTTTCAGTGCTTTGAAAGGAAGGAATGTCAGAGGAGTCATCCAAAGATTGTCTTAAGAAGGAAATTCCCTTAAGGTTGAAATCTGAAAGGTTGGCTGATGGATTCTGGCAGATCTCAAGTTTTCAGACCCCTGGGAAGGCCTGAAATTTATGTACTTCATCGTGATGAAGACATCTGGGTTTGTAATTTAAGGTTTTCCTTTGATTTCAACACATTCTGTTCCTAACGATTAACAAGCTCTGTGCAGATGTGGCCTCAGTAATGTTTCTTTTACCTCTTTACTTTTTATGAGATTTAATAACCTTGATATATGGTGGGGGTGTGTATGTGTGTCTATAAGAGGATTCATTATTTTTTAAGCTTGGGTTTTCTTATGTTTTGTTTCATGAAATAATAAATGTTTATATTATTTGCATTAGAGATTATTATATCTAATATTCATATTGTTTGCATTAGAGATTTTATGTCTAATGACCAATATCAAAATACTTTTCAGCTAGAACATATTCCACTATAATATTTCAGATTTGCTATTTGGAATATCATTAATAGATAAATAAACAGGAAAAAAAAACCTGTTGGTTAAAATAAAATACAAGAGGTTCTTTTTTCTTTTAATAAGCACATACTTTTCAATATTGGTTCTGCAATTGCACATTGCTGCATATAAATTAAATAGTTATATGCTCCTGAAAAGTGAATATTTATACCTCCAGTCAATAAACTTATTTCATAGAAGACACAAACATCACACACAACATTCATGTTTATGAAAAGCTATCTATCAGTTATAAAAATACTGTTATCTTTGCTTGACTATTCACAATGGCATGATTTTTAAGACTTACCATAGATTTTTATTTATTTATTAATAACTATAAAACGACTCAGTGAGATTTGGGCCTCTTGGTATCTACAGGTATATCTTTGGCCCAATCCTATGTCTAGTCAGGATTTAGAAATCCTAGTTTTCATGAAGGAAATGATGCGCTTTCAATGTAATTGCTCTTTTCGAAAGTACCTAAACATTTATTCCAATAATAGGACTTACGGCAATATCTTATCATTTGCAATAGCATTATAAAAATATCCTTAAATACTTTAACAATAATACATATAGACCCTGATATTTAAACTGTGCAATGTTGATCATTTTACCCCTTCCACTCCTTTTTTTGTGGTACTGTAGCATGTTTACAATAACATTTACCACACAATTTTACATTCCACTCTTTTTTGGAAAATGTATTTCTTTTTTCTTAACTATTTTTTTCTCATAGGATCTATTTATTCATGGTTTTATAATTTCACAGTCTAAATTTCTCTCATTTTCCTTTCATTTTCTATTTCCCAATAAACAGCATATTAAGATGATGCTTTCCTTCTGAGGTAGGCATTAAAATGTTTGTTGTGCAGAAAGAATCTGCTGATTTTTTTTTTTTTGCTTTTCCATCTCTTCCAGGGATTAGAGAAACTGAAAATGTACCTTTTGTCCAGAGTTGTTGAGTAATTTGGATACTTATTAACTATGAAGAAATCAGTGTTGTAACTGAAGACCTATTTATTCTTGACAATATTTTGTTATTAATGTTACTTTTATATCATATTATGTTCTATATCAATAGAAAGGTACAAAGTTCAGCACACATACCAATATATCCTCAAAAGCTTTAGACTTGGTGTTGAAATGAGACAAGTTTATTTCACAGAGCAAGTAAAATGGGAAGTTTGGGCAAATGTTTTGAAAACTTAGGTCTGAAAATACTGGTATTTCAGTTAAGCTGCTACATATATGGCTTAAATTTCCAAGAGCATCTATTTCCTGAATACATTGTTATGCGATTGCTTAACTTTTTACTTATTTGCTTGTGTAGACACAGCATGCAGCAGTGGCCAGATTTTCTTCAACTTCGAATATTATCCGTTCAGTTGTTCTTTCTGACTTGCATTTTGTTTTCATTTTTAGTGTAAGGTAGAATTTTAAGATAAATATAAAAGTCTAAGTTCTCCCTTTTCAGATGTTAATAAAATATCTGTTCTTTCTCAACCCAATTTTTTTGTTTAAAAAGGGAAATTTCATAGTTCTTTGAACTCCCAGTGAATTTACTCAGCTCTACTTTAAAAAACTGAATATATATTCATGCCCTTATTATTGAAAGTAATTAGTCTAATGATCTAAACTTCCACACTTTTAACTTTTATGCAGATAAAACTTTTCTGTCAAGTTTGCTTTACCACCTGACTCCATTTTCTCTTTAGCTATCATCCCTAAACACTCTTCAATTTAGTGCTCCTCCTGAACACTCAACTGAATTTTATTAAATGATGAAAAAATTCAGAATGGCAAACCCACAGCTGTTTTTCAGTTCTTAGTCCCGATCACCACTGTAGAATTTGACACTGTTTACCCACACCTTTTAGAAACTCCAGTCTCCTTTGTTCCAGGCAAACTTCCCACTACAGATTTACTCATGTCTCTGATTACTCCTTATACAACTCCACTATCAGACTTTATTTTCTCCTTGTAAGAGAACTATTTGATGAGGCTCATTGCGAGGCTTCTTTCATCTTCAATCATTTCAAGCACCTGCAAATAGAACCTTAAGGGAATTACAACAAAACTGCCTTTTGAATCAAACCAGAAGTAGATCAGGCTTCCTACAGGACAACACTTCAAATATTTGAATACAGATATTGTCTTCCTTGGTTTTCCCTTTCCTAGGTGAATCTCAGCCGTTCTTTCCATCTCTTAAATTTTGATCTGTGAAGTTTTGATGTATTGAATTCTCTCCATCTTGGATGCATTCTTCCATACAAACTTTATTTGACAATAATGCCCTTCAAGTATTCTCCTCACTGGCTATTTATGCGGGACACAATGATCTGGGTTAATTTATTTAAGACTGCCTGTTAAAGTATATACTATGTGCCAGGTATGAGCACCACTAATTCACTAAGTCAAGAAAAAAACCTCCTCATTTACTTTCTAAATTTACACTTCGCTTGTACTTTCTTTATTTTGGTTAATGAAAGCACTGTTATTACACTTGTCCAGGCTAAATAGCATGGTGTCATCTTTGATACCTCTCTCTCCGTGGCCCACTACATTCCACCAGTCATCAAATCCCAGCTCTCACATCTTTATGAATACCTTTCAGACCCATTCCAATCTCTTCCACACATTTACCTCCTAGTCCAGGCCCTCACTGCTTCTCACTTGGACCATTTCTTTTCCACGATGTTCCCTCCCTGAAATCTGTGTCTGCTTCAGTCTCATCATTAACCACTCGGCTTTTAAGCAAATAAATTTCAAACTCAGCCTGACAGTCAGAATATTACACATTTTGGCTGTAACCTACCTTTCCAATGTTTTGTTTCCTATACTCTCCTTTGCTTGGGCCAAATTGCTCACTATCCTCTGAACAAATCCAGCACTGTTCTACCTTCATAGTTAATGTCATGCTGTTTGCTTCTCTATATACCTAAATTCTCTGTGTTTCAAGACTCAGCTCAAATACAATCTCTTACCAAAAAAAAAAAAAAAAGAGAGAGACTTTCTTGATCCCTAAAAGGGTGAAATATCTATTCTCTAAATTTGTTTATCCTCTTTGAATCTATTTTTTCTCAAGATGTTGAAGATAATATGAATCCTGTATTTTTGTTATAGAGATTAAATAAAATAATATATAAAGCAGTGTTTGGTACACAGCATGTGTTAAATACAGACTTGCTTCCTCTTGTAGAAGGCTTTGTAGAAGCCTACACTTTTTTACTCTTGTTTGTACATGGATTATCTCCCTTATAAGCTATAACCTCTTTGAATAGAGAGGTCCCTCCCTGTCTATTAGAACATAATAGCAACTCAATAAATATTTTTGCATCAAAGTATAGTGAATAGTATTACTTTCCATATAAACTGACCAATGAATAATAATAATGTTATTACTTTCTATCATTTGCACCCCATTTAATCTAGGACAGCATTTGCTTTTTGAAGTAAATACCTCATATCTTTGGCTCATATTGACTTTTGATTAATTCCAACTTTGATATTTCACAATTTCACATGAACTTCCAAGTAAAGTCTCCTCAATCTGGGGTTGGTGCACCTCACTCCATCCCATTTAAATACAGAACTTTAAAAGGGTTTCTATTAAATTTTATGTTCTGGTTTCAATCCAGAGTTCTAGTCATCAGAATTGTCTTGAATCTTGACTCTGTGAGTTTTCAGCCAAGCTTTGTGCCAAATTTAGTAATTGTAACTTCAATGTCTTTCTTCAGCCTAAAGAGGATGTAGATAGAATTAGACCTTTGTGGAACTAAAATGGGGTGCTGTCTCTGATTACAGAAACCAATATTTATTAGGGCACTTTCGAGAACTGTAAATCTACATAAAAATACTATTATCCAGGCATATCTCACCATCTTTCCCAAAAGCATATCATGGGAGACTGCTAAATGCATTGCTGAAATCACTCAACCACGTCCTTGCTATTGCCCTGATTCCCCATGCTAGTAGTAAATTTTCAAAAAAGAAAGTAAATTTGGCATTACAAGTTATTAAACTGATGTTAACTTTAGTGAATTCTTAAATGCTGCAAACTAACTGTTAAATAATTAATTATGGACTTGTAACAAAGATTAATTCCAAGTTACCAATATACAACTTTCATCACTTTTTGTGAAAATGAGACATTTTTCCACGTCCATACTTTTGGCAGCACTCTCAGGGTCAAGCATTTCTCAAAGGTTTTGAAAGGTTTTTGCAGATGCAAGTTATAAATCATCTTATCCTGAGAGTTTTAACTCATCTGTGACTAAACAATATTCGATTACATTCTTGTCTTCTTTTATTGTTTGATATTTTGGTCACTTCTAAGGACCATTCCACATTGGTTAAAAATACAGAAGTAGATTAAGTAGTTCTGCCTTTTCTTTGTCGTCTGATACCATTAAACCATCTTGTATAAGTAGGGACTTTAATCATTCATTAGTCAATTTCTTGATCTGAACATATTTTATATGAAATCCTCCCACCTCAAAGCCTTTGCAATGGCTATTTTCTCAAATGTCAATGCTCTTCCTCCAGATATTGTCATGGCTCCCTTCTTGACATCATTCAAGTTTCAGGTTAAATGTTGTCTCACTAGGGAGGCCTTTGCTGACTTCTTAATTAAAGAGTTCCCATCTTCCACCATTATTCTCTTTCCTCTTAACTTGCTTTGCTTTCTCTCATAGCATTTATGACTACCTGACATAATATACATAGATAGATAGATAGATAGATAGATAGATAGATAGATATTTTTAAAATAATTGTGTCTCCACCACCAAGATGCAACACTCATTATGGAAGGTACACATTATTATCTAGTTATTATTATCTAGAGTACACTATACCCTAGCACCAAGAACAGTGCTGACACATAGCAGATTCTCTCTCTCTCTCTCTCTCTCTCTCTCTCTCTCTCTCTCTCTCCATATATATATATATATATATGTATGTATGTATTTGTTCAATGATTAATTAAAATTAAAACATTATTATTATATTCACTATTATATATTACCTTAAGCTCATTCAGTTCTTTAGAATTCCTGACAGTATCCCTAAAGTTTTTGGTTACTTCTCAGCATTAATCTCTGTCACACTGCATTTCTTCTATATTTGTACCAACAATAGACAGCCAAAGAGACCTTGTAAATTATGCTTAAAGCCATGAAACAACCATTTATTTATTCCCCCAAGATAGAATTAAAAAATGCTGATTTTAATGATTTACTAACAGTGGCTCTGTACATCTATTCATTGTTTGTACACCTGCCTGATTCCAAAATCCTTTGAAGTATCTTAGTTAAGTATCTTTGAAATATCTTACCCTTCTCAGGTAAGTGTAACTGCAGTACTCAAGTAATAAAGAGGACAGGGGTGGAGAAAGAAGGAATAATTATACCAGAAATCTTAAGCTAACCAAAGTCACTACAACCGAATACAAATTTTAACTCTGTACTTCCTGGTAGTCAACACCAAAATATCATGCTGGCTACATATCTTTCCTTAGACCATAAAAGCCAACTCACAAAAGTTTTTAGGAAAGATCTATTTCTCTACTTTTGAATACTACAAATCATGTGAGACCTTCAGGGAAGATTGTATTAATCAATCTGATTTTAAAAAAAAAAGGAACACTGAACTTTGAATGAGGTGATGAATTTTGATATTTATCTTCAAGGCCAACTTTTTTGAAATTGAATAAAAGTTTTCTTGTTCACTGTATTTAAAAAAATGTGTTTTTATATTCTGGATGTTTAAAACTTAGGCTTTTTAAAGCCAGAACTTTATTCATCAAAATTATATTCTTCAATAAATTTAGTTTAATTCAATTCACATATTTACTGAATACCTTCATTATGCCAGGAATTGTGGCCACTATTAAGAAATAGTTATTTTTCCATTAAAAATGATAAGTAACTCTATCCACAGATTGTCTAAGACTCTAAGGACAAAGCATTCTCTGGTACAACTTAAACAAATTGTAATATAAAATATAAAGGATTTTGTATTTCTAGCTAGGAAGGTACCTTGTTTTTATTTATTTATTTATTATTATTATTTTTTTAGCTGAGCCATCCTGCTACCTATTGGCAGCTTAGCAGCTGCTCAGCTCGGGCTGGGCATTGAACTGCTGTTGCTCAGAGCTCAAACTCTTGAGCGAGCTCTTAACCAACTGAGCCACTCGGCCGGCCCACCTTGTTTTGATTTAATAGTGACAAATGAGTGTTTTATTGCTATAGCTTTATAGCTTTTTTGTGTATTTGGTTGGTTGGTGGATTATAATAAGAATAACAGAATCTAGTGGATTAACAACTGGCTAATACCCAATTTAACAAGATTTAACTCTTCTAATGACCAGCTATCACCCTGTGTCTTTGCTTACATTATGACTTTAAAAACACATAAATAAATTTAGCTAATATCTTAACTATATTCAATTTAGGCTATTTCCACATGATGGCAAAATGAACAAGCTTTAAAATGTACAGATCATTTAAGCTGCCCAGATGTTTTAACTTCTGTGATACCAATTGTTGCAGGTTGGGGGCCCTCATTTAACCAGACTCTGAGACAGAGTTTAGTGTGCAGGATGTTTAATAAGCAGTGCCCTTGAGCTCAACCTCTGTGGACAAGTGGGGAATTTAGCAGGAGTAGGCAGAAGCTTAGCTGTTGATTTGAAACCAATAACAGCCTTGGTTTACACCATGTAGAACTCTAGAGATAGAAGGGTCCTTCAGAGTTGTCTCCCTTTGAGTCAAGATAGCCAGGGATTTTTACTCTCATATCCATCAGTCATTGAAAATGGTCTGCTCTAGGAAATGGCCTGACCTCGGTGAGGCAGCTCTTTGCTATCCAGGCAATCTGTGAAAGGGGCTAACAGTTGAAGACTATCTTCTGACAGCACTCCCAGCTGCTGGGCAGCAAGTCCTTCATTGAAGGGAGTCTGCTGGGCACACCAGTGTCCACCAGTAAACCACTTTTATTGCTTCCTCTTACCTACATATCCCCTGAAATATTCTAATGGTATAGCCTAGCAAGGTCATGGTTCTAGTAAAAAAATAATAATAATTCAAACATGTTATTTGGCTGAATCAGGCAGTCACCTGGCAAATGTTCTGTCTAGCATCTCCAAGTAGAAACATCATGCTTTTTAGTCTCTCCACCCATTAAACAAAGGAACCACAGAATGCATGGATCTCAACAAAAGACCTTCAATTGACAAAAGCAATAAAATTAGAAATTTAATTTTAAAAATGTTCTAGTTAAGTCCCAAGGTCATGAGCTATTCAGTCCAGTCTCCTATGCCTTCTATAGGATAAACTGTACAACAAGAACTCAATCTTCAGAAAAATCACTCGGAGGCACTTAAGTGATCCTAAATTAAAAAAAAAAAGTATATTTACTATGGCATATTTGTTAGGGCAGAAAAAATGATTTTGTGAAAAGAAACTCAACACAGGGGTTTGAAACTATTTTTTCCTTTTATTAAATAAAAAAGTGAAATAACCAGCATATCCCATAATGTGCTGAATATTTATAACACTTAAGGTTTGAAGATAAAGCTCCTTTGTAGTCCAAACCACTATAAAATAAAATATTGTTTGATATTAACTGGTGTGTTAGTTGGTAAATAATTCTGAATGCTATCAGTCTTGCTCTTATTAATTGCTCCCTTTCTCTACTCCTTACCTCCCATCCAAAAAAAAAAAATCTGAAGGGCCAGTCATTTTAATAAATATAGTTCCTAAAAATTATCAGAAGAAACAATAACCAAACACACACAAAAAAATCCTCAATGAAACAAAATGTCAACAAACAAAAATGAAAACACTAACAATCTATCATTCTCAGTTATTGGATGATGAGATATTTGGTGACAGCTCTCTCAACAAGGGTGGATATGGGTTAGTAACCAGTGATTTAATTAACTAATTTTCATTTTAATTAACATTAAGGCATCAAATGTAATTTTTTTTTTCTTAGCTTCAACACACACTTTTCCAACACTTTTGTTCTAGTTTTAGAATCTTAGTATAGTAGGAGTTTAGGAGAGGAAATCTGACTGGAAGGGGACTGAGGAGCTTGCTTTGAAGCTGAATTTTCATAGGAGACACACTGTTTAACTTAGATTTTATGTTTATTTATGGTGTTCCGAAAGCTGATGGAGATGACGGAGAGATGGCTAATGGTCCACAGCTACTGTGGCTTGTTACTTGCAAGCTGCTATATTGGGTATAGCACTTACAAACACAATTTTAAAAACACAGTTTCTCTTTTTAAGAAATCAACATTTAGTGTATGGGGTAGTAGGAGAAAAGAAAATATAAGGATATAAGTCTAAAAATTAAGGGGCAAAAAAGAGAGAAGACATTAAATGGATCAGAATTTGTATCAGACAAAATGGCAACGGAGATGGAGCTTGAAACATGGACTTAGAGAATTTGACCAGCTCACACCCTGTGATTATTTATGATGTTATCTACACAACGAAAAATTAGATCACAATTTGGGTCAAAAAAGCAGTGACTTAACTACCTTGTAATGCTTTTAATTAAAAGCTTTCAGGGTCAATTATTTGAATATTTACCTTCATGTGTGATTTTATGTTTAGTATTATGTAGGTACTGTTTCATGTTCGCAAAGGCAATTCAGTAATTACTACAATGCTAATTTAGTATCAGATTCATATCTGATGTTTTCAAACATCTTTTGTGAGTTAAGTCAAGAAGGTTTGAAAAATGCCAGATTTTATAAAAACAAGTACCTGACCAATACCACACATGGATAAAATTAAACTGATTCCAATTTTGTATCTAGGCCAAGAGGTGACTCCAGCTGGAATTCTGAAGAGCCACCATGATGTGACAGTGAATAATGAGTAGTACCTACTGTGGCAACTCTTCAGCTAAGATGAGTGTCAACGAAGTATCGGCTTTCTCATTGACTCTGGAGCAAAAAACCGGCTTTGCTTTTGTTGGGATTTTGTGTATTTTCTTGGGACTTCTTATTATCAGATGCTTCAAAATTCTGTTAGACCCGTATAGTAGCATGCCTTCCTCTACATGGGAAGACGAAGTTGAAGAGTTTGATAAAGGGACATTTGAATACGCACTCGCATGACAGCACCGGCTTGATGGATTTTAGCATTATGCTATTGGGACTCACAGTGGATACAATTGTAATTGCCTTGAGCGTGCTGGAGAGAGGCCCATTTCATTCACTGAATTCAATAAATCTGTGCGGTTAATTTATCCACCATGCTGTGTAAACGATAAACCATTATTGAGTTTCCTCACTTTCCTCTGCCCCCCATATTGAGGTTCCTAATGAATAGGGCAGAAGGATCACTCCAGCCATATATACCATCTTTATTCTTAACTCAAACATCTGCCTTAATTCTCTGCTTCCGTTTTGCACTAAAGAACTGTGCTAGAGGCTTCCTGTTTCTGCCCCTCTGCAATGCCCAGACACCCTCTCCACATTCCCAACTCCAGCTCCCCAGTGTCAGAGAATCACATGTCTTAAACATAAGGCACCCTCAGTCCAAAGAATAAACCAAATATGATTTTCCTAATAATAGCCATTGGTCAAAAATGTTCATGGGTGAAAAAAAAAATCTCACAAAACTAACACACAAATCCTGCAAGGAGGTATGGGCCCTAAAGGTCTGCAAATCTCACAATTCCCTGACTCTTCCAATTATTCTCCTTCTAGAATCTCTAGTAATAAACCCCCCTAGCATGGGATCCAAACCAGATTTTCTTCATACTGATACTTCCTCCTTCTCCACTTTTATAAATAGCACAAGAAGGGAGTTTCCAGCTTGGTTAAGTCATATCATCGCTGTGGGCTTCAGCGAGGAAGCTAACTAGAGAATTTTTAATGTCCCTTTCAATCCTAGTTTCCTATAAACTCTACAAACATGTCTGGAACCCCAGGGATCTGAGATGAATGAGGACTTAAGATGTCATGAAAACATTTTTTTAGTTTAGGAGCCCAAACTCAGAGATTTGATTTCTAACATTGGTCCAGCCAAGAAGAAGCTTTATGACCTAGAAAGTTACCAAAGGGGGACTTCCTTTCAACATCAGCAAAAAAATAAATAAATAAATAAAGACACCCATTCTGCATATTTTACAGGAATGTTGAGAGGACCAAGTGACTTATAATGAAAATAAAAGCATTTGAGGCCGGCCGAGTGGCGCATTGGTTAAGAGTTGGCTTGGACACCAGCTCTAAGCAGCAGGGCCCCGGTTCGGATCCCACATGAGGGCCAGTGACACTGACCTCTACAGCTAAGATGGTGAACAACAGCTCGACCTGGAGCTGGGCTGCCGTGAGTCACCGGTGACGGTGTAGGCTGAAGCCCCTGCTGCAGTGGGCTGCCATGAGCTACCGTGAGTGGCTGGCAACAAGCGTGAGCAGCTGGCAGCCGGTGTGAGCTGCTGTGAGCTGCCATTTGCGGCCATCCAGAGGCTGGCGCCAATTGCCTCACCTGGAAAGAGCGCAATGATAATACCAACATGGGCCAGTGAAGTGACATCCTCCACAACTAGACTGAAGAACAAAAAATTAGCAACTTGTCTGTTCCCCTTCCCGATTCCCCCAACGCTGTTCCCCTCCCCCAATAAAATTTTTTTAAAGTATTTGAAACCAGTTTAAACATACCTTGCTACAATTACTTATTATCCTCATTGGTAATAGTTACAGAGGTTCTCAAACCTTAAGAAGCAATGGTTTAGTGTAAATTATTCAACCTCTCCAGTATTCATTCCCTTTATTTGATAAGTAAAAAGATAGAGTTATATAATTCTAAAATCCTTTCCAATTACAAAATTCTGACCCTATGTAATCACTGAATGGAGGAATAGCAATAAATAAATAAATAATACAAAAATATCTGTGTCACCTGAGAACATGGAAGTGCCCAACAGACCCAAAAAGAATAGCTAACATATATTGAAAGTTAACACTAAATTGGTGCTTTACACTTATTATATGATTTGAGACGCTTATCAACACTTTGAGTTCAGTATTACATGGAAGTGCCCAACATGGAAGTGCCCAACAGACCCAAAAAGAATAGCTAACATATATTGAAAGTTAACACTAAATTGGTGCTTTCCACTTATTTTATGATTTGAGACTCTTATCAACACTTTGAGTTCAGTATTACTATTTCCATTTTATTATCTACATTTTACAGATGAGGAATTGAAGTTGAAAGAGACTAACTTCCCAAAGTCACCATGCTAGGGAGTGGTTGTGTTAGAAATTAAACTTGGGCAATCTAATGTCAGAGTCCTTGTTTGTAAATATTCTGCTGTGCTTCGATACTGCCCTCAAAACTTCTACCTATCTTACAAATATGGTTATTGCTCAGGTCTCTGGTAGTCTAACACCAACTGTCTCAGTGAGATTCCCTGATACTTTCTATCTCCTAGTAGATTTAGAATACATCTGTGTTGGCTATGGGTCTTCTGGAGCAAACCCACACCTCAACAAGGTTCTTTGAACCTCAGTAGGTACAGGGCGGTTGCCCTGAGACATGCTGTAGCCAGTTGGTAATTTGGTCCAAAAGCACCTCATTGAACCATGTCAGCTGGACACACTGAATGTTGTATCTGCCAGGACACTAGGCACCTCCTTTGGGACCCAGGCTTTCAAGTACTCACTAAGATATATGTCCAAGTACCAGGTGTTCCATTTGTCCCCCAGAGAAGACACCCACCAAGACGCTCCATTTTGGTGTCTAGAACATAACAAGGCCAGATCTTTATTTCAAAAAGAAAAAAAGGCCCCAACCAAAAGACAAGAAAACTTTATGAAGTATGAGCATTGTTTTGGAAAGCTCAACATCCACAAGATTTTTCAGCTATCATCAACTTCACTGTAATGTTATTTTAATCCTCTAAAGAGAAATCTTTTAACCAAAAGTGCCTTCAGGGATGGCATTTATTCATGGCCTATAGTGTGCTTTAGACTTTTTTGGGGAGAGGAGGAGAAAGAGAGGTCAGTATCTGTATTTTCAGAGCAAGAAACAATATGAAAGCTATAAAAAGGCTGGCTATAGTATGAATACAACATAGAGATTTCCTGAAATGCTAAGCCCTTTAAGAATAGATGTCCAGTGTAATAGCCAGACCCTCTCCTAGCTGCCCCTTCGCAAGAACCCTGTCAGGGGGAAAAGAGGAAAGATAGAGGAGCATACCTCCAGACAGTTTCCTCGTGTTACCTTACCCACCTGTCTGAAATACCTAAATTGGGTTTGCCTTTCAAGGTTGGCTTTATGGATGGTGTAATTTCATCCATATCCCCCAAACCATCTCCCATCTGCTCCAGAATGACTGAATCCCTTTAACAGAGAACAAGGCTTGCACTTCAAAGTCAGAGATAAAAGGCTTAGAATAAAAATGTCTGCTTGACATGTCTTCTTAGGGAGACCACTTCATGGACAGTGTAGATGCCTGACCACTGCACTGTACTCCTGAAGCTAAAGCTGAATAATATTGAATGTCAACTATAATTTTATATATATATATATATATATATATAGTCACGGGATATGGAATACAGTATAGGGAATAGAGTCAATGGAATTGTAATAGATATATACAACATCAGAGGGGCAATAGATTGGTGGAGGGGAGTTATCATTTTGTGAGGAATGAAATGTATAACTATTACATTGTTTTGTACACCTGAAACTAATAATAGAAAAAGAAAAAACAGTGTCTGCTTTATGTAAGACCAAGGCTAAAACTAATTCACACTACACTGTAGTCAAGCAACCAGTCAGCAAGGGAAAAGGAAATTGACCACTATCAAAGGCATTCACAGTCATTGGTAGAGTAAAAATGTTAAGAAATAAGTAGGTAACTCATATGGTAATTCTATTTTTTTATTAAAGTATAATTGTATACAATATTATATTAGTTTCAAGTATACAAAATTGTGATTCTACATTTATATACCTAATGATATGATCACCACAATATCTCTAGTAACTATGTCACCATACTCAGTTATTATGACATTATTGATTATATTCCCTGTGCTATACATTACATCCCTGTGACTTATTTCTTTTATAACTGAAAGTTTGTACCTCTTATTCCCCTTCACCTTTTTTACCCGTCCTCCCACACCCCTCCTCTCTGGTAACTATCAGTTTGTCCACTTCTGAGTATATGCCCCAAAGAATATAAAACAGGGTCTCAAAGAGATATCTGTACATCCATGTTCATAGCAGCATTATTCATAATAACTAAAATGTGGAAGCAAGCCCAGTGTACATTGATGGATGAATGGATAAGTAATTGTTGTATATAGATACAATGGAATATTATTTAGTCTTAAAAAGGAAGGAAATTATGCCATACAATACAACATGGAGGAATTCAAGGGCATTACACCAAGTTAAATAAACCAATCACAAAAAGGAAAATACTGTATGATTCCATTTATATGAGGTACTTAGAATAGTAAAAAATTATAAACACAAAAAGTCTACTGGTGATTGCCAGAGATGGGGAAGGGGAGAATGGGGAGTTATTGTTTAATAGGTGTAGAGTTTGCTTTACAAGATAAAAAGAGTTATGGGGATGGATGGCAGTGATGACTGCACAACAAAGTGAATGTGTTTAATATCACTCAACTGTAGACTTAAAAATAGTTAGGGTGGTAAATTTTATATTAAATGTCTTTTATTACAACAAAAATGCAAAAGCAAAAACAAACAAAAAAACCCCTACCTACCACCATACCAAGGACACAGAATATAATGAATGTTCATTTTTCCCCCTCCCCCACCCCCACCACAAAAAATTTGTTTTTAAAAAGAAAAGAAATGGGTAGATTCCTGAAAGATGGCTGGTGTTGAGGGAACAGTTGAAGGAAAGGGAGACAAGAGGTGGCAGAAGTAATTGCAAGTCAGTCCACAGCTCCTGTCCAGGGCCAGTGAATAGGACTTGTTTTGGGTCCCAGCCTCATCTCACCTGATTTAAATAACCAGCCCCACCCAGCTGAATCTGAAATGTGTGTAATTCCTATGCCTGACTACCTTCTATAGGGGGAGTCAGAGCCCTTTGTAGAAAGAACAGATAAATGCCTTGTACCACTGGTGTTTAAGAGCAGAAGGAGTTTTAGGCACATACTTGTAATTCTGTCTCTACATCTGATACAGCCTCATAATATTATCCTGACTGACCAACATGACACCTGACTAAGAGTATCTAAGGGGTTTCACTTAGGTACCTCCAGACCACTTTCTACAATCAGGAATCTGTTCACCAAGCTACCTTTCCCTCTATTTTAAAACACACAGTACTTATTCCAGTCTCTAATGATCCACCCCAGAATCTTGGATGTGACTAGGTAAAAGTCACCAGTTGTAAATATTGCTAAAATGGTAAAAGCAAGTACTAAGCATAAATTAAGTACAAACGGGTGTTGTTCCAGGCCCTATACACAAATTGACTCATTTAATCCTCCCAATAACTTTCCTACAAGGTAGGTACCATTATCATCCACAACTGTATTTTACAGATGAGAAAAATGAGGCAGAGAGAGACTGAGTCACTTGTCAGAGATCAGACAGATAGAAGGTGGCAGGACTAGGATGGGAACTGAGCATCCTGACTCCAGAGACTTGCTCTGAACCATGGTGTCATACCATATCCATCCCGCCCAGGCAACTGGAACTCACTTGGATAGTTTCTTATAAAACACAAGGAGGAATCCTTCCATCATCCCGATTGAAAACCAGAACAGACCCTGCACGGAGGGATTGCTTGTGCTGTCACCACCTCACAGATTTGGGCAAAATGTTTCCCTCAACAAAACTCCAAAACTGAGTTTGATAGAAATGTCTTGCCACAGAGAGACAAAGCGGTCATTTAGCAGTGCCACTGGGAAACTTACCCACGGTTTGATTTCTTCTTGAAACCGTTTTCTCACTAGGTAGAAATATTTTCCATAAATCATTGATTCTACTCTCAATCCACCCACTTCCCATGCAAAGAAGAGTCAAAGTAATGTGTACTATAAGCAAAATAAAATAATCTCAAATATTATTTTCTAGTTACAAAGTATAGAAACTGTCCCTGGAGGACAATATTTTGCTGCATGTGCTGAACAATAGGAGGTCACTAGGAATCGTGTGAAATAAGATGATGGGATTCAATTTATTCAGCTCCAAACAACTGAAGTTCTGCTCATATTTTGTGAGGTGATTGCTGTTGAGTAATATAGCTCCCCTTATGAATTAAAGAAACTTTATTTTACTTCCTGTCTAAAAGAATTAATGGTTTACTACTAGTTACTTGTTGATGTGGTACTTAAGGTTCCTCAGGGCTAATGACTGGGCAGGACTTACAGTATTATTCCAGGCCAATCACTGCTCAGTCATCTCTTTCAAGGAAGACTCTAGCCAATAAGAAGAAGCCTAAGGTTCTGAGGGGAAAACTAAGTGCCCCATATATGCCTGGGTGATGCTGAAGCAGGTTACACTTCCTGAGAAGAAGGCTCCTGGTTGGTAAGTTAAACATTTCTGGGCAAGGTAAAAAATTACACTTAATATTATGTCATAAAGTAGATATTGAGGAGTGGAGAAAAGGCAAAGAAATCAAGAACTATGAAGAGAAGTGGGATGTTCTATAAAAACTAAAGAGATAACAGATTCACTTATAATTCCCCAGGAAAGGTTATTTAAGAGCTGTAGTTGAGATTTTTTTTTTAATTCAAAAAAATAGCTTTAATAATTTCAGGAGAGAGGCAACTTTTTGCTTGTATATATCTATCTTTTTAGAACTGTCTTTGAAAAGCCAAATTTTAAGGTATGAATAAAGGGATATTATTCTAATGGAAGAATGTTCTAATATGGGGTTAGACCATGGATTGTGAAAGTAATTATATGGTCTGTTTTTCTGGCAGTCAAATATAAACTTCTCAATAAAGACTGAGAATATTTCATTAAAGAGAATCAGAAGAGCGTGATTATTTTGCGCAAATCTAGCACACAACTTTATTGAGGACCATGATTTATTTCCTTACCCTGAATACTCATATGTTATTTTAAAGGTTTTATAACAGCATTTGTAAAACAAATTTATGAGCAAAGCAAACATTTTGAAGGTTAGCAAAATAACCGAGAATTTACAGAGACATTGTCTTGACAGGACGTATTTTTATAAACTAACAAGAATATAAATTTTTAGAAGTTAAAAATTTTTTAAAACCTTATTCATATATATATATATATATATATATATATCATAAAATACTTCACAGTTTCAACATTTAATATGTCAATGAGCTGTGTTTCTGGCTAAGAATATTCTCATCAGCTCTTACTGGACTAAATTGGTAGTTATATCTTTTCTAAAGTCATTTTTAATCCAAGTGCACAGAGTCTAAGCAAATATTACAAACACAGGTAACATTTTAATGACTCCGTTGGAAATTCTGTTTGCTGAAGCAAGTTCCCAGTTATTTATTATGGGATTTAATTGCTCAGGTGATTAAGGTGACTGGACAGGTAATTTTTAATGAAATGAATTTAAAACTGCATGTTTTGTGTAAGAAAGCTGTTTCCTCCTACCCCCACTCCTACTTAAATATATCTATATTCCTTGGAACAAGTTTAATTTTTTTTTTCAATGACAGCTTTGAAGAACAATGTGAAGATTGTACAGGAGACCATACATCAAGAATCTGCTCATTGAATTCTTCTAGAACAAATGCTAGAAACTTGCTAATGTGAAATACATTAGTGTTTATTTTGCGGAAGAAATATATAGATTTTTTTTAAACAACCATAAAGTAGATAGCTTAGTCAAAAAAAAAATACAGTCTGGAAGATGTCACTGAACAACACTTCAAATGTATTTCTGGATTCAGTTCCCAGTAATACCAATCGCTTTCAAGTAAACGTCGTAAATGAGAGCCATGAGAGCAGTGCAGCAGCGGACAACACCGACCCTCCACATTATGAGGAAACCTCTTTTGGGGATGAAACCCAGAACAGATTCAGAGTCAGCTTTAGGCCTGGGAAACAGGAATGCTATGACGATTTCCTCCAAAATGGAGAAACTGCTAAAACAGATGCCAGTTTTCATGCTTATGATTCTCACACAAACACATACTACCTGCAAACCTTTGGCCACAACACCGTGGATGCTGTTCCGAAGATCGAGTACTATCGCAACACGGGCAGCGTCAGTGGGCCCAAGGTCAACCGGCCCAGCCTGCTGGAGATTCACGAGCAACTTGCAAAGGTAAGCTTAAGGGCACAAGCAGGTATCCCCCCTTCCTCGTTCAGGTGACCTCTTGCTCTAATAACACTAGGAATGTGAAAGCATCCAATGAAGGGTCTGTTCCAAACCACCCATCTCACTTACATGAATGTACCTAGTTCCCAATAAACAGAAAATACACAAAAGTCTTTCACAAATGCTTACTGAGGACAGAGAACTAGAGAATTGACTCTGAAAGTTAGGCAGTATGTTGTCTCTTGTTTACAATTGTTGTCTACTCAATTCACACTTGGTTAAACATGCCAAACTAAATACTAAGCTGGCTTCACCTTAACATTAATGCCTCTACAATGTTTGTAAAAAAAAAAAATTCCCTGATGCTTGCTGTAGTTAATACTGTGGTGACAGCCTTTAGAGCACATGGGTATTTTTATATATTTAAAGAGACAGCAGAGATTTATAAGATTCAGCATTTTATCCCTTCCTCTTCAATGTTTTAGCCTGAGGTTCCTGAGTGCACTTAAGCATATAAAAGTAACTAAATTATATTTAAGTACGGAGGCAGCAGATGTGGCTAAACTTTTTATTATTTAAGGAATATAGCCAAGGTTCCCAAATCAGCCAGAAGCATGAGGCAGCACTTTTTCTAATCTTGTAGCAAATTGTTTATAAGCTTGGTAGATTTCTTCTTCCATAACTTGCTCTAAAATATGTTGATGCACTTTATCTTCCTGTTCTGGAGTACTGTTAGGAATGAATATCATTCTTTATGGATATAATTACTTGCTAAGAAGAATAATTAGCTGTCACATATTCACGTGTAGTTTACTCCTGCCCAAGTTTTAAAATAAGGAAAAAAAATTTGATGGAAATAATTTCTTTTATATTCATTCATTCATTTAACAATTCTTTATTAAATGATTACCCACTCCAGGGATTCTAGGACTACTGCACTCATGAAAGATGCTAATGAAGGTGAATGTCTCCCTTTAGTTTCTGATCATCCTTCTTTCCACAAGGAAACCCATCTCCAAAACTTGTTCCCCTTGGCTGTTCAGGTCCCTGACTCTGGGTCCTACCACCAGAGACTGAGTGACTTCCTGAGGAGTAGTCCATGCTCTGAACTCTATACTGTTATCCCTTCTCCCCACCAAACCTTACATGTCCTATATACTATATTGGCAACACTGCTACATGGCTGGTTTCTTTATAGACATAAGATTTAGACTCTGTCTGGGATGTCTGATGCTTTAACCAAAAGAAATTAGCAATGTGTCAATGTCAGACAAAATGACAGCCCCCATAAATATTTTTGAGAAGAGGGCCAATTTGAAGCTCCTGAAATCAGACTGATTGTGTCACTTTCCTTTTCTATTTAAGGGAAAAGGAAAAGAGAAGAGAAAAAGGGAGAGGAAAAGAAGGCTGAGAGAAAAGGGCACAGGGAGTTCTAAGATGTGGGAGGGGCAGAAAAAGAAATTGAGGGTGTTATAAAGAGATTTTAATTCATTCTGAACAAGTAAAATAAACCAAATTCCTTAAAATAAAAGGCCTGAAATTCTATTCCACCATACTCTACCTCTTTGCACGTGATAATTTTTAAAGCTGCATCCTTCATAAAATTGTGGTCAAATTTAAATATTCTCATTAGCCACTTTCCCCAACTTACAACAAGAGAAAATAAAATTTTAACTCCATTAGAAAGGAAATGGAGTAAACGCACATTGTTCTTAGGACAGATATTCAGGAGAGAGAAGAGTGGCTTATTTACAATTTCTAAAGCCATAACATGTAAATCTCTCCATATGGGGAGAAAAACTCTGAGGGAACATTGTTGGAAAGTCATCTAAATGGCCATACGGCAAGAAGGCATTGCTGCATTTGACAGATTTGATAGCTGTTTGGGATATCATGTTGTTTTTGGAAAGGTAAAATGAACTAAATACATTACTTTGTCTTAAAGCACTTTTTTTTTTCTCATGGCAAATTAAATAAATTAAAAATTAGATTTAGTCTCGATGCCCTGCATAATTCTGAATGAGCATAGTAATAAGTTAACTCTTTTTATGAACTTGACCCTTACTTATCTAGGGTACTTCGTCTTGGTGAAATCATACAGAAGTATCCGCATAGCCAAATTGGGAGCAGAATTCAGATACAACCACAGAACCTACCATGGCCACCTTCCCATAGCTAGGACCACTTTAGTGTCGCTCAAGTTGTGGGGCACATCTGCCTCTCCACATGTCCTACTCCTGTGCTGTCCTGTGACTGCAGACGTTAACAATCAAGGCCTTTTTCAAGTTATCTCTTTCTTCCTTGACAGTGGAAAGTAATTGACATAGCACAAATTTGGTGATCTTTTTTGAATCCAGGATTACATTACTTTAAAAAAAAAGCCATATAGCAAGGGGGTGTAAAGTACAACATAGGGAAGAGTCAATAATATTGTAATAACTATAAATAGTGCCAGATGGGTACTAGAATAATTGGGAGGATCACTTTGTAAATTATATAAATGTCTAATCACTATTTTGTACACCTGAAACTAATATAAAACAATATTGAATGTCAACTGTACTTGAAAATTTTTAAAAAGAAATCTTTAAAGTACCTACTAAACACACTATTTATTTACATTATTTAAAGCTTACTTACATGACGACTAAGCTTTATTAAGACAACAAATTATATAGTCCTAGAGAACAAATCATTTTTAATCCAAATATTGGAATTCATTTTCATTATTATTTATTTAATCCAATCCCTAATCATTCTTACACATTAGTCAGAATATGCTTAACTATTTTGAAGTCTTTTGTTAGATTTTGGCTCAATATGGAAACAATTCTAATGATTTTAATAACTACTAGAATTTGTTGTGACTATAAAAAAACAAAGCCATATAGGTATGGTACATTCGTTTTAAATGGCAGGACGTATTTAGTCAGAAACTAGCTGGATTTTGTGCAAATTGTGGTTATAACTTCCAAATCAGAAAAAAAAAATTACATGACAAGTTTGTCCTAAGAGGTAAAACAAAAAATACATTTGAAAGGCATTATTTTAAGTCTCTATCTTAAGTAAAACTATAGGAGGGATAGATATTGAAAGAATTGTAATCCCAGTGATTTGAGATCATAATGAAGAAATCCTTTTCATTTTCTATGTGGTTAAGAGCTAAATGCCTATACTGATGGCTCTGAATTAAGGATTTCTGAAAACTCTAGTTAAAAGCAGGAAAAAAAAAATTCCTCCATCCCTTACTTGCTCTACAATATTATACAGGCTACAGAACTTCAACTGATCTTGCAAGATGGTTGTGAATATTAGAGTTGATATGCCTAGAAAGTCTAGCACATTGTCTGTAATGAGTAGAAACTCAATAAATGTTGATGATGATGGTAATTTTTATACTAGCTAATTTTTAATTTAAAATTTGATTTAAAAAGTAAAATATACACTGATACAATATTTAACAAATACATACATATAGTATATATATTATACATATATAATGAAATATGTTTTATCTTATATAAATCTTTATTTATTCTCTCCAGGTAAATCATTACTGAGAATTTCTTATGAACCTCTGCAGAGATTTTTTTATGCCTATACAAACATAGTATATATGTATGTTTGTGTATGTGTGTGTGTGTGTGTATATTCCTATCTAATTCTCTGTCTGTATTCTTTCTTGCAAACAAGTATTAGGACATATTTTACACATTGTCCTGCACTCTGCTGTTTTCACTGAACAATATACTTTGGAGATCTCTCCATATCAAAACATGTATAATGATTATTATACATCTGGCAAAGATTAATCTAGTATTTCTACTTTATAAAAATAATTCCACTTTTTATATCCGGCCTAATTCATATGACCACCTTTTCATACATAATTCCTAACTACAGGCCTAACTAATGGAATTCCTTTTCAGCCTTACTCACCACCATTGTTGTTAGCATTTCAGAAAAAATAAAATTAGAAAGAAATCAGGAAAATATATAGCCTTTCTATTAAAGTCAGCGTTTTGATGTCATTGAAATAAATTGTCTATTAAAAGTATAAAATAACTATAAAAATTAAGATGGAAATATTATTTTTTAGGAAAACAACTGTTTATAAACTGATCCAAAACAAAAACAATGGAATGACTTCACATTTTGGTCATTAAGCTGTTAGCAACTAAAAGTAATTTATGAATAAAAGCATTAAGAGTGACTCTGATATAGAATAACAAACATTTTACTAAGAATTTTATCAGACACGATGCTCACACTTGACAAATTCTCACTCAACCCTTATAAAACTCTTCAAGTTAGGTACTACTATTATTGCTATTTTATAGATGGTGAAAGTTTTATAAAATCCTATGGATCTTTTAGAAAACAATGACTTAGAGAAGTCAAACTTCCAAGGTCAAAAAGCAAAGGTCACATGACTAATATGTTGAACTCATGTCTGCATGATTCCAGGGTCCATGCTTTTTATCACTATATTTCATCCTCAGTCTATTCTCCTATAGCACTTTGCCTCAGCTCATTTGATAGCTATAGGAAATTGTGGAACTCAGGCATGAAGAAGAAATCTCACCTCAATCATGACAGGCTCAGTGGGAGATCCCAGTTCCTTCCTTACTTGGGGAACTGTGCCCGGAGATCATGTTGCTTCCCCTACAAAATTAATTGTAGGTCTCAATTTTTATTGTCATCATGAAAAGCATTTATTAGCCATTTATTTACAAGAGCTGCTGTATAAAGTGAGTTAAAGAGATTTGACCTATACTCTCTAGAATTTTATTTTATAAGTCAAATGGCATTGCTATGGGTAGAAATAAAGGACACTCAGTTAACAAGCATTAAGCCACATAAATCAATGTATAAATGCTTATCTTCTGTAAAAGGACAAACAGAATGTACAAATATGTTCTCTAAAAAATATTTTCTCAAGTGTTTCAAAGTTCAAATTTGGAACTTTGGCATTCAAAATGGGGATATCCAAAATTAGAAATAATCATCAAGACAAATAAGATAAACATTAAAATGAGACAATAAATGTCTTGAAACATTTATGTGCTTCATTTATTTTTTGCCCATCCTCCCACCTGGCAATCCTCAGTTTGTTCAGTGATGACAAGAAGCTACCCCTAAAATATCTATTGGTGTGAAACTCTGCAACTAAGGGCTCATTCTAATACCTGTTAGAGTTTTTAGTACTCAAGGCCACACCTGGGAGCTCCCACTATTAAAATACCCAGTGGAAACAAACAAACAAAACACATAAATTTCCCATTATAAATATTATAGTGATAGATGGTAAGTAGAGTGGGAGTTTCCTCAAAGTATACTTGGAAAATAGCAAGAATCTTTTAATTTTACTTTCTTAAGATGGTTTATCTGGTTTATCACACATCACTACCTTTTGCCCTAAGTTATCAAAAATATAAGTCAATTTGTGTGTGAGCTATGTGTTTTCAGATGTAGTAAAAATATTTTTATTATAAATTTTGATCATTGGTAGTGATTTAAAGGCATGGTTTATGGTAACTTCTAAAACAAGAAAAAACCTCTCATTTTCTTATTTTATCTTTTAATTATAGTTGACAATATCATATTAGTTTCAAGTGTACAACATAGTGATTAAACATGTATATACCTATGAATTAATCATCATAATGTCTAGTAACCATCTGTCACTATACAGCTATTATGATATTATTGACTATATATTCTATGACATTACATCCTTGTGATTAATGTTATAACTGGCAGTTTGTACTTCTTAATCTCGTTCACCTTTTTCACCCATCCTCCTATCTGGCAATCATCATTTTGTTCTTTGTATCTATGAATTTGTTTCTGTTCCTGTTTTGTTTTGTTTTGTTTGTTCATTTACACAATTTAAAATACTCCTCTTTATCACAAAGGGCTAGAAATTTACAAACATAATAATATTAATATTGAGATATAGAAATATTAAAATCATGTTTTTTATTCTGAAATGAACCTTAAGAATTATCTGGTCTTTACTGGGATTGTTTTTAAAACAATCCAATGGCAGCAGTCTGAGAGGTTTAGGTGGAATAATACTGGCCATATGTTTGTAATTGTAGAAGCTGTGATGAGTACATGAGATATACTGTTCTCCTTACTATTGCATATGTTTAAATATTGCAATAATGAAAGAAAGTTTAAAACAATGGGGAGGGGATCATGTAGGCCTAAATATTTATGGAACCACTTCAATGATGGTCTAAAATTTTTACTATCCCAAGATTAAAGTATAAACTTGAAAACACATATAGTAGCAAATATTACCTAGTTCGAATTTAAAGAATAAATATGCTAATATTTTTTATTTACCCCTTAATCTGCATGTGATTGAAGCTTTACTGGTTTATCAATATTGGGGGTGGGGGCAAAGTTTTTTATCAAATGGTCTTCCTCTCTCTCTCTCTCTCTCTCTCTCTCTCTCTCTCTCTCTCTCTCTCTCTCTCTTCTTAATGCACTTTATTTTACCTTCCCTGAATACTTAATGCACAGGTAAAACTCTTAGTAAATAAATAATCATTCCCTAAAGCTATGCAATTTAAAATGCATTTATGAAAGGTTGTGGGTCATCATTTATGGTAATGGAGTGTGAACAAACAAATTAATTCTAAGTATGAAGGAAAAAAACTGGTTTCAGGCAGCAATCATAAAACTTTTAGTTTTTGAGACTTTGGTCCCAAGAACATATAGCACCCAGGAGTCTGTCAGCCACTGGTTATAGCTCACAGCCACTGAGGCTCTACAAACCTTCCACCCAAAATCTTGTTCAGTACTTTGATGTTAGTTGACTTTATAATTGCTGTTTGGGCTTACAAAGGAGGCACGTCTGAAGAGGAAGATGGCAAATGTAAAAAAATGGTTTGCCTTAGAGTAAACTACTTCAAAGTACGGTTTTCAGAAAACTCACTGGATGTATCCTCATTTGCAGTATCCAGGAAAGGTTAAGTAACTTGCTGGAGGACACACCCTGAATTAATTGCATAGCCCAAACTAGATTCCAAGTCTTCTAGTTTATATGGTTTTTCAGCTCCTGCATGAGTGTGAGCAATGGAAATGGACTCTGTACTTACAAATTTACTATCAGAACTTTACAGTCAATAGAAGAAATGTACATTGGAGGTTTTTCCCCTCTAAGGTATAAATATATTTAAAACTTTGAAACTCTAGCAAGTTGAACATATTTACCTTAGGGAGGGTTGAACACCCGACATTGACTCTATTTTTTAATAGTTGAGAAAATTATTGCCTTAGTAATTTCCATCTATGATGATTTCCCTGACATGCCTTTATAGAATAATCACTTTGCTTTATATTTATATATTAGCGATAAACTGAAGAACTGTGAAACTGTGACTAGAAAGGCATCAATCAGATAGAAATGTTCAGTTAAGGGGAAATTTTAAGTATCATCCTTTAACCTACTTTGTAAGATGATTTTTACAGTTATTGGTATTCTCATTAATACGGATCTAAGGGTCACAGTTATCGTCAGAGTGCATCAGAGAGCAGAGCAATTTCCTGGACCAAACCCTTAACTTCAGGTTTAATCATAAAACATGGGTTTTATTCCCTAGACTGCCTTTAAAGAGCAAGTGATTAAGGCTTTGTCTCACGGGATCCCCAATTAATCCAGGAAAAGGAAATTGCCTTCTCCCTGAATGAGTAGCTGCTGATGTTCTGGCCATGGGATTTTATTTTTTTTTCCAAAGCATATAAACATTTAAATAAAAAAAATTTTTAATTAATTTTTACAATTATATTTGACATACAATATTATATTAGTTTCAGTGTACAATGTAGTGATTAGACATTATATGCCTTACAAAGTGATCACCCTGATAAGTCGAATACCCATCTGACATCATACATAGTTATTACAATATTATTGACTATATTCCCCATGCTGTATTTTACATCCCAATGACTATTTTTATAATTGGCAATTTGTATTTCTTAATCTGGTCGTGGGATCTTGATTAACTAGAATATTGACAATTTAAAAAGTTTTTTCTCAAATTAAGTCAAATAAATGACTCTCCTAACCAAATAATCCTTTCAATATTCATGGACTTGTAACACATTCCTCAATTCCCTGCTCTCATTGATTTTCCTGGCGTGGAAAATGAAAGTTATATTTGACCCCTGAGCTGCCTACGTGCATGGAATCCTTTCAGAAAAAAGTAGAATTTTTATATGACTGGAGAACAACCTCAAACGTTTTATCCATCTGTAATTGGCGGTATTCTACAGACATGTGTCATCCAATATGGTAGCCACCAGTCCCATGCAGCTATTGAGCACCTGAAATGTGGCTAGTCTGATGGAGATGTACTGTCAGCGTAAAATACACACAAGATTTCAAAGACATAGTATGAAAAAAGTAATGTAAAATATTTCATTAATATTTTGTATTGATTTTATGTTGAAATGATAATGTTTTGTGTAGATCCTATTAAGTAAAATATATTGTTAAGACATTCTACTTCAGGTTCCTCCTGCCAGGTGGTGTAGCACCACTGCTAAGGAATATTTACATTGCAAATACAGGACTATTATACTCTACAGAAATTAAATATAGTTTTTAAATTTAAGGGTCCATGTCTAAATCCATGTTATTTCACTAATTTTTTTTCACTTTTTAAAAAGTAGCTCCTGAAAAATTGTCACTTACATACATAACTCACATGTGCACCAGGTTCTGTCCCACCTGTTCAGCCTCCATTTCCATGGACTTTGTTTATCCATATCTTACACTGATATGAATACATGTCAGCTTTCAATTATCTGTGCAAACAGGAACTGAGGATGTGTAAGATTAAGATATCCTCAGGTAATTCAGTACTAAATTTTACTGATTAATTTGTTTCGTTTATCATTCAATCTTTTTCCCCAATGCTGTCAGAAGGTAATAAAATAATCTGGCTTGGGATTTATTCTCTTCCTCTCCCTTTTTTATGTGGCCTGCACAAAGGAAACATTGAGAAATGGAATACCCAATAGGGAAGGAAGAAAAAAGGAATAGGAAGCAAGAAAGGATTTAAAAACTAGGTTATCTGCTCCTCAGGTGGACTTCCAGTCCACAAAATGGATTCAATACTATTTATCAGTGGCCTGCTATATGACAAGCCCTTGGCTGGCATGGAGGATAAGTAACTCACACCACCATCTTCCTCCAATTCAGCTGACATACATTAACTTTTACTGCATTGTATTATATCGGTTATCCAAGTGTCACATTAGTATCATAAAAAAGTCTTATGGGGGAGCAAAGTTGGGAGAAACCCTTACCTACAGAGAGAAGTAGAAGAACATGCTGAAAGAAGGAGACAAGAAGTCAAAATCGGTTGAAGTAAACAGCCCAGATTCGGGTCACTTTACAGTGAGTAGGTTAATGGTACACCAAAACCCAAAGAAGCGGGCATCCATGAGCGTGGCAAAGGCAAGGACTTGGATTGTCCCCAAATAAAGTCCTTACAATAAACACTGAATATTTACTTCACACCAGTGCTGTTTCAGAGAGGGGAAAAAGCACCCTCGTCCAAGACCTCTTAGTTAGTAATGTCAGAACACATCATTCTAGGCTTAAACCAATTTAGACCATTTAAATAAGATAGAGTTGTTCTTTAATAATAGTAATTAATGCTGACTCTAAGAGACTTCCCCAATGGTTTCAAAACCCTTACCGGAAAAGATTGCTTTTGGGGAGCTCAAAGCAGTGTAATCTAACCATTAAGGAGTCAGGTGGGTGCAGGATGGACTAAATTAAGTGGATGCCTCAGAAATTAATAAAAGTCACACCTAAAAGAGAAATTAGAGAGTTGTTTTTGAGCGAAACAGAGCTATTGCCTCCCCCATTGAATTCAGAGACTATCTTACTGACAAGGAAGCTCTTTTTCAAAATTAGGACACAGGAAAATATAAACAAAAACAAAATGAAGGTTTTTAACCTTTTTTTTATACTGCTTGCTTCTTATTTCTACTCAGCCTATCTTCCTAATCGTACAATACGTTCTGTACAATACTAATAGCACATCCAACAGTTCTCAGGCAAAGGCATATAGAATCAGAAATAAATTTTCCCTTTATGAATTGCATTCTTGTAGCCATACAGTACCTCTAAACCTTTTATTTCTTTTTGTAAGGAAAACACTTCTCTATCTGTTCTTTCACTGAATCCTCCTAAAGATCCTCTTTATTATTTTAGATGAATAAAATGAGACCCAGAGAGAATAATGGAAGGAAGGCTAGGTACTCTGCATTAGCAAGGAAGGTTAATTTTCCGGCCCTCTTTACCAAGCTTTCAGAAAAATCCTCATTCACTCTTGATAGACTTTCCTCTCTTTATTGCATTCCTTCTTCTCTCTTTAGTTCTTTTCATGATCTAAACAAATACAATTCTGGTCATTTTCCCCTAAGGTAATATTCTCTCCAGTAGAACTTCCCTGGTCCCTTCCCCACCCCTGCAGCCTCGGTGCCCTAAAATCACTCACAAAACAAACCCATCAGCTCCCGAGGGCAAACATTATTTATCTCATTAAAATGACTAGAATTTGTTTTCTTGTCTATACTTTTATGTCAATTGTTTTGCTTTGCCTCCGAAAGCTTTATGGAACTGAGTCTTTGTTGACCATACCCTATGTTTTTGCTGTCTGTAAAAATGCAGAATGTGGCAGTGACTCCAGGTTCAGTGGACAGGTTTGCTAATGGTGATGGGATGCCTGGAGACGAACAAGCTGAAAACAAAGGAGAAGATAAATCCGGTGCCGTGAAGTTTGGATGGGTGAAAGGTGTACTGGTGAGAAAGCTCTTATGTTTAGAAATGAAAACTATCCGTTCAATGTTCTAGTAGACTTAATGTTAACAAGGCCTGAGCACCAGAATTACGAAGACCTGGGTTTTGCCCCACTGCCGCGTCTCATGCCCTTCTCACTGCTGTCCATCCACAGGTGAGATGCATGCTGAATATCTGGGGTGTCATGCTTTTCATTCGCCTCTCCTGGATTGTTGGAGAAGCTGGAATTGGTGAGCACTTTTTTTTTTTCCTATCTAATTGTCAACATAAATGATAAACGCAAGAAGCAATTGGTTTTCACCATTAACGCTGAATGTGAGATGAAGGTCTCAGAAATAACCTGCATTTGGGGCTCTTTCACCTTGCCGCTTAGACCGTGTTTGTCAGAGGGGAAAGGTGAAGTGTTACTCCTGAGAGACTGGAATTTTCCAGCTTGCCAACCTAAGAAATGCTCAAGGAAATGTTTCTATCTTTTCATAGATTTTTTTTAGGTGTACAGGTATATAGAGACACATTCATTTTAAATCATAGTATTCATACTTGGGGACACACTGACATTTATCAGAGCATCCCCCTTTTGATTATTGGCAAAACTTCACTAAGTAAAAATAACTTGTGGGAACACTGGTGAAAATGTGATCTGACTAATAAAAATGCTGAATTGTTGAACATTTTCCAAAAAAAAAATAATTTTGTTGCTTTTGGATATCAGCAGTAAGAAAACAAAGATTAATAAAGTAGTGCTTAAAATAATACATAAAGTGACTGAGATAATGTATATAACTACTGCTAATTTTTCTAAATGGAAAAGGATGTTGAAATTCTTGTGAGAGATTATTTAATGTTTTAAATATTATATTCCATTTAAAGTATTCTTCCCTGTGGCAAATCTTTTTTTATTGAGAGTATATTAATAAAATTTATATGAAAAATGCATTTGAATTTTATCAAAGTTCCTGATTGAATGTAATAAAAACTAATGGTGTTCTACTCTACATATGGAAAACACATTATTGATTCACTTTTGGGGGGAGACTTATAAATCATTACAATCAAGAAGATAGAGGTTCAGATGTCCTTTCAGATACTATTCCACAATGTATCTGAGTTCACATTCAAAAGGTAACGTGGTCATTATTTATTGCCTTCACTCCTCAAAACACATTCAGAATCACAAGAACACTAACTCGGAGAAAGAAAGAGCTGAGTTGTAAATTGAAAAGCTGGAACCAGTTCCCATAGTTTTTCCATGTTTCATGTTTGGCAACTGCTGGGTTCCTGACGAAGGGCTGCTTGCTGGCTTTATGATGCATAGCAAATGAAGGCTTACAGCCTCAGGGTCCAAAATAAGTATATGCTGTTCCATGGAAAATCTGCATCTTAATATCGCCAGAGTTTTGCTCCAGGGCTTCATGCAAAATTAGGTTTTTAAGGGTAGTTTAGTAACTTATTGAGATCATCAAGAAACATTACTTTGTTTGGAGGTGTGAGTGTAGCCAACGGCAAGAGTCATTCTTTTTAATGCAATTTACTTAACATCCATATGTTTGGGCAATAATCTGAACTTTAATCAGATCTTACATTACTCTTCACAGTCAATCAAGTTTCACGTTTATTGCAAAACTGTAATACATGAAGAATCCTATCTTCTGCTACATTTGTATTATGCTTTCGGACATCAGTACTGTTTTAATAAGGATCTTTTATTTAAGTAGTTCAATGTTACTTTAGAAGAGAGTTGAGTTTAGAGTTCTATTTAAATGGGTGTTCAATAAGTTTTTCTTTGAATGGAAGTTTTTTCGTTTCTTTTGATTCTCAGAAAATAGACTTTAGAAACTTATTACCACCCTCACTTATTTTATTGGCCTGTGCTGTAAACTTAAAGCTATAGGAATTGATTAAGTCACCATCTGCATCCCATTTATTGGGTAAGAAAAGAAACAATACTAGTAGTTTCTTCTTGATCTGAGGATAGTTTTGGAAGGAAACCTGAGCATGCTTTAAGCCTAGACCCTGGGAACAATGCCAGAAGGAAGCTGGAGCCAAGAGTGACAGTAGCTATAGTCCTTAGGTAACCATTCAGAGGCCAAGAGTTTGGGCTCTCTTGACCCCAAAAGCAAATGGAAGAATGAGCCAATAATGCCCTCTAGTTGTTCTTCTCTGTCTTGGATACTTTGGCTGAGGCAAGATGATTTCCAATAAATTTAACCATCAGGCAGAGAAAAATGGTGAGAAAAGCAGGTATGACCTGAAGCAAGTCATTTATACTCTTGTGAGTTCGATTTTCTTATGTGAAAATTAGGGATCTGGATTAATTGTTTCCAGTGAGTTCTTTGAAGATAATGCTAAAGAACCTTGCTGAATAAGCAGACACAAATTGAGATAGGCTGAGGGTAGTACAATAGTCTTAAGACTGTGGGGTGCATAAGAATTACAGGGGAAGTTATAAAACTGCAGAATCCAGGGATTCACTGTGAAAGATCTAAACTCAGTAGGTCTGGGCATTTTTAATAAGCATCCCAGGCATTTCCTCAAGCAGGTGGTTCAAAGACCACACTTTGAGAAAATATGAACTGAACTCTTCTCTAAACTGCCTTTTATCCTGGGATTTTATGTTTGAGTATGAGAGAAAAGCAAATCCCTTGCTATGTAAATGTATAAAATTTGGTTCCAGAATTTCATATGGTTTACGGAAATATGTACAATGCAAAAGGAAAAATTAAAAGCTTTTGGAAAAGTAGAGGCAAAGGGAAAATAAGGGTAGGGAAATAATAAAGTCAGGGTAGGTTTAATGTCCTAAAATGCAACTATATGGTCTTATACAGTTGCTGGGGAGAGCTAAACATTTGATATCCAACTTCCTCAAAACAAAGTCAAGAGCGAAATAACGTACAAAAGATAAAAAGAAATCATCTCTAAGGGTACAAAGAATTAAGGCCACATAGTGATATAGTGGTGATGGTTACCCCAGGATCCCAGCAACAGATACGAATAATTTAGTGCAACTATTTCTTACAACAACAGACTTTTAAGAGTCTACAGGGGCCAAAGCATTATGGCCCAAGTTTGCATGTCATGCCCACCATTAGCCTCTTCCTACTGCACTTTAACCTGTAAAATAGCCTAGATACTTCTGCTAGAGCCAGGATACAGCTGGGAGCATCAAAAGAGCCAGCCTCCAGTACCTCATTCCCATTTCTATCCTTAATTTCCCTCCACTCCCCCTTCTCCCAGGGCATTGCCAGAGAGATCACAGCCCCTCTTGGCCAACTACCCTTCTAATCATCCTTGGAACAAGAGAGCCTGCCAACAACAATTATGGAGTATGGTTTTATGTAGGGGAGCATATGTACCACACAGGCCCAAGCAAGAACCTTCTGGCTGGAGCCAGGGTGATGTCAGCCCCACCACTTCCCCCTGAATTCTGGGCTGGCCTCCTTTGAGGAGGATATTGTAGAGGAGGAAAAGTGTTTTCCCACTACCCATATTAGGCTCACTGGCTAAAGCCCTGTAAATTAGACTGACAAAAGACAGAGTAACAAGAGAAAAACAATCAGAAGCTTATTAACATGTGCAGTGTGAGTACACATGGGAAGACTCAGCAATGAGGCATTCAGCGCAGTGGTTAGAGTTGGGCTTACACAGCATCTTAACCAGAAAATGATACATTTTTAGAGAAGTGACAAGACAAAGGAAAAGGACTGAGTTTCTAGGGTGACAAATAGTGGGAAAGCAAATGTATGGGGGGACTAATGGAAGATAGGGGAAGTTTATTATGTAGGTTCCTCTGGTACCATCTCCAGCTGCTAAGGGTCTAGAATTGTCTCTAATGATTTAACTTCCACCCTTTCAGGTATAGAGGAAAGGGAAAGAGGAGACACCTTTACAAACCTATGTCCTGATTTTAAGCCCATAGGGGGAGGTATCTGTTTCTCATTTGCCTTTGACTTTATGCTAAATTGGCGTGTTTGGGGGTGGCCTATTCTGCTGCTTTTCAGCATCCTCCTGGCTGTGTATTTCCTGAAGCTGAAGGTAGCTTTGCCTTCCTTTGACTTTTGGTTTACCGTTTTCTCCCTCTCGTAATTACCGACCTTCTGCACCATAAGATCCGAGGGCAGACTTTTTCATTTCATTTTATATGTTCCTTGCATTTCTCATCTTACCTAACATATAGCTCTTATGATTATTGTGGATCTAATAAAAAAGCAGTGCCTCTGACTGTATACTGTGTTCTGTACACTATGCTAGCCACTCGACACATGCATTCTTTCTCATTTCATTGCCATTTTTGGCTCAGAAAACAAGTAACTTGCCAGAGGTCACGTACCCAATGAGTGAAACTTGTTTAATTTTGTTCTTTCTACTTTACTTATCTGCCAAATGAACGATTTGTTATACTGTATGCCATTTTCCACTCTTACACAATCAAATATACATAAAAAGACACTTACCTGGAAAGATGAACATTTACTCTTTAGTTAATATTAACAGCTTGGCATTATATGGACCAGTTATTAGGATAAACTGTTAAAAGTTATTAGGTGTCTAGAACTTCACCAAAAATGCGGTTTACATTAAATTTTGACCAGCCATAGTCACACAGTTGTGTGCAACTTCCCACTGCATATCTTAGCTCCTGAGTTCCTAGAATGTGTGCTAGTACAGGCAGAAAACGTCTAACCTTGAGCACACACTCTGCGGTGACTTCCAGGTTAACTCAAATGTGGTCCTTTGGCGATTACCCTAGACTTGCTGGCTTTTATGTAAACGATCTAATGGATTGTTCCACGGATTAATTGCCTCTATTTTTCCTCTCTCAACTGAGGTCTTGGTGTGATTATCATCGGCTTAGCCGTGACAGTGACTGCTATCACTGGTTTATCCACCTCTGCTATTGCTACAAATGGATATGTCAGAGGAGGTAATTAAACTTGTGACCCACATGATCATTTGTAAGGTAAAGGCAACACAGGCTCAAATAGTTCACCACTGACCTTTCTGGAGTGTTTTCAAAGGTAATCCAAGTTGGCTCCTTTTTTTCCATTCCCCCAGGCAAGGGAGATGCGAGAAGAATGGGGAAGGATTTAACCTTTGTCAAACCCCCAACTTTTTCTTTCAGGTTCCTCTCAAGCAAGAGAGAAGGTCAAATGTCATGTTTTGTCTTTTCACAGCCAGGGCAGTTTCTCTCCCAGGACACCAGCATAAGTCAACTTTTCCGTTCTAGGGCTGCATTTCAGATTGTGTTTACTTTTGGAAATCATCCTTCATCTTAATGAGCAGTTCTCAGACTTGATCTTTATGCCAGTTTCTCCTGAGCACAAAGGAACTCCGTAAGGGCCCAAGGCTTGGATGCGAAAACTTCAATTAAAGGCAGTATAGTTTGTGGCGATAGGGAATTCAAGGAAGAAAAGTAAAATGTAATATCTTTTATCTTTCATTGCTGACAGGTCTTGGAGTTCTCATAATTCTTCTTTCCACCATGGTAACTTCTATTACTGGGTTGTCAACTTCTGCAATAGCAACTAACGGGTTTGTTCGTGGAGGTAAAATTTCTAATATATCTAATGCTCTCATCACTTGCTACGGGTAGGCAAAAAATTTTTATATACTTCTTTTTGACGAGAACAAGAAAGTAGCCCACCGTTCTGGAAGCCTGGCCAATTCTTTGAATGAGGTGGATGCAGAATGAAACATAAGGTACCGTGCATATAGTCCTTTGCCCCAGTCAGTCACCTTCTGTTTTCTAACTGAACTTGCTGGCACATTGCAGGTCATGGTTTCCAGATTCTCCAATTCCTTGGGTAAAAGTTTTATTTTTCAGGCTAGTCTGCACACTTCTTGTTGGTGTTTCCTGGAAAATGGTTCCTGGACGTGGTCTCAATGTTAAAGTTTAGTACATTGCAGATGCTTCCTAGATCTTCATGGAATGAGATCTTTTAGAACATTTCAGGTTTTTCATGGGGAGACTGATCCTTCTGTGACAAGATTCAGACTGCTGCCTCCTGAAGTACTGGTGCCTTCTTGAAGTACTGGAGCCAAACACTTTTCTTGGGGGATTTTACAGGTCTTGGAGTGATCATCATTGGCCTGAGTGTGGTAGTGACAACACTCACAGGTATTTCTATGTCCGCTATTTGCACAAATGGAGTAGTAAGAGGAGGTAAGCCAATTTCTTTCCTTGTGACTATAAGCTTTGGTTATGTAGTAATGTCTAGAATTGGTTGAAAGTTGGAAGTAAAAACTATATGTTGAAATAAAAACTGGTATGTTTCAAAGCCTTAAAACAAAACAAAATAATCCAAAATTTAAGGAGTAAGGAAAAATTATTCTCAATTAAAATTGAGAGATCTCCGGGAAAGACTTCTTTGACCCATTTCCTGTGATTAAACATGTCCATAAAGTAAAGAGAGTGGCCAGGTGTCTAGAAAGAAGGCATTTCTGTGTGCCTTGAATGAGCACTGCTGGCTCTCTCCCAGGTCCCCTCAGCGTGGGTCTTCTCCAGTTGCCCCAGCTGACACTGCTGATACTTCTCACTCAGTAAAGTCCTCAGGGTTTATCCCAGCATGGCTCCCAGTGGTCCATAGCCATGAGAAGATCCTTAAAAAGAAAATAAAAATAAAACAAAGAGTTTCGTTCAAATCATCTAGGAACAAGCAGGCCTAAGCAGAAAATGAAGTGAGTGAAGTTTATCATTGTTCTAACTTCCTTTCTTACCCCCTCCTATTCTGCTTTGGCTTCTCAGGGTCTCTACTTGGGTAACTTATCCAGGTCTCCCCACCTCATGCCTCCGAAAACACCATCCTACCCACAACACGCCTCCTCACAATTTCTGCCTATCTCTCATTTTGGCCAAGCAGAAGTAACTGGCTAGCTAATTTATTTAATGAAACCTGGACAAAGGAAATAATGGGGATTTGCCCCACCTAAGTAATAGGTTACATGTTTAGAGAGGACTTTGACCCCTTAACCCAAAGGTGTTACTAAAGTGCAGAAAATTTCTTTTTGGTAAAAGATTGTTCTGTTTTGTTTTGTTTTTAGATAGGTTTGTTCGGTGTCATTTCCATACCATTCTGTCCACCTCTAACATTAGCTCGATATGGGAAGTTATTTATTTGCTACAGTCTGTGATCACATCTCGTTATCTAGGCCTCTCAACACCTACTCTTTTTTATTTTCAGTAACCTGCTCTCCGTACCCTCGAGGCAGTTAACCAGTCCAGTTTAGTCTTTCATGTGCCCAGAAATATGCAACCATGTATAGAACTACCTTTCCAAAGCCCAAGGAAGAAGCACTTGGTCCAAGCCCTCCCTCTCTTTCTTCCTATTTGCCACCTCCATATACATATGAGTATTTGGCAATAAGCATGCCTTCTTGAGCAAAACCAAGTCTGATTTAGAGAATGGATAATACATAGCACTATACAGATAACTTTTTTACACTGCAAATAGGTACCAGAAAATTATAGCAGAATAGAATTTTCTGCCTAGGCCTACCTGCGCCTGGAAATTTCAGATATAAAATTTTACCTCATTTACATTATTGATTGAACTCTCCAGTGAATTTTTTTTCAAGACAAACCTTTTTTTTTTTATTTTGGTAAAGTTTGCTATATTCTTATTTGTAGCATTTGTGGATAATTAGGTTTCAAGAAATTGGATTTTATCAAGTCAGAATAGTTCCAATATTATAGATTATATGCAGCGTGAAAAGAAAAAGAAGGGCTAAGTTGTTCACTAACGTGACACAAGATTCCTAAAATTAGGAAATTATAATATTTTTATTAGAATAATTAATACTTCAAATGTTTTCAAATGTTCAAAATTATTTTGTCATATACTAAATCCCTTAGCCGTTTCTCAACATAGAATATGTTCATTTCTTCTTTCAGGTGGGGCCTACTATCTCATTTCCAGAAGCTTAGGGCCCGAGTTTGGTGGGTCTATAGGCTTGATCTTTGCTTTTGCCAATGCAGTGGCTGTTGCTATGTATGTGGTGGGATTTGCTGAGACTGTGGTCGACCTTCTTAAGGTAAGTAAAAGCTTTTCTTTCATTAGCCAAGCAAGATGATTTGATTCAAGTTGTTTTTTCAGGACACAAGGGCATATCTTAATAACAAGATGGGAGGAAATGGGTTTATTCTGCAGAATGTGGAAGTTGGATATAGTTGAAGGAGCCCAAGGCTTGGTGTCAGAACTGGCTTAGAATCCTGGCTCTCACATTTACCAGCTGAGAGATTTTGGACCAGTTCCTCTATTCATCTGAACCTTGTTTTCTAAGTCTGTAATATGGGTTAATAGTACTGTTCTATGCATTTTATAGAAATATGATACAGACCAAATAAAATAATGTATATGATATACTGTGTATAATACAAAACAGATAAATAACATGTGTTATTATTAACAACAATACAGTGGTCCCCCCTTATCCATTGGGGATATATTAACATTCCAAGACCCCCTATGGATGTCTGAAACTGTGGATAATACTGAATCTTACATATACTATGTTTTTTTGCTATACACCTATGATAAAGTTTAATTTACAATTTAAACACAATAAGAGGTTAACAACAAAAACTATTAATAAAATGGAACAACTATAATTATATATTGTAATAAAAGTTGTGTGAATGTGGCCTCTCTCTCTCTCTCTCTCTCTCTCTCTCTCTCTCTCTCTCTCTCTCTCTCCCTCTCTCCCTCTCCCTCTCCCTCTTCCTCTCCCTCTCTCTCAAAATATCTTCTTGTACCATACTCACCTTTTCACTTAGAGGAAGCACTTTACAGCTTCTCTTTGTCATATCCAAATTGCCAGCATCACTGCTTTTGTGCTTTGGGGCCATTATTAAGTAAAATAAGGGTCACTTGAACACAAGCACTGCGATACCATGACAGTCAATCTGATAACCCAGATGGCTACTAAGTGACTGATGGGCAGGTATCATATACAGCATGGATATGCTGGACAAAGGGATGATTTATGTCTTAGGTGGGACAGAGTGGACAGTATAAGATTTCATCATGCTACTCAGAATGGCATTCTGTTTAAAACTTCTGAATTGTTTAGTTCTGGAATTTTCCATTAAATAGTTTTGGACCACTGTTAACCAGGGGTAACTCAAACCACAGAAAGCGAAACTGTGGATAAGGTGAGACTACTATATTACTATTGTGGTTATAGATTTCCAAAGGGGAAGAAAGTTCAAACATTAGAATAAGTCACTGCAGAAAACTGGGCGTTTCCTAGTTTAGTGCCCCATCTAGATGGTATATATGTGAGCGCGTGAATTAGTTGGTATATGAACGAAATTCTAGTCCTCCGTTTGTAGTAGTGATAGCGCTCACTGAATTCAATTGGTAGCAGTACCTTTATTTAAAAACTGGATGAATAAATGAGTGGATTATATAGTTATATAGTTATATAGTGGATTATATATGTATCTTCAAGAGATGCATTATCTGGTTTGTGTGGTTTGTTATTTAATTGAATACCACTTATTCTCAAATATTTGCACTGGAAACCACTCATTTTTATTCCTCCTGAATTTCCCTGACAGACAAAAATAGCTAGTCATTCTTCTGAAACAAAACTTAATATATGTATGTATACATACTTTTACTTGATGCTACAATAGCTTCAAAAGCTGTAACCAAAATGAAACTCTAAAATTTCCGGCTCCTAACCTTAGCTATCAAAGGCCTATTATCATAGGAAAAAAATAATGTTAGTTTCTTTATCTTCTCATATTTATGAGCACTTCATTTTTCTATTATCCTTTATGGTCCCAGACATTAGTGCACAGTATCTCTTTTTACTGTTAAAAGCTACAATAAAGCATACAAGGGGGAAAAAACTTCCATCTGTAACCATTTTTGTAAATTTTTTTCCAGGAGAGTGATTCAACGATGGTGGATCCAACCAATGACATCCGGATAATAGGCTCCATCACAGTGGTGATTCTTCTAGGAATCTCAGTAGCTGGAATGGAATGGGAAGCTAAGGTGACTTTCTCACAACAAGGTTATCAACAAGCTGGTCAGGTCCCGAACAAATTGCGGGGATGGAAGGAACCTCATATTCAAAAAGAATTGCTATTATTACTGACTATGGAAAATTGCAGGTTAATGCAAAGTGGAACACCAAAGCCATCAAAGCATGAGGTCCAGACAGACATGACTCACAGCTCATGTGTCACATGATCAGACCTGTGCTCTGTCGTCTGTCCTTTATAATATCATCACAGTGACACAACCATCAAGGTTGCTGCCATCATCGCAAGATCCCTTATGAACATAACAACAGTTCATGCTGGTAGCCTCTCAATCACACCCCTGGTGTCCCCTTTCAAGGTGGTTGTGGGTGCTGAAAGCCAAAATAAATGGCAGATATGTGGGGAGAAGGTAATAGATGCAGAAACTATCATTTTCCTCTAAAACCCAGCAAGTACTTCGGTAGCAAATTTGAGAGCATCATAGGCCCTGGAACTAGAGAATATCTGGATTTAACTAGTAGTAAAACAGTAATTTCTGAGTGATAGGGAGCATGTCTTCTACCTGCTTTGTAGCTCTCTTGAGTGACTGGTGCAATAGAACCTGATCCTATGTGCCTGGAGATGAGGTAATTAGACCTCAAGCGGTCACCAGAAATGAAAGATGGCTAAGGCCTTCCACCTGTATGAGGCAATAGGAAACATTCCTACATGGCACTTACTTATGGATTACGTATTCATACATTAAACAAAAATTGATTAAGTGATTACATGTGCTGGACATTCTGCTAGGCACTGAATATTCAGCAGTAAATAAAACAGGCACAATTTCCACCCTGGTTGAGAATATAGTCTAAGAGGATATGAGTAATAATCAAGTAGATAAACATGTAATATAAAATGGTAAATTGTAAAAGTGGTTGTGAAGGAAATAAACAGGGCACTGAGATAGAAAATAATGGGCAGTATACTTTGGATGACTTTATTCCCTGAGGGAAGACAATGTAGTTTCCTGGCAGGAGAGGGTAGAATTTAAAGTTCCAGCCCTGCTGTTAGAAAGCTCGGATTTGAATCTGGTTTATATCCCTATGACCTTCAGTAAATTGCTTAACCTACCTATGCCTCAGTTTCTTTATCTTTAAAATGAGGATAATAATATTACCTACTTCATGTGGTTACTGGTGGTATTATTTATTTGAAACAATACTGGTACAGTTAAGTCTGTGTCTGTTATAATGTAAGCCCTCAGTGAACATTAGTTGTTATTATTTAGATTCAGGTCAAGAAAGGCCTGTCTGAGGAGGTAACTAAGATTTAAAGGATGAGAAGAAGGAAATAGTTATGCGGAGTAGGAGTGCCTTCTTAGCAGAGGGAACAGCATATGGGAATGCCAAAACCCCCAAAAAACACCTCAAAACGTATGGGGAAATAAAGAAAGACAATTTGACTGGTCAACTTTGCAGACTGCTTGTGCTGAGCACATATGGCAGCCTAACAGCAAATGCACTAAGTGTCAGGGGAATTCTATGAGTCCTTGTACTCCTGCAGTTAGCGCTGGGAAGGGAGCAACCCATGGAGCTCTGCCTAGGAAGGAAATAAACTCTACTAGTGCTTAAACTTTGGGCTCCATTTATATCCCTGAGGACACTGCAGTCTTCAGTGGACACATAACTTTTATAATTATGTAAAAAGTTGTTAAATAAATCTAATTTGGGGGCGGCTGGTTAGCTCAGTTGGTTAGAGCACAGTGTTCATAACACAAAGGTTGCCGGTTCTATTACCACATGGGCCACTGAGTTGCGCCCTCCACAACTAGATTGAAGACAACTACTTGACTTGGAGCTGGGGGTTCTGGAAAAACACACTGTTCCCCAATAAAATCAATCAATCAATCAATCAATCAATCTAATTTGGCCTGCTTTTACTTTTCCATTCCAGGCTCAAGTGATCCTTCTGGTCATTCTTCTTATTGCTATTGCAAACTTCTTCATTGGAACCGTCATTCCATCCAACAATGAGAAGAAGTCCAGAGGTTTCTTTAACTACCAAGGTATGTGTGACAACTGAATTGCTTTGCAATGAATGGTTCTCCATTGCTCCCCTCCATCACCGTTCCTGGGACCCCCCAATCCAGCTTTGGAATTCCATGTGATCCAGGGAAGAGTCTGGAGTTGGATTCCGGAGAGCCGGAGTGAGTCTCAACCCTGCTTACCAGCTAGACGGGCCACCTAATCTGTTTGGGTCTCAGATTTTCCTGGTAATATGCGCATGATAATAATAACTTTCTGAGGGGATTTTTGAGTAGCAAATAGATAGTGCATGTAAAAGTGTTTAGAAAACCTCAAAGTGTTAGAGAAATTGTTGCTGTCCAAAGAGTAGAAACAGAGTGTACCTGCAGGGAAAGAGAGGAAAGCTCAGGCCATTTGTTCAACGATTGAGAGCACCAAAGTCAGACATAGTCGCTTTTTTCATGCTTTACTTTTTTGCACGTTCCCTTTTATAGCCTGGTTAAGTATCACTGTCAAGTTTTCAAGCATAAAAGATTGTAGGAGTTACTTAGTGTAGCATCCTGTGATAATGTCATAGAGCATGAAATTTGACTTCTCTCCCCTATTCTACTCCACCTATCCATTCTTTCCTAACTTTCCAGTCTAGCTTACTCAAGATCCATTGATGAGATTTTAAAAATATTTCCCTTCATTTATTCAGTTGTCACTACTCATTTCCTTTTTATATCACATCTCTTTTTTTCAGATTCTTTTCCTTTGTAAAGATTTTCTTGTTTGCTTTGCATGTTATCATCCTTCTCCTTACTATTATTTTCCCTTCTTCCATCTTCTGCTGTATTTTTTTAAATACAATAAATTTTCTTTCCTTATTTTTGCATTATTTCAGATTCCTTTGTTCACATTTTTCTTTCTTCCTTTTTTTGCTTCCTTTTCCATTCTGTTTTTCTTCTAGATTATTTCCTTTCATTTAAATAATTTGGTGACAACCTGTGGGATAGTATTATTTGATGACCAAAGCTCTTCACGATATTATTCTCCCATATATGAAAATTTGGCATAAGGATTTAAGATGGAATCTTTGGGAGCAAGGAGTGTGGAGGTTATAATATTAGTAGCAAAACTGTAAGGTAGCCTCACCTACGAGGTTCTCCTTAAATTAAAAAACACAGAGAAAAGTAGTGTGTTGATTAAGGTATTTGTGCGTGAGAATGTAGTTGTATGTATGTAGGATAGTGCATAAGAGTGGTATATTTGTGAGTATGCTAGTGTTATCATGAGAGAATTCTCTATTTTCTCCTTTTTCCTTCTTCTAAATTCAAAGAAGTCTGGTGGCCTGGGTCTCTGCTGGCACAAAATGTATGGATTTTTCAGAGTTCTTCCTTAAAGATCTAAAACTTTATGATACGTATTTTGACCTTTGACAAATATTAACATAAGGTTCATCAGAAGTCCACCAACATCATGGAGTTCATTCCATTTAGATCATAGGAACCCATGTGCATTTAGGACAACTTTATCTCCCACTCTGTGAAGAAAGTCTACATGATAATTTTCTCATTGTTTGTGTTGCAGCATCAATATTTGCAGAAAACTTTGGGCCAAGCTTCACAAAAGGTGAAGGCTTCTTCTCTGTCTTCGCCATTTTCTTCCCAGCAGCTACTGGGATTCTTGCAGGCGCCAATATCTCAGGAGACTTGGAGGTATGTTGTTTTCTCTGCTTTTGTAGGCCTGGGAGGTGGTGGTATAGCTGGTGGCAGCACAAGAAAGCGATAATAACCCTGTTTCTCTACAGATTTCAAAGCTGTAAGATTTTTATAAGGTTTCCTGGTTACCTAAAAATTCCCTTTTAATGCCAATGCTGCAGCTTAATGTCAAACTATCCAATTCCAGGTAGTCCTTCCAGAATTCATATTTAGTGATATCTGAAGGGCAGGGTATATTTACAGTGTGTCACATTTCCAACAAAATTAAAATAGTTCAGTGAAAAAAAAATGAGACCCACCCTTTTCTTTTAAACACATGGTGAACAAGAACACGGAACATTCAAGAAATAAAAAAGCAAAATAAAAAATTACTTCGTTACTGAACACATGTCATTAAATTCAGGGATACATTCACTCATTTGATAGGTATTTATTTAGCACTCACTAACATGATTCTATATTAAGTACTGTAAGGAGCAATGTAGTAGTTAGGATACTGGTTTGAGTGTTTTATTAAAATCCAGTAACAGTGACCTAAACAAGACAGACATTTGTTTTTCTACTGCATTAAAATTTGAGCTCGATAGCAATCCGGTAGAATAAAAAAGGTCTGCTCCTAAAGGCAGCCCAGGAACCCAGATGACCTCCCTTGTTTTACCATTCCCTTGCAGTTTGCGGTAGTCTGAGCACTTCTAAGACCACATTCTAGTCCACAGGAAGGGGAATATGGAAGTACTGGACAAGCAATTCCTGGACCTTGCATATGTCACTTTTGGTGACATTCCATTCCCAGAATTTAGTCTGAGGCCTTACCTCAATGCAAAGAAGGCTGAGAAATGTAGTGCCTCGCTGGGCAGCCATCTGCCCAGATAAAAATTGTAAGGAGTTCTAGTATTAAAAGGAGGAAGGTGAGAATGGCTGTTTGGGAGACAATAAACAGTTTCTATCACACACATAGGGTTTTCCTCAATAAATTTATCATCTACTTTGGGAGACAAGAAATATTTGCAAGAGCCATCAAGACATTTATTATATTAATTATATTATATTATATTGTATTGTATTATATTAATTATATCATATATTATATGATATATTATATTGTATATAATATATCATATATTATATATAAGTGAAAACTATATGCACTGTCCAAATGGATTGTGAAATAAAAATAATGAACAAATAGTTGTTAAGGATGATTTCCTCAAAGAAGTAACTTTTGAGTATGAACTGAAATCAAAGGCTAGGTACTGACTATTTTTGAAAAAATGTAGTATAGGGAGAGAAGACAAAAGTACACCCAGACATGGAGAAGCTGGGGACAGTAAGGAACCTCACAGTTTAACTGGAGAAGCCTTCATCAGGCTGGGTAACCTTGAAAGGCAAGGAAACAGCTGTTGGAGGGAGGGACCTGAGCAAGGGGTGCTTGCCCTAGAATTTAACTGTAAATGTCACTTTGCCTTTGGTTTTGTTCGTTGCTGTATCCTGGGAGCTAGTAAGACTTCAATAAATATTTATTGAGTGAAGGAATAAAGGCATTTAGATTTGTCATATTAAGGACCACAGTGCCATGGTAAATTCTTGAGCAGAAATATGGCATTAAAAAGAAAGCTTAGGCTGAGGCTCAAAAATTAGTAACATGCTCAAAATGATTCAAATGGTATCACTGTTTAATGAAATTTAGCTACAGATGTTGAGTTCCCAGTTTTTCAGATTTGGAAAAGTATTAGATGTCACTGATTTAAATTTCTGCAAACTGTAAGCACACATTTAAATTGAAGAATATTTTTCTTTTCTTAGACTCCTTAAATACAATTTTGTACTAGAGGCCTAGTAGCTAGTTCATCTCAGTCAACGCTGACTTACACCAGGCACTGGGGAAGCAAAGAAGGGCTTCATCTTTCCCTTAAGGAGCTCATGGTCCAAGAGGGAGACAGACTTACTGTGAGTCATGAAAAGCAAAGACAGATTGTTTGCAAGGGAAAGAAGAAACAGTAATTGCCTGTCCCCAAAGAAGTAAGGGAAGGCTTTCAGAGGAGGGGACACGCAATCCAAATTTAAGGGATGAGTAGGAGTTCATTAATAGAACATAGAAGAGAAGGACATTGGGAACAGAAGGCATGGAATGTAGAAAGGCACAGAGAAAGATGCTGCTGATGGAAAGTATTTTACATACAGAGTGAGGCATGCAAGTAAAATCTTTTCATCAATATATCAATCAACATATTTATAAAGGATCTTCTATGTGTCCTTAGGCACTCTCGAAGTAAGCAGAGAACTAGAAGATAGCCCTACCTAAAAAGGCAAAACTTAACAATTTCTCTCTCCCACAATACATGCTAACTTGATTTAGTGGTGCCATATTATCAATCTGTACTAAGAAATCTCTGATTTTGAGATTACATGGAAAGAAAATGCAGAGGATATTTCACCATGGTTTTCAGGGTACAAGTAGTCACAGTATTGTTGCAAAAACTTTTATTCTTTCTATTTAAAAATATTTTGGTGATTTTATAATTGAGCTTAACTTTTAGCACATACAATACTATATACTATTAAATAGAACTCAAAGATACTTTAAATTACTGACAATGGAGTTTGGATTTTATCCCCAAACTAGCTAGAGACACTAAGCTGGTTAGATCAGGATTAGACATGTGTTTTACAGAGAGCCTGCTAGCAGTTTGTGAAGGATGGATTAGAGGGTGGGAGGTGATAGGTAGGGAGGCTGGAGGCAAAAAGATCAGTTATAGGATATCACGGTAGTCTGCACAGCGATGACATGGGCTTGAATTGAGGGTATGGCAGGGGAATTGGATCAAAGAGGTCAGCTTTGCTTAGAGTTAGGAGAGGAAATGAAAACGATTTTTTTTTTACTGTGATCTGCAGTAAGAAAACATTATACATCACAATCAAGTGCGCACATACAAAATTTTCCCCAAACAGTTCTTTACTAAAAATGATGTCTTCTGATATTTTTGCATCAGTTCTCTTCTACTATATTCTTTTAATGCTGGTTGCAACCTACTGAACTGATTCCATGGTATAATAGATGGGAAAAAAGAAGCTCCGATTTGGTCGTGGGGGTTGAAATGTCAGGACGTCAGTGTGGGTATGTATAGTGTGTGACTAGAGTTATGAGTCTGGAGCTCTGGAAAGGAACAAGGGCAGGATTGGAAGCTGTGGCATGGATGAGTTCATCCAGATCTGTGCAAGAGGTAGGAGAGAAGAGGACCAAGGCAGCACCGAGGGAAACAGACATTCAAAGTATTGATGGTTGAAAAGGAGCACATGAAGAAGAAAGAGGAAGAGGTAGGAGGACCCAAGAAAGAGTGGGGTCATGAAAGCCAAAGGAGGAGAATGCTTTTAGAAGTAATAATTTACCATCAGAAACCAGAGTGGTCAAGCATGTTAAGGACTGAGGGGTGACTGCATGTTGGGAAGTGGCTAGGGACCTTCCATATTTATTTCTCTCTAAGAGTGAAACTGGAAATAACCAAAACATAATAGATGCAGTTCAACTTAGTAAACGTTTATTTTTTACACACTGTGGGAATATGCAAGATGCTACCTGTGCTCACAAGCTTAGCATCCTGCTCAAGATGGCACTTCAGGCTGCCAGTGACAGTCAATGAGAGTTGGCACAAGAGGATGCTGCAAAGTTCCATCCTGAACCTTCTATTTGGTAACATGCTCACTGATGATCTGTAAATATGTGCCTGGGAGAAGATTTGGGAGGTACCCAAGCCTAATCAGGAGAGTGTAGATGCAGTTTCAGAGACACAAGATTAAGATGTGGTAGACATCTTCCAAAAACAGCAATCTAATAGATTATTTCTATTGTGTCTTGAGAAAAAATATAATATTTAATGAAGAAGGGTGAAGGAAGGTTAGATTTTAGGTTACTGCTGAGGGGTGGGGTGGAAACTAACATTTAGAGTGAAAACTAAGCATTTGTCAAAGTCCTGAGCCCTGTCTAAGGGAAATGTAGCTAGAACAGACAACATGAATATGTGATCAGACATTAAAGAGATTGGCATCACGATTTATATTGAGTTGAGTTTGACCCTCATGTAAGTGCTAAATAAGTAATTTTAGAACTTGTCAAATATAGTTTTAAATAAAAACTAAGTTTTTGTGTTTTAGGTACAAGACTGCCTTCCATCTTCAAACCTCTTATCCTTAGATATATTTCCTTTCTTCCCACTTAAATCAGTTCTTCACATTTCACTCAGATCCCAAGAAATCCTTAATCAATACAATAAAGTTTGAAACATAACATGAGTTAAGAGATTGAGTAGGGCCATGATTGTCTTCTTCTTCCTTCTATGTGCTGCTCAATTGCACACACTTGCCACATTGCCTTTTGGAGGTGGAAGCTGGTATGTATGTATTAAAACAAACCATGTGTGGAGATACTCATTCCTAGAAGAGTGGGAAGGAATTAATGATCACAGAGTGACTCCATAGGGATAGCTTACTCCCATGTGAGGACAGATTTCCTTGGTTTAGTTATCATTTCCAGCAGTCAGGTTGATTCTACACTCACCATGAGTTCACCTTTTGGATGGATTTGATCACCAAATTTAAGCTAAAAAACAAACAAAACAACCTCACACTTTCACTGCATTGATTGCTTGTTTGTATTGATGAGTCTCATGTCCTCTGGTGGGGGATCTAATGCCCACTGAGATTGTGATTCTCTCAATTCAATATTTATTGACTCCTACTATATGCCAGGCACTGTCCTGTATAAACAATGATTGTATTTAAATCTTTATTTAATAATCTCTGTTAAGTTGAATTCAATTATTTAGATGTTATGCTGCTTGGAATTGACTACGATATGATTTAGCCCCCCAGATAGGATATAAAATGGTATGATGTGAGTTCAGCTCAGTGAATTTATATGCATTTATAAGCAAGAGAAAAGCCCATTTTCTGGTATAAGCTTAAATTTGCCTCTTTCTTTATGCCTGATTATGGAAATTAAATATCTCCCATTGCAGCCATTCCTGAACTAGATTCCAAATGGGAAATTTTAGGGATTGGAGAATTTAGCAGATCATCTTTTTTGCTCAGTCAAGTGATTTTTTAAAAGGCAAGCCTAAGCTTAGTCCAAAACAAATACACACAGAGATATCATCGATGTGCCGGGTATGGTTGTATATTTCTTCTAATAATTTAAGGTCTAATAAATCTGCATGAAATTCACAGGCGATAAAGAAAAGAAAGAAGCATGAGAGAGTGAACTAACTAATGTACTTTTCTATAAAAACTCCCTCCTGGACAATTAGAGATCTCTTCTGTTCAGTGCAAAGTTCTACAGGTTCCTTTCCTTTCCTTTCCTTTCCTTTCCTTTCCTTTCCTTTCCTTTCCTTTCCTTTCCTTTCCTTCCCTTCTTTCTTTCTTTCTTTCTTTCTTTCTTTCTTTCTTTCTTTCTTTCTTTCTCCTCCCCTCCCCTCCCTGCTTCCCTTCCCCTCCCCCCCCTCCTCTCCCCTCCCTTTCCTTCCTCTCCCCTCCCCTCCCCTCCTCTCCTCTCCTCTCCTTTCTCTTCAATGAAAGGAAAATTTACTGAAGCCCCAGGGCCAAGCGATTTGGCCAGGAGGCCGCCCTGTAGGCTGAGGAGGTGGTGGAGGGTCCTTACTTGACCTTCTTCTTGGGGCGGAGGTTGGTGTGGCCACATTAACACTTGCGGCAGATCCTGTCACAGTTGTACTTCAGGGCAAGCTAGCAGAGAAAAGTCTTGGTGGTACCGCCCCACAGATGAAGCATCAAGTGCAGGGTGGACTCTTTCAGGATATTATAGTCTGAGAAGAGTGCAGCCATCCTACAGCTATTTGCCTGCCAATATCAGGTGCTGCTGGTCAGATGGGGTGCCTCCTTGTCTTGGATTTTAGCTTTGACATTCTCAATAGTGTCCCTGGGCTCAACCTCAAGTGTGATGGTCTTGCCCGTCAGGGTCTTCACAAAGATCTGCCTCTCTGCGTCTGCTGGGGAGGTTGCTTCGCCACCTTATGTAGAAAACAAAGAAATCTACAGATGTCCTTATTCACTCTCAGTATTGTACTTCGTCTTTGTCCCCAAAGAACCTGAGCTCACCATTTTGCCATTTGCTTGATCTTTTCTTTGGAACTTGCCTCAGGAAGGGCAGCCTAAAAATTGGAAAATACAGAAATAACTCCAAGTGATCTCTGTCCCTTATTCCACCCTGTATCCTCATACCGCCACGTTATTTTTCAAAGGACCCCCAAGATGCCATCCCCAGAGGAACCATGCTGGCCATTTTCATCACCACCGTGGCCTACATAGGAGTTGCTATTTGTGTAGGTAAGTTGCTTGTCTCTGGTGTTGGAATGCCAGATTCACAAGGGGTCTAATGGGTCTTCATGTCCAGTGGATTTTCAATGGAACGTAATTAGAATGTTTTTAAAAATGCAACAATTTTCATTCCCTTGTAGGGGTTTGAATGCAATTAAACTGTAACACAGTGGTCTCTGGGCCAGGGCTAGAGGTAATCAAATTATCATTTTGCCTGAACACAAAAGGGTCCCGTTTTGCTACTCTACATAACATTCCCACTGCCAAGGAAGCCACCACGTCCAGCACCCTCCTCCCTTGCCCTAAGGAGGCAGGTGAGGAACAGAGCAGGAGAAAAGAAGCCCAAAGCAACACAAAACCAACATCCATAACAACAAAAGCCTTAGGGAAGTATGGGAGATATAGAATTGATGACTGTGTCTCCTCCTTGCACTGCTATCCCTAATATGGAAATGTCACTGTCACGAAGCAGCAGGAAATCAGAACAAGACACAGCTGCCAGCAGTGTGGGCAACCAGCCCCCACATCGTTCACTGAGCAGAAAATATGTGGATTCGCCTGCTGTTCCTAAGCTGACTTTTTTCCACCTGCTGCCTGCAGCCACACCTCCTCCTGGCTGGGGGTCACCTCATGCTTATGTCATTATAGGAGAGGAAGCAATGTAGAACATTCAGAGAAGAAAACTTTTCTGTCCAGCCTGGAGCTGGACCACTACAGAAGTCCGGGTGACCATTTATCAAAGGGCACAACCTAGTTGTCTTGTTTACTATAAAGACAGTTAGGAAAGTTCATATATCTTGAGTTGGTTTCTAAAGAAACAAGCAAAACAATTAACTTAGATTCTTGCTTTCTCTCACTGCCTCTCATGTGAGGAAATTGAATAATGTTGTTAACTGTATTGTTATAGCATTTCTAAGTTTAGTTACATGTAAAGAGAGTTTATTCCAATGCTTTTGGTAAATCAGCATGTTTTTAAATGATATTGAAATCACTTAAAGTTAAATTTCCCTAATGTTTTTTTTCTTTTCTTCTCACACAAACTAACAATGAAGAAATGAGTAAAGTTATAGACATGATTTCAAAGATTCTTTTAGTTTCTGCCCCTGATGGGTGGAAAAATCTGTTTCTATACTTTTCCCAGGATAGATGAAGGGTCATCATGGAGTCCATGGCTGGTCATTAGTGTAAATAATGGCTCATGGCTTGACTTCATGGCTATTTGGGGAGTTCTATAACACAGGAGTTAAAATACATGACAGAAAAGTCAGCTTAACATAAATGAACACTGCAAAGAAGTAAAATCTAGAATGGATAGTTTTTCTTGGTAATCAACACCCATAATTTCAAGTGGTTCAGCAGAGGCTGGTGGGCCATCTCTCAGGGCTATATAAAAAAGATTCCTGTATCCCGATTATTTTAAATGATTCTTTCAACTTGAAGATTCTATGATTTTTAAGTCTTTCTGAGATTTAAAGAATATGAATTCATGGCTCAAATTGAGGGTTCCCATTAGTACCTGTCACTGGGACCTATCTTATATTTATTAGAGAACTCGCCCCAGCTGGAGTTTGGAAAACAAAATGAACAGTTTTATTGGTTGGCATTAGTTCATAAAGTATTTATTTATCCTTCAGGTAGTTTAGGAAAGTTTATATATGTTTCATGCCTATGTTCATATATTTTAATAATCTTATCAAATACATAATGGTAGATATTGCAGTTGCAAAAATTCACAAGAAATATCCGTGATGAATATATATATCAAGGATCTTTAAAAACTTTATAACCCCATTTCTGGGAAACTATCCTAGAGAAATACTTTGAAATACAGAAAAATGTATGCACAAAGATGTTCATAGAATGTTTATAATAGAAAATTACATAAATGCCCAACTGTATGAAGATAATGGAATAAATCGAGATAAATAGTTGATAGAATATTATTTGACTATTAATATAACTTAAGAAACCTTAATATTTTTAACCCAAAATATATTCTGTCTTATTTAAACCATTAAATCGCATATCAAGTAGAATTATAACTGTCTAAAACATTATGCTAGGAATATCATTAGTTGAAAACTGTAGCTCAGTCCTCTTAATTACTCGAACTCAATAAGGCCATCTCTTGATTCTCCCACAGATGAGAAAATAAGCTCTTCTACTTGAAAAACACCCAATCTGTAGCACTAAGCCAGAAACATCAGTAGAGTATGCAAAGCACTGCCATGAGCATTTTAAGAGATTAGAAAGAAAAGGAGTCCAAACCCTCAAGTGTCTTACAGAGGCAGGCGAAAGCTGGGACTGAAATCACCCAAGGCAGTAGAAGTGGCAGCCTGTTAAAGACAGGAGGTGCTCCTGGGCCTCAGAGGATGGAAACTTCCAGGGACTATGTTCCAGAAAACATTGACAATGCAGATAGGATAGTCAGTGGACTTGCTCAGACTCAAAGTAAACTAAATTTGTTTTCTGAGGAACCCCCTAAGGGAAGAGAACTCTTCATATAAAAAAATGACAAGCCACTGTTTTTCCCCAGGGGCCTGTGTGGTCCGAGATGCCACCGGGAACATGAATGACACCATCATTTCTGGGATGAACTGCAATGGCTCAGCAGCCTGTGGGTTGGGCTATGACTTCTCAAGATGTCAACACGAACCATGTCAGTATGGGCTGATGAACAATTTCCAGGTTCGAACTGCAATAATTATAATAATGTTTACTGCCATTGTTTTCATTTTTAGAATATCATGTGTAATGAAACTTCCGACTCTGCAACTGATTGATTTGAATTCAGCAAGGAAGCATTGGTGTGGGAGGGAAGAAAATCATACAGGCATTATATAGCAGCAAATCCTGTGGTTACAGGCACTGTGCTGAGGAGAAAACAGGCACTTGTATGAATTGCATCACCACCAATGAACGCTCACCACCCTACATTATGTATTGTCCCATCAATTGTGCAAGATTTCATGGTGGAGAGAAGGAGAGACTTAGGTTAGTGGACACTTGGAATGCATTTCAGGCATGGGCTTTGAAAAGCCTCGTGGTGGTCGTGGAGTGCCTGGAAGACAAGGCCGAGAGGGAAATTGTGAGCAGCAGAGAGGGAGGTAAATGAAGGGGAAGGAACAGGGGAACTTGGGAAAAGTGTAGGACTTGAAACATATTAATCTGTCTGAACGATCGGCAAGCAGGGGAGAAGCAAATTTGTCGTGAAGGCTTCATTCATCTATTTTAACAACCAACAAAGAGAAATTAGCTCAGCTGAAGTCATTATTCTAAAATATGGCATAAATGGATAGAATCTCATCATGTGTCAGATCTAAAATTATGTTTTATGAGCATAGAAAAAGCAAAGGTTTAAAAAGCCTCTATGCAGAAAGAACAAGAAAGGCTAATGCCTTTAAACACACTGGTGAACAGCTGAGACCCTCCCCAAACCTTATTAAAATACCAGTTTCTGTGGGATAGAATTTCCCATCATGAAAGAAACATGTGTCCACAAAGGACAGAGGGGGAAATGCCAGAATCCTTGAAACCGTCCTTTTTTATTCTTTCCAGTATCCTCTGGATGTACTGTGGTGAGCATTTATTATTTTTACAATCAACCAAAAGGCCATTTCCATCTTGAAAAAAACAACTATTAAGAACTCGAGAATGAAAGGGGTGGGGGGGAATCAGGTTAGAAGCAATTAGCTTATAAAGGAGATTCCAAATCACAGAAAGTGGAAAGCGAAATGTTTGCATAAAACTGGGCTTTTATTTATTTATTTATTTATTTTTACTGTCTGTTGGATACGCCCCCTTACTTGAACTTCTCTTTTCAAGGTCATGAGCATGGTGTCAGGGTTTGGGCCCCTCATCACTGCTGGCATCTTTTCTGCAACGCTGTCCTCGGCCCTGGCATCCCTCGTCAGCGCTCCCAAAGTGTTCCAGGTGATACAGACACAGGAGCATGCGCTTCTCCTCACTGCCATTGCCACTGCACATGGATCAAGCTGCAACAGTCATTCTCACCAGCAATCAGCTTCCATCATTTTCTGAAACAGTTTAATGTTTGCATCTGGCTCAAATGCTATGTCTGCCACATAGTTAAGATCGATTCAAATAATATAAAGAATGATAAACTGCAGCGTTAACTTGCACCTCATATTGTGTATCACTTTATCTTTCCCCAAATCTTCTTGTTTGAATCACCTAGGGAAAATGGCTGTGCATAGATATAAGTGACAGATTTATCCTCTCCTTTCCCATTAGGCTCTGTGCAAGGACAACATCTACAAAGCTCTGCAGTTCTTTGCAAAAGGATACGGGAAAAACAATGAACCGCTGAGAGGATACGTTCTCACTTTCGTGATAGCCATGGCCTTCATTCTGATTGGTTTGTCGTTTTCTTGATCTTACTGAACGCCAAATAATTCTTCTGATTACTCCCAGGTTTTCCCTTTGAGCTTGAGAAATTACCTGTTTTATGTTTAATATTCCATTTGAGAATATTGGAATCTGTCTAGGAAGGAAATGAGAAATCCTTGTGTGTGGAGGGCCTTTGAAGACGTGAGGTAGACTTTGGACCTTAATCTCTTCTTTGAATCAGAATGTTGGAAACCTATCCGACCCAATGTAACTGAATCCTCCCTCCAGCCTGACCAATAGCGCCTAATCCCAGAGTCTCCCCCAGCTGCCACCTGTCTTTCGGTCTTCTGGCCCGGCAACGAGCAAGAGCTGTAAAGTGTCTGTTCTCAAAATGTGGTCTGGTGACCACCTGTGTCAGAATCAGAACCATCTGCAGGTTTGTGAAAGTGCAAATTTTCAAGTGCAACCCAGAGGTACAATCAGAATCTCTGGTGATGAGGAATCTGCATTTTTACAAGTTCCTCAAGAGATGTGTAGACCACTGAAGTTTGAGAACCACTTACCTAGACTTTAATCTTGGCTCCACCTCCCAAAACAATATAGAAACAGCTATATAATCTTGGAGAGGCGCATGCATCAACTGTAGGCTGCACATGCCTCACTGCCCCCTAAGGCACCACCTTTGCTGGTGAGCGTGTCAGAGGAAAAGAAGCAACAGACAAGGGAGACGATAACTGTGCATGGATGGATGGAGCCTACCTCAGCACAATGGTGCCAAAGTGAGGGCCCCTCCTCACCACACAAACTCAGGAAGTGACTAATTCATGACTCCTCATAAGATTTTCATAAGGGTGAAGATGTTTGTTACAAGGTAACAAGGTTTGTTAGATTTTTGCCAAATTAAACAAAAAAGCAATTATGTGTAGGTATGTTTCAGTTATCTAATTTAAGCTTTAAGACTTCAAATCATTGCTGTATACTGCATTTCGGTGATAAAATAGACAAAGTTTTTAAAAATCATAAAAATGAAAGAACATCCTTACAAATCACTCTCAGAACAGCGTAGATGAGCTTCATGGCACCAGCCTACTTTCTTGCTGGCCTCCATGTTCTAGAATCACACCCAGCTGCCACCCTCATTTGCATCACTGAGGCTGACCTGTGTCTGACCGTCAGAGAAATAGGATTATCTTTACGTTATTTCTTATATCTAATACTTCAACCATAGACCAGTTCAGCTAGGATTAAATCATACTGGATATTTAGCTACTGCGGTAAAACTTTTTGGCAAATCTTAAGAGGTAGAACTCTCCAGAGATGTAGAAAAGTGCAAATGACTAACAAAAGCTCTGACAGTCAGAGAGAGCAAGTTGAGTATATGCAGAGAGATTTCCAAGTAGGCATTTCTGGTGCACTGGTATTTAACTAATCTGTCACCTTGTAGAGCCTTTTGATTGTATGCGTAGCAGATAAAGAACCCAGGATTTGGTACCTCTGGGATAGCGGCAAGGGAATTTATCATCTAGCCCAGTCCCCAAACTCTCTAGCCATTCCCATTCAAATTTTTTGCAGGTAGAGGTCTTGATTGCCTATTTTCCGATGAGAAGGTTTTCTTGCTTTTTACTTTATTGGAAAGAAACTCTGGCTAAGAATAGAATTTTTAAATGAATGCAGTCCCAAAGAAAAATCACTAACTTCTTAAACTTTGACAGATGCTAGCTATGTTTTCAATTTCCAAATAAAGTCGGGCTTCCAGGCTGTAACAGCTGTTCAGCCCCTGGTCTCATCACTCATATGTACATGCTCAATTCTGCTTTGTTCACAGCGGAACTGAACACCATCGCTCCCATCATCTCCAACTTTTTCTTGGCCTCATACGCACTTATTAATTTCTCCTGCTTCCATGCCTCTTATGCCAAATCTCCAGGTAAGTTGACTTTTCAAAACTAAAATACGCCTAAGCAAACAGTTAGCCTCAATAAAAAGAAAGAAGTCAGTGAAAAGTGCTTAATTGGTGTTTATGTGTTTCCTTATATCCTAGTAGACAGTGTAATCCACTTCATTTTGGTGAGTTGGGGGGAAGCCTTCCGAAATTGAAAAAGAATCATTTGAGCAATGGCCTTTTTGACCAACCGTAAAGTCAATTTTCTCCTGCGGCAATAAATTATTCATCGCAAGAGAAACCACATTTATTTCAGCAGTAGAAAAACACCACTATTTATTTCCAGGGTGAAAGTGACCACAGAAGTGGAATAAATGTATATATTTGAAACTTCCTCGCTATCAATTTGTTTCCTGCCCATGGTGCAGAAGAGAAGGATGAGTAGCTCCCATAATTACCTGCTGAGTGTCATCAATGCAGATTCACATTGAAGCTGGTGACATCCCTGCACTCAGGCTGTGGTTTAAAGTGGTACAAAATTGCACACCAAAGAACCGCTCCCTGACTAGTCACCCCTCACCTCTGCTGTGCTTCCACTGGCCAATTGAATTTCTTCTGCCTTTCCACCAGATTAGAGACTTGTCATTATCGACCATTAGCAAGATCTTCACCATGAGGATTTTTATCAGAGATATAAACATATTTCCACTCTTTTAGAATCTGCCATAATTGAGCTTCCTTTGGCAAATTGTTGCCAATAAGACAAAATGTAGATGGAAGGAGGGCCTTCGGCCACCCAAGGCCACTAGGCTCCAGTAAATACCGAGGACTTTTTGGTTCTGCTTTGTTGTCTTCTTTTAGGCAGGGAACAGAAAGTTCTAGTCAGAGAATACAACAAATCATAGAAATGTATGCCTCCATGCTGTGTTATGTCCATTTTTTAAAAACAACGTGAAGTAATACAGTGAAAAGAAAGGAGGGAAAGAGAAAAAGAGAGAGGAAAAATAGAAAAGTACATAGAGGGGGACACATGGATCCACAAACCCAGAAAATAAAAAATGAGACTCTCCTCCTCCCCACCCCCCACCCCCATCCCAAGCCAGGCTCAGAGAAATAAGGGCATTTCCAGTGATGTTGTCAAAATGCTGTTTCCATCTTGTGGCCATTTAGGAAATTGCTCTAGAAGACTTGGAAAACTTGTGTTTTGGCAACTCCAAATTTAAAATGTACTTCACCGATAGACCAAATGTGCCCTTCAAATCAGAGCTTCCCTATCCTGACCATACTGTCTCCCAGCTTCTTTTATGTCTGGGAACTAAAAATAACATGGGAAACCCCATGCATGTACGAACCATGAGAAATATTTTCATTGCAAATGCGTGACATATTAATGCATCAGGTTTGAGAAGACATTGCAGACAAATTTCTCCCTGTATTCCCATAGATTATTACTTCTGAAAGGGCAAGCACTGTCCTCTTGGGGCAAAGGAACAGCTAGCAGGAAGTTAGTGGATTGACTTTTGATGACTCTGCCTTCTCCACAGGAACAATAAGCCCATTATCTTAACCTCTTCTTAGGACAACAAGGAGTTCTTCCCAGCTCTCCCCACAAGACCCCACTTTTTCCATCCCTCCTGCCTCCTTTCAACTCCTAATGGCATAGACATCAGATGCTCAGGGTTGTAGTTGGGTAAGACAATCAGGGGTCATGCAGGGGGCATGAGTGACACACTTTCTAAGTTTCACAGCACCCGTATTTAGCATAATTACACCTTCATAGGCCAGGGACCCAAGATCACAGAAAACTAATAGTAAAGTTAGAAACTTGACCTAAAAGTTCTGATTTTTATGCTAGGAAAAAATATTGACTGTATTTTAATAATATGCAGTGGCATGATGGTGAGAGTGTAGGAGTTTTTCTTATACACAGATTTTATTTGTTTTTTACTTTCAGGATGGAGACCTGCGTATGGAATTTACAACATGTGGGTATCTCTTTTTGGAGCTGTTTTGTGCTGTGCAGTCATGTTTGTCATCAACTGGTGGGCAGCTGTCATCACCTATGTCATTGAGTTCTTCCTCTATATCTATGTGACCTATAAGAAGCCAGGTGAGATAAGAAAGACTTTATTGGAGGGGAGTTCCAAAGCAGCTTCTACCTACCTATTTATTCAAAAGTTATTAAGTGGCTCCTATGTGCTTAGTTGTGCCATGTGTATGGTGGATAGTAATGATATAATGTAATAGAATAGCAATAGTTAACCTTGTTGAGCACCTATTATACACCATGTACTCATTTAATCATGTTCTCATTTAATCCTCACAATAATGCCATATGTCAAGCATTATTAGACCCATTTTACAGATGAATAAACTGGGCTTAACTATAATACAGTATAATAACGTGAGAGTGATATGAATGAATTGCTGGGGAAAGGAGAGAAATGGATGGACTGTGAATGGGAGAGGCTAGAGACCTCAGAGTGAGATACTGAGAGGTCCAGCCTCACACTCCTTCCCCTTACTCTGCAAGTAGAGCAGAGAAGGCAATAACTACCTTGGAGGGGTATACTTGTTGTTTTTATTATTTCATGTATTTTAAACATCAGATATAATTTACCTATGGTGAAACTCACCCCTTTTAGATGTACAGTCTATAAGTTTTGACAAACTCACACAGCCTTGTAACTACCCCCACAATCAGGACATAGGACATTTCCATCATTATAAGTTCTTCTATACTCCCTTGTAGTCAATCTCTTCTCTTCAGCTTAGCCCCTGCCAACCACTTTTCTGATGTCTGCTCCTATAGAATTGCCTTTTCCAGAATATTATATAGAATCATATAGTATGTAGCCTTTGTGTGTGCTTCCTTTCACTTAACAGGATGCTTTTAGATTCATCCATGTTGTTGTGTGTATAAGTAGTCTCTTCTTTTTTGTTGCTGAGTAATATTCAATTGTATGAATATAACTCAAATTTTAAAAAAATGTATTCACCAGTCGATAGACATTTAGGTTGTTTCCAGCTTAGGGTGATTATATATAAAGCTGCTATAAACAGTCACATGCAGGATTTTATGTGGACCTGTGTTTTTATTTCTCTAAGAATGGGATATCTATGAGTGGGATTTTTAGTATAACAAGTGTATGTATAACTTTATAAGGAATTACCAAATTGTTTTCCACAGTAGCAGTATCATGTTCCATTTCTACCAGCAATGAATGAAAGTCCTAGTTGCTCCACATCCTTGTCAGCACTTAGTGTTGTCAGTTGCTTAAAACAAAACAAAACAAAACAAAACAAAAACATTCTGACAGGTGTAGAGTACTATCTCACTATGGCTTGGTTTGCATTTTCCCAGTGGTTAATGATGTTGAACATCTTATTTGCCATCCAAGTATCTTCTATAGTCAATTGTCTCTTTAAGTCTTTTTCCCATTTTTTTTAGTTGTTTGGTTTCTTATTATTGTTGTGAGAACTCTTTTTAAATTTTAGATGCAAATCTTTTAGCAGTATATATTTTGCAAATATTACCTACAAGTTTGTGACTTTTCATTTTTCTTACAGTTTGTTTTGAAGAGCAGACAGTTTTAATTTCTATAAATTCTAACTTAAGATTTTTTTCTTTTATGGTGTGGTTTTTTACTTCTAATCTAAGGTAGCATTCCCTAATCCAAGATCACAAACTTCTTCTAGATGTTTTAATGCTTTAGATTTATGTTTATTATCCATTTTGAGTTAATTTTTATATATGATGCAAGGAACAGTTCGTGGTTCATATTTTTTACATATAAATATCCAATTGACTAGTAGGATTTTTATAAGACTAAAATAACTTAAGATACACTAAATACCTGGTGCGTGGTCAACACTTAATCAATATTAATGTCCTTGACCTTGAGATAGTGATCCCCCACCATTTCCCAGACTCTTTCTAGCAAGACCGGGGAGACAGCGATCTGCAATCAGGAATGAACCTGTACATTCCCATCAGGAATTTTCTCTTATAAGTTTAGAGAACCCATCTAGTATTTAATTTGTTCAACAACAACAAAAAGGCAAGGGATGGTAGTGCTTACCTCCCTTATTATGAAGACTAGTCCCTAAAAGATCAAACTAAAATGCTTGATAAAGATTGACCCTCTTCCTGGATACCCAAAAAGAAGAATTCCCGAGCTACTCCGTTTTACTATTCAAAATAGAAAGATTGCTGCACACTATCTGTGTATACAAAAACGCCTCTTCTTTTCAGCTTAAGAATCTGTGAAGACCCCTTGAATTTATTCAGGAGCTGCCCATTTTCCCAAGTCTATCACCTGCAACGTGGTTATCACACAGGCTCTTCACAGAGCAAGATTTCTGGGCTGCAGCTTTAAAAGTCTGATCCTTAGCTGGAAAGAGAGGCCTCACTTCTAAGAATTCACCGAATGTTCATAGAAGAACACAATGTTCTTCCTAGGAAATGCTGCACTATAGTTTCTCTAATTTGGGCACTCATCACTGCTGACACAGCCAGGGGAAACCATAGTAAGGGATGGCTTATAAAACCCATTCACAGTACACGGAGGGGAGGTCAATACTTTTTATGCCACGTTCCTGCTTCGTCCACAGATGTGAACTGGGGCTCCTCCACACAAGCTCTTTCCTACGTGAGTGCTTTAGACAACGCTCTGGAACTAACCACAGTGGAAGACCATGTGAAAAATTTCAGGTAAAGTGGGCTTCTCAGGCAACCTCGTGTTGTTCCACATTAGAAGTGGTTTTTGTTTACAGGGGACAAATGCACTAGAGTAGGTATATGCTTTATGGGTATATCCTAAGACTAGGCAGTTATACAAAACTACCACATTCTCAGGACAGCACCTCCTGTAAATAAGTGCTTCTTCCAGTCCACTCTGAGCTATGCCCACCCCCAACTATAAACCCTCAGAGTGCCAGGGGTCACCTCCCATGCATGGAGATAGAGAGGTGATCTAAGTGATGTGATTTCAGAAAGATGGCCCCAAATCTCCACAAACCTTCTTCTTTGGTGCTGCCTCCATTCAGTTTAAGGCTTTTTGGCTTACTGAATTCTCTTAGAAGAAGTAACACTTTAAGCTCTTCCTTAGTTATATCTTATTTTGAATGGAAACTCAAAATACTACCTTTGCAAGGAGGATGAAGAAAAACAGCATGAAAATACCGGTTGGAGAAAGATAGACTGTTTGGGGATTTGGGATAAGATAGTGTCCAGAGGGGTAAAAACAAACAAACACAAACAAAAAAACCAGGAAACCCAAGATCACCTCTTTCTTACTTCACATTTTGGCTATCACTATCTAAACTAAAAATACAAAAATAGCAAGATGGATAGGCAGGCAGGATGATTCAAGACTTCTGCTGAGAAACCCAAGACACATTTAGGGGAGAGATTGTCCCATCTTGCCAAGTCTTCTGTACCTTCCATTTCCACTGGGGTGGTTCTGAGCTCATAGGCTTCTTGCGATGGTCGGTGCTCACATCATCTTCTCTCCACTTCCAGGCCCCAGTGCATTGTCTTAACAGGGGGACCTATGACAAGACCTGCTCTCTTGGACATAACTCACGCCTTTACCAAGAACAGTGGCCTTTGCATCTGCTGTGAAGTCTTTGTGGTAAGAGCCACTTCATCCCAGGAAAATGTTGTTTCCTCCCTGCTCACCTTGTGTTGTTTTAGGTGAGCCAAACAGGTACATGCAGCAATAGGAGAATGGCAAGGCAGTTTGGACAAGAGCCTTCTCCTTGATTCATTTAGCAAGAACTAGCAAAGGCCCGTGATCCTGAATTTAAATGAGTGGATAAAATGACTTCCTGATTTCACAGGAGACAAACTAAAAGTGATAAATATTTCTAAATGATGGCCTTTGAGTCAGGAAAAAGAGAACTGGCTCAGAAATAAATAAATAAAATGAAGGCATTTGAGGCGATAACTGTCCACAGACATATAAAAGGATGAAATGAGCCAGAGAGCGCTATTATATAGATTAACTGATGAGGAAAGAATCAGACAAAATGGCCTTAAATGACAGCACATAGAATTCAGATTGAATATTTGGATAAACTTCATGACACTATAGATAACCTAGGGAATTAAGCCAAGTTTTTTATGTCTTAAATACGCATTCAGAGCTGTATGAGTTCCTGTTTGTTCAGGAAGCATGTGGCAGACTAATGATAACTTATTGGTGGTTTTTCCCAGGAGGTATCAAAGTAGATGCTAAAAATTTAGCCATAATTATTGACTGACTAATCGCCAACATCACCAATATCTACAATGAGGAGAAAACATTAAAATGATAACAAAATATT
>NW_017731362.1:1057235-1103609 GCF_001890085.2 Hipposideros armiger
TCTCTCTCTCTCTCTCTCTCTCTCTCTCTCTCTCTCTCTCTCACCCCCCACTGAATATCCTCAGGTACTTCAATGTCTTTTTATAGTAGTTACCTATTCTTCAAAGCATTGTCCTACAGTTTTTATTTGATCTACATAACAGCCTTGTGAGGCAGAAAGGAAAGAAGCCGTGTTCTCATTTTACTGATTGAAACGGTGAGATTCTGGAAACTTAAGCTATTGCACAGAGTCACATGATAAGAAAGTGACACAGCCAGGAGGTCAGTCTAGGCCACTGATTGTGCTCTGTGTTCCATCATGAGGAGGAAGCCTTGGCAGACTTGTATCCAGGTTGTGTTACTAGAATCAGGTAGCACTACCTGAATGTCCAATACCTGCCAGAGAATAGGGCCATCAGGAAGCTGTGTAACCCCGGGGCCAGTCAACTGGGCCATGGTGCAGGGGGTTTGCCACACGTCATCATGACCAGCACTTAAGCATCTTTTTACACTTGGCAATACTCTAAATGCTATATAAAGTCAGTTGGTCATATTCTCTTTCCTCTCAGTGCTTATATGATAGTAACTCAAACAATATAACTCAATGCAATTATCCAGGAGGGTGTGGAGGAGATCCTACTGACTACATAAGATTGACAGGTTAAGTAATGGCCAAATGTGACCCCAGAGGATTTTTTAAAATCTCATCAAGTGCCCTTTTTCTCATATTATTAACTTTGGTGCCCTGGATTAGTGGATTTCATTTCGGCCAATATAATACAGGAATGGGTTTTGATGGAATAAGCAGTTTGGGGTGTTTTTCTTCTCCAGCAATTTAGAGAAAACTTAGTTTAGCAGGCAATAAAATACCTTTAGGACAGGACAAATGAACTGGGAGTATAAACAGTCATATATTGGCAAGGGAGGAAAGGTCTTTTTACAGAGGCAAAAGATATTGCTTTTAATTAACCCTTTGTTGCTTTAACTCTAATAAAAGAATGTGATTCTGGAATATCATTTCATGTGAAGCAGGTACCTGAGGCTGTGCCTCCAGCAGCCCTGTTTGACATGTATGTTGGACCACATTGTACGTCACTGTGCTGGTCTCTCAGAGTAAGGCCCAAGAGTCTTACTCCCGGGTGCTGAGGATCTCTTGGGGCCAGAAAATAGTTACTGCATCAGTTAATGACTTTCCAGTTAGTTACTTTCTGTGAGCTCCTGGGGCTGCAGTTGCTGTCAGCATTTTTCAACTCCATGTTCAGTAGTCAATAATCTTTGCACAGAAACAGATGGAAGGGGAGTGGGGAAAGTCAACATTCCATTAGAAAATTTTTCCCAAAAGCACAGTGCTTGGTGTTTAGGCCAACCTTGTGGAACAGGGTAAATAGCAATGGTGATGTTAAGGGATGACAACTTAATTTTTAATTCTAGGAAGTTGGTGCTCATGGGCATTTGAGACACATAGTCAAGATCTGAATCTTTGTTGTGTGAATCCCTTAGGCAAACAATTTAGTCACCCTATGCCTCAATTTTATCAGATATAAAATGGGAATATTAGTAATAATAATAACACCTATGTGACAGGGTTGTTGTGAGACTCCTGTAAGATCAGCTTTTCAATGCTCACTCAGTATCTGTCAAATAGTAAGTGCTCAATTTTAGTTGTTATTGTTGATGCTGTTATCATTATCACTATTTTGATATATCATAGTTGCCATTTTTATTTCATAAATATATCCCCTTCAATAGAAGCTTAAAGCACTCTCTCTTAAAGAAACCAGGTCCAGACACTGGATGTTGGACTTGGTATCTAATAGTGTGCTCATGATGGAACAGTGAAATATGTACTCCCACCTAACGAATCACAGCACAATAGGCTCTGTGCTCTGTCCCTCGGGTGGCCTTCCGTTATTGACATGTCAGCTTAAAGTGCTGTTACACTACGAGGAAGGAGCAAGTGTAGAGCTCACTGACATTTTGATACTGGTGGGTCGATGGAAAGCATGTGGCTACAACTGCCATTTCCTGCAACAGAGGTTTTTTAAAGGACTGGTCATCATAACCCTGAAAGCTGGTGGAATTGAAATTAAGAGTTATTATTGCACTATCACCCACATTCTAGCCTTCCAACTATTTGGTTAAATCTTGCATTCAGCTATCAGAGCCTCTTCTACTCTTTTGCCTTTTTCCTACTCAGCCTAAAGATTTCAGACAAGGGGCCCTTCATCAAGACAAATTTGGGCATTCTTTTTAAGGAATCCAGCTGGGTAACTTAAAATAATACATAATTTCCCCCCTTTGAATTACCATATAATAAATCAGCGACATACTTATATCCTAAGAGGCTTTATATTCTACTTCTTCTGATAAACAACTGTTAACTTTTTTTCTCATAGATGCTTCCATTCACTTTTTAAATGATATAAACCATTACAGATCAAGCTAACGTCCCCTTTATAACCATTCAACCCCATAGCTTTCTCCCTCTCCAAAGGAAATGTTATCTGAGTTTTACTGGCATTCTTCTAGTCATTTCATGTATGTGTACCAAGATGTAGATTTGTTTTGATTGTTTTTTTTTCTCTTTAATGTTCTTTAAAACTTTATTGCCCTGCCCCGTCCTCTCATTGTAAAGGAAGAAAAGGAATCATTTTTGACCAGGTCCCTCATGTAGATCACCTTTTAAGAAAATTTCACCTTTACTATTTCCTTTTCTTTTTTTTTTTCTGAAAATATATAAAATATTTTAACAAAACCTAAAACTCTTTTTGAATTAAAAGAAGTTCTTAAGAAAACTCAGGGAAGGGCCGGCCGAGTGGCGCGATGGTTAAGAACTCGCTTGGGATGCCAGAGGGCCTCGGTTCAGATCCCACATATGAGGGCCAGAGACACTGCCCTCTACAGCTAAGATGCTGAACAACAGCTCAACCTGGAGCTGGGCTGCCGTGAGTCGCCGGCGACGGCGTGGGCTGCAGTCCCTGTGGCAGTGGATTGCCATGGGCTACCGTGTGTGGCCAGCAGCCAGCGTGAGCGGCCAGCAGCCGCAGTGAGCGGCCGTCCAGAAGCCGGCGACTGATCTGCCTCGCCAGAGAAGAGCACAATGATGGTGCCAACTTGGGCCAGTGAAGCAACATCCTCCATAAGTAGATTGAAGAACAAAACGACAGCAACTTGTCTGTTTCCCTTTCCCCAATTCCCCAGCACTGTTCCCATCCCCCCAATTCCCCAATTAAAAAAAAAATCTTTAAAAAAAAAAAAGAAAACTCAGGGAAGACAACCAATTCCTGACTCTATGGCATGACGGAGGGCAGTTCAAACATAGATAACCCAGGGAAAACTAAAATTCTCATTTCTATCTTCAGCCTTTTTTTAATCACAACTTTCACATCCGCTGAGAAGAAAATGCATTCTTTTTTAGCTGCATCTATTCTCCTTAAACCAGTGTCTCTGTCATGATGTTCACAAAATAGTGACATGACCAAATACAGAAAGAATGCAATGACCTATCAGTGGGCACTAGGATGCATGGTGAGATGAAATATGGACAAACCAGAAAGGGAAAAATTCTCTTTCCCACAGTTCCAGCCAAAGCGGCAATGAAATCTAAAACAGAGCAATAAGACGCTCGATGTTTTCAGAAATAAAAGTTGGAAAGAATACTGCACTTGGCCCAAATTCCTCTATTTAATCCTAATGATATTGGAACTCCTTTGCAAATTTTTTTTCATAATGTTCATTTATTTGAAGCACTGTCACATCAACTTCTTCTACAGACTAAATAATTATAATTTCTTTACCCCTTAATCAATGTCAAAGTTATAATATATTCAAGATTTTTAGAGCTCTTTTGTTCAAATCCTGCATTAATTTATGTACTCACATTTTGGATCCTAACTGAGCTAATCTCTATAATATTTTAATTGCGTGGTAAAATTCATTTCTGTGACTATGACATATTTGAATGTTGAATCATTATTTTCCAGTAATGTCTTCTCTCTTTGTTAGTTTGGTTTGTCCTCACTACATTTGTATTGCAGCCTTGCCTCACATTAATAAGTGTGCTAAAAAGGATATTATAATCTTTTTTTAGCCAAGAGAGATTCTGCATGAAATATTTTTATGACTTCTCAATATGGCAACTTTAGGCATTAAAGTAAATCTCTCTGTCACAATTAATGTTTAATCTACATTTTTGTATTACAAATAGACATATGTTACACTGTATTTATTTAAATAAATGCCAGTTTCCCCAGGGGTTCACAGTCACTGTGGCACAACTCAATATATTGATGGTCCAGTACCTTTCCTAGCTGTTGGCTTTTCTTCTATTTCATGGCTGTTGTTACCATTGAGTTTACTTGAATAAAATATTCCATCTTCCTTTTTCTGTCCATGAACTCTAGAATGGCCAAAAAGGAATAACAGCTCAAAATGCACCGACAATCTAGAACCCTGAGCAAAATATGACCCATAATAACTGCCTCCTTAGATCTTTACCTTCTCCATCTTCCCTGAAGGTTCTTGTTTTTTTAACTTTAATGTAAGTCATCCAAACTCTTGTGAAATGTTATGTTCCAGAAAACATTCTGGTAAAAATAAGTACATAAATAATCTGATCCAATTTAAATAGAATATCAAAAGGGAAGAGATCCCAGGATCATCTAGTGTTGTGTAATAGCAATTTAATACATGCCACAAATGTAATTTAAAATTTTCTAGTAGCCAATTAAAAAAGTAAAAAGAAATAGGTAAAGTTAATTTTAATATTTTATTTAATGTAATGTATCTAGATTATTATTTCAATATGCAATCAATATAAAATTATTAATGAGATGTTTTACTTTTTTTTCATACTAAGGCTTTAAAATTCAGTATGTGGTTTACATTTCCAGCACATCTCAATGTGGATCAGCCACATTCAAATGCTCAGTTAGCAACATGTGGATAAGGGCTATCACACTGGGCGGTGATGACCTAGATGATTTCCTTATTCTTAGAAATGCATAATCCACATCAAGAGAGGTCAAATGCATACCCAGGTTATCAGCTAGTCAGTGCCAGAGCCAGACATAAACCCAACCTGCAGGTTCCCAGTTCAGCCCTCTTTCAGCTCTTCTATGGAACAAACACAGTGGTGCAATTAGGTCCAAGTCTTCAATAAGATCGTGAGCACTCAGTTAAGATAATAAAAATCAACTTTGGATAAGCAACTACTATATTCCAGACATCACACTAGGCACTGTATCATGACTACTTCAAACAACCTTGCGGGATAAAGATTGTTATCTCTGTTTTCAAAATAACATATCAAAGCTCAGGATGATCAATTACCTCCAAAGAGGCCACGTTTAGATGTGAAACCATTTCTGCCTGACTGCAAAGATGGGTATCTTTTTCATATATCCAAAGCCCTTTCTCTCCAATCCAACACCCTCTAAGATTGAGACTCCAAGCGCGGTCCGAGAACCAGCAGCATCTATGTCACCCAGTTGTTAGAAAGGCAGAATCTTGAACCCCACTCCAGACCTACACATTGCATTTTATCAAGATTCCAGGTGGACAGTAAGAAAGCTAAGACAATTCAACAAAATTCCAAATCTCTCCATGAAGTGATAGAATTTCCCAGGACAATAATAGATGTATTCCCTATTAGCACATAGAAGATAATCAGAAGTACATTTTGGAGTAATTTGAAACATGCAAGGAAAAGAGGTGGCTTCGGCCTGCAAGGTAGGAGAAACCAGAATATAATTTTTAGTTAAAAATGAGCTACCTGAACTCAAATCTTGAAGTTACAAAATGCTTCATCTACCACCACTACGCCTGCCTCATTCTGTCGTAATCTCTTTTGCCTTCCTGTGCCATAGGTATGTGAACTTTTGTGCCCACCAAATTCATTGAGTGAACAGGAAAGGTTGATTTATTTGAGTGGGAGTACGTCAACATTACACAGGGGAAATGGTGCAAAGGTATCCTTACCACACACAGAAAGCAATGAATGGGCCTAATAGAATTGCCAAGATGTGGGCGTCCACGGCAGGAATTGCAACTCTCCACGCTCTGGTTCACAAGAGCACTGTCCGTTTCTTGCATTTGGGCTCTCACTGAGATTTCCTTGGTGTTCCTACAAGTGGCTTAGTTATTAAGTCAAAGGTTTGACTGTGTATTTATCCGGAATTTCTTCAGTTACATTTTTAGTATTTTCCTCATGTATGATGCCCTTAGCGCCTTCTTTCATTCAGCATTAGGCAATTAATTAAGCAGGTGTTAATACATCAGATATTCTGTGTGGAAAGGGAGTAACGCGAGCCGCACAGGCCCTCTCCCAAAGGCTGAACCTGCGTGAGCCCCATGTAGTGAGGTGTTTTTCCCTTTCCCATCTCTTAAGTCAATGGGGGCATTGCCAGCTATTTTTGTTCTTTAGACAACAGCAGTGCGATGTATAATAGCAGGGCTTCTAACCAATATTTCGTTATGTCATACAGGGACCGCGCAAGCTGTGTGTTAAAGAGATGAACAGTGGCATGGCGAAAAAGCAGGCCTGGCTGATAAAGAACAAAATCAAGGCTTTTTATGCTGCAGTGGCAGCAGATTGTTTCAGGGATGGTGTCCGAAGCCTCCTTCAGGTAAGGTTGGCATTGAGGGAATGAGTACAAAGGCAAAAGACAATTAGTACTCCACATTAACGACACTCCCAAAGCGAATGGCTCTGCTGAGGCAGCCCAACATCAGAGATCAATGCAGATGGTGAAGGAATTCACTTTGAATTCTTGGGGATAGGCAAAGCTAAAACAAAAGCAGAGAGGTTCTCATACAGTGAACTATGACTGATCCACTGGAAATGGAAAATGAGGTTGCCTTTGGCCAACACAGACATTCTGTCCCCATAGCTATTGAAATGCAAATGCGTTCTGATGGTTGATGACATTCAGGATCCTATTAAAACCTCAAACTATTTTTTGCATCTCACACTGCATGTTGCAGTGCTCAAGTCAGGCACTCTTTTCCTTTTTTTCTTTTGCTAATGGTGTGAGGGCAGCTGCTAGAATAAATAAATGCATGGTATTCTGGGCGGAAAAATCTCCCTATCCTCCTAAATTATTTCCAGAATGTTGAATAAGTTGTAATAATCTCTGTGGTTCAACACTAAAGCCCAGTGTTCTCCCATCTTTCCTCACTTGTTCTTTCCTTTTGCCTCCCCTTCTATAGTAAGTACGTAGAATCTTTCCCTAGTTCTGAGTTTCATAATTTAGAGTGCCAGAGTTTCCCTTAAAACAATCCAAGAGCCCCTCAGAAATTGTAGAGTTTGGCTTTCTAACCATTTTGCCTTTAATATGGTTGAATAGCCCTGATTCTCCATCTACCAAATGATGCATGTAGCTTTCAGAGTTGCCACATATAGGAGTGTCAGAATTCAGGACTACATCCAGGTAACTCTGATGCTTATGCAGGCAGGAAAAGAAAAATATATTGATTAAATTGTAATATTTTGGAGATTAAGAGTATTTGACGCATTCCTGTCTCTAAGGTCCCTGAAGAACACTTGCAAAGCAGCTGCACATGCAGAGAAATCATTTCTGAAAGACCTATTACCCCAATGAGCCTCTTTTCATCTGTTATTATTTGCTAAACAATGGAAATAGATGTCATTGCAAGATGCTGATTTTTCTTTCCGTAGTGAGTTCTTTCTCAGTAGCTCTTTGGTAAATATGTTGGGAAGGTTACACATTTAATATAAAATTATCACAGAAGATTGGAAAAATAATAAAAATTTCAACTAGGAATGGGAGGACAGACATGGAATAAGAACAGGGAGATATGGAAAACAATTTGTGTATTAATCCAGAAGAAACTGTAAAAAAAAAATGATAATGCATAAAGCTTGTTCACATTAGTTTCTTCAAAGAAAAGTGAAATACAGAGAGATCATGACAAAGGGCAGGACAGAGTGGTATTAAAGGGAAGCACTGACAATTATACCACTTTAGATAAAGGCTTCTTTGCGTCTAAGAAATTATAGTATGAATGAGCACATCCTCAAACTCTAGTCAGGGAAAAGACTACATCCATATTGCCATGCATCTGCCAAGGGCCAAATCAGCATTCTGTTACCTGTACATTTCTAAGAGCAATATACCAAATGTGATGGCGGCAATTTTATTCAGGAACCCCCCCATCAATGCCTATCTCCTTTTACTTGCTACAATCCCCTCTGAAATATCCTGCTCTGGTCATTTGTTTTCCCACAACCCAGAATGTCCTTCCTTCCCTCCCACGGCTCTGCTTATCTTCATTTGTCAACATCTGACCAACCTGCAAATACCACCTCTCCCATGAAGCCGTTCATGGGTCCTTAACCGGAATACAAGGTTTCTCCCTTTATGCTTCCAGATAAGTTCCTATTGCATTTGCACTTAAATTACAATTGCTTATGAGAATCTTGTTCCCTCCACTGTATTCTAAGCTCTTTAAGGCCAAAGAATATGCCTCAGCACTGTCCTGCAGCACCTAGCGTAGTTTTTTTGCAATTAATAGGTGCTCAGTAATATTGCTGGGTTAAATTTAATTAACTGGAAGCCATATCCTGTCATCTAATGGGGGTATGAAACTTCTGATATGGGAGATGGCTATTAATGATACTGCCATATAAGAGAATTAAGTTCTGGAAACATAGTTCAGTTACTCTTCAGTAAATAATATGAGTGGAGGTTTCAGTGATCCTTGCATATAAAAATTTCCCAAACATGGATTTTATTGCTGGTGACATTATGGATATAACAGGTGGAAATGAGCTTTGAACCACTAAGTTGCAATACGCATGCCAACAGTTAGGCTGAGCCTCACTTGATTTTAAATTATTGAACCGTATTAATGAGTGTGTCAGAAGAAATGCAAATGACTGCTAATTTAGAAAAGCTACATTTCTGTCATCTAAAATCCATTTATGGCTGAGATGATTTAAAACTAATCTTTCTGTTTTATACTTGGGTATGGACATGAAGGACATGCACTAAAATGGAATCTAATCTTCTGACTTATCAGAACAGTACTTCAGTGCTCTTTTGGACACTATTTTTCACTGGCAGTGGTAGTTTCCTGGTATGGTAAGAATTGCTGATGTGTTTCTCTCCTCTGTTTAGGCCTCGGGCTTAGGAAGAATGAAACCAAACACTCTGGTGATTGGATATAAGAAAAACTGGAGGAAAGCTCCCTTGACAGAGATTGAAAACTATGTGGGAATCATACAGTAAGTGATGGCTTTCAAGGCGAGTTCTTGTTTATAAAGCTCTAACCAGGGTGGGACATAATTGACACCGTTCTACCAGGTGAAATTACCTGAGAAGAGGACATTCCCCTGGTACTCTGAATTCTTTACCAAAGTGAAAAAGCACCACTAATAATAGAACTTGAGGGAATCATAGCATCAGAGGAAGCAGGGTGGGGGGAATTCAGTGTCAAAGATAAAGGTAAATATTAAGAGTTAGAACCTTAGAACCTATTTGTAAGATTAAAAGCAAAGGACAGTAAATTAAGGAAGGAATTTTTCTTTCAAAATAGCTGGAATCTTGAATTGGCTGGTGTGCCCAATTCAGTCATTGTCTCCTTCTGAGCCTTGAGTAACGTAGTCACTACCCCAAATTCTCGGATCTCCCTTGGTGAATATGAGGGTCTCAGGTGTCAGTTACCTCAGCCATGTGACAGTGTCGGTTTAGGCACAGAAAATGAGTTTTAAATGGTACGTGACATCTGATACCTTAATATTGAAAGAGCCTTGGGATAAGGGTAATAATGATATTCATTAAAGGATGAGCAGGTACCAGGCTAGTGTCCTTAACATGAGTTATCCCATTTAATTCTCACAAGAAGACTGGGAAGTAAGTACTATTATTGTTCTCATTTTACAAATGGACACACAGACATTAAAAATGAAGTAACATGCAGCAAATGACAGAACTGGAATTCCAACCCAGGACTAGCCGAATTCAAAGTTTAAACTCCTGACCACATGTTATACTGCCTCTAGAAGTACATATACACCCCAAGTATTACTTGGCTCCTTATTTTGCATAAGAGAAGACAAATTCTACACTTACTAAGAGGCACAGGGTGTCCTCAGTGACAATTCTAGAAAATTGAGCCTTTCTTCCAGGCTTGAAAATACTTAACCAGATTCATCTCAAGGAGAGCAATGTTAGCTATTAGCTATGTCCAACAGACATGTTTTGGGTCAACAGCTCTGAAAATGGAAGATTTCCTTGGTCCGTGGTCTGGCTTTGCTCTGATTTCATACCACAGAGAACATGGCTTGAGAGGTCTGACTGCATTTAAAAGTCTAGTACAGGAAAGAAATCCTCACCCATCGAAACGAACATACTCAGTGCTTTTTGTGCCCGGCTATGTCCTCTGGCCCCTGCTGGAATGTGCACCAATTTATCATTATTTGGGAAAGATTTAGACAACATAACAAAATCATTCTAATATTCTGCTTAAAAGAAGCATAAGAAAATAACTTTCATCTTTTGAAATTATATGCATTACTGACCAAACAAAAATTCATTTAGTCTTCGTAACATGGGAAACCTATGCATTAAATGCATTCTCCTGAATTGTATTCCCCAAATGTACAAAGCCTGGATGCCACGTGCTGCCACCTGGCTCCTGCTGGTGCTCTAAATTCACTAGGTTAAGGTTAAACTAGGTGATCAAGGGTCAGAGTTTTGCCAGGCTCAGCAAACAGCATTTTGATATGTTTAGAATCAGTCAGCTGCTGACCAGATGTTCTTGGAAATGGATTAGATCTGCTCTCTGTCATCCAGATTCTTCAGTAAAATTTCATCTTTACCTTTGAGAAAAAAGCGGTGGAGGGGAAAAAAATTTCATCTTCACTTTTGGGGACAAAAAGGGGTGGAACAAATAGAAAGAAATGTGTAAATCTTCAGTCATGGTGTCCATTATTTGATATAAAATTACTTGGGAGCATCTTCTAAACTCCTCGCCATCTCAAACATTCTAGAAGTTCAATGGTACCAAAATAATCAAACCTAGTAACAAAAAGCTGAAGAGAATTCTGGCTTTTATACCAAATTAATAATTGGTTTTCTTGGTAATAAAGTCAGTGTGAAGGTGGCTCAAATGTGTACTAGTATAAAACTTAGCTAGTTTGGTAAAGTTAAATGACCTTACTACCATAGCAGCGGGGTCCATAAACAAGGAAGACAATCATGCAACCATATTGTATTGTATCTTCCTTTTTAACATTTTTTGTATTGTTTTATGATTTAAAATAAAGCACAGTATAATTGTTATCATAAGGATATTATTACAATAGTATAGTATTTTACTAGTTTTATTTGTACAAAAGATTTTAAATATCTGTAATATTCTCAAGTATGGCTTAATTTTAATTAGAATCTTTTTAGTTGTTGTTGTCTACATTAACAAATTACCTCAAACTTGGTGGCTTAAAACAACACAAATTTATTAGCTTATAGTAGTGTGGGTTAAAAGTCTGATGCTAGCTCACTGGGGTAAAATCAAGTTGTGGGCTGGGCTGTATTACCTTCTGGAGTCTCTGGGAGAGAATTCCTGGCCTTGCTTTTTCTAGGTTCTAGAGTCTGACCACTTTAATGGCTCCCTTTCCTCCATCTTCAAAACGCTTGATGGGTCAAGTCCTTCTCATACCATATTACTCAGATCTCTTCTCCTGCCTCCCAATTTTACTTTTAAGGACCCTGGTGATTACATTGGGCCCATCTGGATAATCCAAGATAACCTTCCCATCTCAATGTCCTTAACCTAATCACGTCTGTAAAGTCCCTTTGGCCATGTAAAATAACTTATTTCCAGGTCCCAGGGATTAAAATATGAAGGTCTTTGGGGGTCAAAAATTATTCTGCCTAACACAGAATCCAAATACTTTTTGGGGAACACACTGTCTACTATTTATAATCAAGGACAATTAGAAACAAGATTTATTGGGAATTTATTTTGTGGCAAATTTTGCTAGAATGGATCTATTTTGTTAAGTGATGATCTCTTATGGTTTGAATTTTGAATGGATACTCATATTATAGTGAACTTTTTTATATCATTATTTGAAAATTCAGGTTTACTCGCTATTGAACATTTTTTTGCATATAGTGAGATAAGCATAAACTGCATTGTTTTGGGCACAAGGGGTGACCCAAAGGAAAGGGTCCTGGGCTTCAGACCCATAGAAGGTTGAACAAAGGAACTCCCAAGGAGGAAACTTTAAATGAACTCAAAATACTAATTGGCTTGTGCCATCTTTAGAGGTAGAGAAAAAAATATTCTACAAGAACAGACATAAAAGAAAGAGAGCTTTTCTTTTCCTTCTAGATAATCTACTTCCTTTGTGTTGGGTGTAGAGAAGACCCAACAGCCAACTTCCATAGCATAGGGTTGCCATGAAAAAGCCTTGTTTCAGATGGTCTGTCCAAAGGCAATGGTGAAAGTTACTGAGAGGAACTGGAGACATTTTTAACTGGGAATCAGCAATGTTGTAGGATTCCTCCTAAGGGGGTGAGAGGTTTGGCTGATGATTTTCTTTGCCACCTAGAAACTCTTTATTCTAAATATTTCAGTGATTGCTTTGTTTATATTAGAAAACAATAAATTTCTTAAAGTATGTAACATGCTCTTAATCAAAATTCTAGTTGATAGTATTACTTGAATAAATTGGTTCCAGAGCAAATGAGTTAGGTATCTCAGTTACCTTTACCCAGAAAACATTTTTAAAAGGCATAAAGGGAGAACTAACAGAAAGGCACCAGCTTTGGGTTGTATTCTAACATGAATTTTCTTAGTTTAATTGCATTGAAATCCTAGAAGCAAGTTTAATATGAATGCAAAGCTTGAGGATTAAAGGGGTCATTTAAATCACTAACCACTTTGCTTCCACTTTCAGCGATGCATTTGATTTTGAGACTGGTGTGGTCATCGTCAGAATCAGCCAAGGGTTTGACATTTCTCAGGTTCTTCAGGTACAAGGTATGTACTTTCTTTATTCAACCAACAAATGTTTTTGGAGCCCCTACACCATGCCTGGCATGGAGTTCCAGGTGTTGGGCTAGAGCAATCACTGCACAATACAGACACAACCCCGTAACAATGGCACTTGTGTTATTGTGCTGGCCCCAGGTTTGTACTCTTCCCAGTGTTTCCCCCATTGCTCATGCAAGTGGCCTTTGTTCTGCTAACCAGAAATGTAGAACAATCCAGGGTAGTCATCAATTATTCTTCTTATCACAAAACCACAAAGCCAGCATCACTGAAAATAAACACCTTCAGTAAATTAACCTGCCGAATTAATTTCTGCAAGATGTTTCAGAAAATGAAGATTAATTCTTTCCTCAGAAAACCATGTATTTTGTTTTTAAGAGTCTATGATCTAGTTTACAACTAACATGGAAATGAGCCTGGATGTATCATGCCATGAATCACTAATCTAAGTTGGAGACAAAAACACTAATTCAGATTAGTGACTCTGGCCTTTCCCTATAGAGGGTAGGGGGTCCACTTATACAGGATTTTTTCAATTGACCTGAGCAGTTCAACTGACTGCAGTTCAACTGAACCTCACAGTTCAATTGAAGTGAAAAGCATGAAGCAGACAATAGTGAAATATGAGGCTGCTGATATAACAGCCTGAGTTTAAAAGCCCTCATTTGCCATGTTAAAAAATGTGGGCCATATTCTGTAAACAATGAGTAACCAATGAAGATTTTTAAGAGAGTAATGTGGTCAAATTTAGATCTTAGATCTTATGCTCTTTCAGTTATATGGGCATGGACTCAATGAGGACTAGAATGAAAACAGAGGGACAAATCAAAAAGATTTTTATAATAATCAAAGATAGAGAAGGTGACAGCCTGAACTAGAGCTAGAGATGGAGAAAAAAAGGACAGAAGTATTTTGGAGGTACAAAGGGCAGCATTTGGGGGTTGGTTGGATGTGTAGAATATGAGAGGGGGAGGAGTCAAAAAAGATTTCTTGGCTGACTAAATGACTGGTGGTTCTACCAATGGAAATGGAAAAACACAAGAGGAAGTGTAGGTTTAATGAAGAGATGTCTGATTCAATTATAACAATCTCCCGTGGGAAATTCTACTGCAAATGTCCAATAGGCTGTTAGACAGTCCTGGTCTTAAAGGAGAAATGTGAGCCGGAAATGTAGATTTCGGAGATATTATGGACCAAATTGTGCCCCCCACCACCCGAGTTTTTATGTTGAAGTCCTAATCTCAGGTGTGACTGTATTTGGAGATAGAGTCTTTAAAGAGGCAAATAAGATAAAATGAGATCATTAGGGTGGGTCCTAGTCCCATATGATTGGTGTCCTTATAAAAAGAGATTAGGACACAGACAAGCACAGACGGAAGGAAGAAGACAGCCATCTATAAACCAAGCAGAGAGGCCTCAGAATGAAACCAGCTCTGCCAGCACCTTGATCTTGGACTTCTAGTCTCCAGAACTGTGAGAAAATAAATTTCTCTTGCTTAAGCCACCAAGTCTGTAGTGTGTGTTATGGCAGACCTACCAAACTAATACAGCAGACATCATAGTTAAGGAGAAAATTGAAACAATGACACTTGAAAATATACCCCAAAGAGTGAAGTACTTGAGAGCCCAAAGGCGCAGGAAAAGGACTCAAAAGAAGGAGCAGTGAAGGAATTATCTGAAAGGTAAAGGAACCAGGAGCTCGTGGTGGCACGGAAGCCATGGGAGCAGAGTGCTTAAAATGAGGAGAATCATCAACATCGTCAAATACAGCCTAAAATTCCAGAAAGACTGTGCATGAAATGTGATTGACACAACTCAGATAATCCTAGTGAGCATACTTGCTGTAGAGCAGTGTTGACAGAATCCAGATTGCCACAGTCTGAGGAGAGAATATGAGATGATGAAACAGGGAATGTGGATGTGACCAACCATTCTGAGAAGCTTGCTAAGGAGAAGAATATGATTGAGGAAATTTCCTATAGGGAGACCTATAGACCCTAGCATGGGAGACAGAGGCATGTTTTCAGAATAAGAAAATGCGCCCAAGAGAATAGGAGAAATTGAAGATGAAGGTAAGAAAAAGGAGAGGGAGGGATGACTGAGGGAGTAAGAGCCTGGAGGAACAGGAAGAATCAGGAAAGGGCATGGATGGGAGAGTTGGCCTGAAACAGCAGAAAAATGCTTCATCTTCTAAAATTAGAGCAAAAGAGGAGAGGATTGATGCTGAGGTAGATAGTTTTGTAAGAATGGAGTGATAAATTGAGGAGGATCATGCGTAATAGTTTCAGTTTTCTTTGTGAAGTTGGAGCAATTTCTCCAATTGACCAGTTTTTCTCTAGCAGCATTTGATCTCCAGAGTAGAGGAGGATCAGGGTTTGGCTGGGTAGGTTCAGCAGAAAGGAAAGCCTACGAGGGGTTTGAGAGGGCTGGTGCTTGATGGGTCCAGATTCTAGTTGGCCATTTCACGACTGTCTCCATTGTAACAGAAGGGAGTGGATTGGGTAGATTCTCTGATGCAAACCATCTTGGTGTGTTCTAAGGGAGGAGAAGAAAGAAGAAGCAACTATAGATCAAGGGCTTGCATAGACTAGAGAACCATTATATGATATGTATACTCAATGTTTATGTATGAAGAGCTTTAAAAAATAAAATTGAGAACAGAGTCCATCCTAGGCAAAATTGTAGCATAAAGGTTATCTTTGATGCCTTCAGTCTTCCATTTTTATACCCCTTTTCTCTTTTTATGGGCCTTTTACATTTACAGATCAGATATACTACTTCTGTCTCTGTGTTCATGATTAATTTACATTCCTTCCTAGTAGAACTTAATATATTAGTAGCAACAATAGCTAACATTAAGAGTACTTATTATGTGCCATGTATTGTGTTTCATGTTCACATACATTACGACATTTATCATCCCAACTACCCTATGAGGAATGTAGTATCATTGTCCCATTTTACAACTAATGAAATTGAGGCTTACCCAAGATTCACTAGGCCTGTAATTGGTAGCGCTGAGATTCGAACATATCTGTTTGAAACACTGTTCTATCTTTTAAATCTGGAGAGAACAATGGCTTACATAATGAGAGGCAATAGTAAAATCTGAGATAATGGAGTAGAACAAGGATATTTCCACCTATTCCTTTAAAAACCCAACATAGGGGCTGCCTGTCTTTGTGAAGATAGACATGACATAAGAACCTAATATTAAAAGACCTGTTCTTTTGCTAACTTTTTATGTTTTACTTTAATTTGCCTGCCTTTTGTGCTGTAATGTTTTTCCATCTAAACAATGAGAATACAAAATACAATTTGTATTTAGATTACATATTTGTTTTGTATGTTATGGTGATCTCTTCAAGCTGAAAGATATGATGTAGCTGAAAAATATTCCTCCCACCTCTCCCTGCTCCATCCACCAAAATTCACCATCAATTTAGTTCTATAAAGCAATACAGAAGCAAATTCTGTGGTATTTCCAAAAGAATCCTGACAGTGAACTGCATCCCCTTTTAATTTCCCAAGGGATGTATCTGATTTATATCAATTTTGATGTCTGAAATATTTCTGCTTCTTAGTCAAGAAGGGGAAAATACAGTTGAATGCTAATAAAATAATTATAAGTACCAATTATCTAGGGTAAACAAAAAACAATGTTACACAAGCACATGAAGAACATGCAGAAAAACAATAGCATAATGATAGAAATTAACTTTACGCCACATTTCCACGCATCGTTTTGAAGTTTATGCAATTTATGACACAGCCCTCATATTAGATTTTGAATTGGAAGAAATAAGCTTGTGTTTCATTATATTATACTGTAATATAGGGCTTAATAAGAGCCTGATAAATCTTAAATATTGCATTATACTATGTTAATGATTATCATCATAGCTTTTCCAACACAGGCGCCAGTGTCATCACAGATTATAATTTAAAGGAAATATTGGGAGCTCAGAGTGCCCATATACTGTAGTTAATAAAGCAGTGAATAGAAATCACCTTTATAGGTAATTTACCAGCTAATGACAATTATTTCTATACCGTGTCACAGGCTATGTGAGGAGAATAACTTTTTACAGAGATAAGATCGACTGCATAGCATTCTAACTTGTATACGGCAGCAACTCATCCAGTACTGGTGGCTGACAGTTTCTCTTAATAAATTAATTTATTGCCCAACAACACAAAACCCGGTATTTCATATTGCTCAATTCCCAGGGGGTATTTAACAAGTTTGCCAACTTCTACAAAGAGTCCAAGTTATACTGGTAAGAATAAAGTGATGAAATGTGATTTGCGATATATGGCGATCATGCGTTCCATGTAAGTACTGCCCGATTTATGACCATCTCAGAGCATGGGGCTTCTGCTGTGTCTGATAAAGTGGCTTAGCAAAATAGAGACAGAAGGTAGTGTAGGAAATAATTACTTGATTGGAAGGTGACCACTGCAGGATCACTTCCTGCCTTCAGTTCAACTAGACTTCACCTGGGCTACAGAATATTGATTCAGGTGAGCATTTACTGCTTTGAGTTGACTGGCCAAGGGAAAAAAAAAACATAATTTAGCAATTAATGAAGAAAACGGATGTTGTGAAGTGAGAGAAGATGCAGTTTCTCCATGGGCTTTCCTGTTCTCCCTTCTGTCCTTAAGATTCAAAGTGAATTGTAATGTGCCCACTCCTGCCTATTTCTAAAAGGCATCTTAGAAAACAAAACAAAACAAGATAGAACATTGGAGGCAATCTTGGTAACTAAATTGAATTTCAAAGTATGGTCACTCCAGTTGGTTACCATACAATCAACTTGTAAAGCACCTGAAAACAGAGTAACTACTATTGAAGTGGTTTTGGCATTTGCATGAAGACACAGCTCAGCATTCACTCTTTGTTCTTACTATAAGAACTGTTGGAAGAATTGGTTAGAAACCCACTCAACTGAGAGAACCTAGTCTAAGCTTTTTTCATCCATCATTAGAACCTCAGGGATTCTCTTAATCTTGAAAAGAGAGAAGGGCAGGATTTTTCTCTCTCTAATCTTGTGGTTCTGTAAATCGTGATAGACTATGGAATTATCTAACATGGAAGATTAAAATTTCTACCTGAGGCCCAGGTGGTGGCCCTTTCCAGCGAAAGGACCCCTTTTCTTGCCTCTTCATTCTTCTGATTAATCCTGCCTGTCCTACCTTCTGTCACATCCCAGCCTGGTTTGTACCATCAGCCCCTATAAGCCCCTCTTTTTATACCTCTATATACAGCACTAACTCTATTTCTTTCCAACATTGTCTTTTGTAATGTTTTTATAACTTACCCACCCCATACGTACACACACACTTTACACACCCCATCCCTGACAGCTATTTACTTGGTTTTCTTCCTTTCTAGAGATAATACTTTCAAATATGTTGAATTATATTAACAGCACTGACCTGTTTTTTTTTATTTCAACAAAACTATTCTTTTAGTACTTATGGCACTGCTAGGGAGGTATTGGCACAGTCAAACATGCGAGAAGGAGTATGTGAAGTCGAAGCATAGGCTTTGGAGTCAGACAGACCTGGGTTTAAATCCCAGGTTGACATTTTTGGGCTGAGTGATTTTAGTCAAATTACTCATCCTCCCAGTGTTTCACTTTTCACATTTTCAAATTAGAATAATTATAGTACCTACATTACAGATTTGTTATTTTGCATTATTAAAGGATATGATAGAGACTATCCCATCCTGTCATATAGTTTGGTATTGTACTTGGCACAAAATAAACTCTCAATCAATGGTGCTAATGAAATATAACATAAGCTCTCCTCCAGGAGTTCAGTCTAGCGGGGGTAAAACAGACATGTGTTTTAAAACTCTATTCCATGTCCCACAGTTATTGCAATAAAGTTTGAAGCAGAGTATTATGGAAATGTAGAGTGTTATGTGAATTTATCTGCTTAGGAAACTTGGGGGTGGTTTCTTCAAAAAGTACAGACTGAGTACTCCTTCAACAGACAGGTATTGGCAGTCAGAGCATATCACTGAGAAAGGATGGTAAAGAGGAACGAACACTAGAATTGGAAGCAGACAGCAAAGCTTGGGTCACCAGCTGGGAACCATGGACAATTCACTTGAACTGTCTGAACCCAAGTTTCCTTTACATTAAAATGAGGAGACAGTTACGAGCTTGGCCTGCCAGTATTGGTGTTGGGATCAAATAAGGTACTAAGGGGAAAGGGCTTCGTGAGTCTGGGAGATCACAAATGGAGTGATGGTGGTGGTGAGAGCAGTGAGGAAATGAGCCGTTTTCATTGTCAGCCTCTTGGAATCCATTCAGCTACCGTGGCTCACCCACCTTGAGCCTAATGGTCAGCTAGCCAGTCCTCCTGCTGAAAGAAATGCTCTGACAAAGTCTGCTCTTGGTTTCGTATGCAAACAGAGGCAAGCACTACAGCAGATAGATAATGCAGAACAGAGCATCAAAACACCACTCCTACTTCGTGCTGAAATGAGCAAAGGAGGGAGTGCACAGAAGGAGGCCTTAGATCACCTACAAAGTGAATAATTAAGAATTAACTCTAATGAGAATTTGCAAAATCACCGTGCAAGTGATCATACGCCACTGTGTGAATTTGAAAATCCAAGATGGCCAAGCAAACCGATGTTAGCCTTTAGGATAGACTCTGTTGGCCTCTGTCTCTGTCATCCTTGAGGGACCTGCTAAACCTGACTCATTCAAGCACAGTCTGGTTTTGCCTCTCAGGCTTGGGATTTGGAAGTTTGCCCTGTCCAGGGTGGGCTGTGTATATACCTTCCAGCAAGCTGCCGGAGCAGCTCCAGGCGCACTCAGCCAGCTGACTCTGTTACAAAGGAGGGACCGTCTTCTTTCCTCCTTTGTCCAAACCACAGGAGTGGCTAATCACAGGGTGTGCTGGAGCCGGCCGAAAAGAAAATCAAAGGAACCCTCTCCCCAGAGTGGCCCTCGCAGCTGTTCCCAAAGAAGCTCACAGATATGTACACAACTGCTAAGAGCTGTTACTCCACAGCTGGCCCCTGCAGCACACCAAAATATGGATAATAGCTGGGAGGCTGTCACCAGAGCCGGGATGTTGCCAGTGTTACTGCTCTGGGCAGCCTGCCATATGCACCTGTGTCTTTAGGGTCCTTCCTTTACAATGACGTGCTAGAGGGGCCATAGTGTGGAAAACTTAACTTGGCATTATACCATCCATGTGCCTGAGAGCATTTAGGTGAAGAGTTGGAGATTAATAAGACAACTGTGAAATACTAGTAATAAGACAAAAGCAAAAGTTCTCTTCAAAGTGGGAAGCATGCAGGATTTGGAGTCAAGCAGACATTTGAACCTTGTTACTTGTAGCTGGCTGACATCAGGCAAGTTACTTAACCTTTCTGAGCCTCAATTTCTTCATCAACAAAAGGAAGATAATCATAGTAACTACCTTAGAGCTGTTTGGGAAGGAATAATACGCAGTCAAGTTCCTGGCACCCAGAGAGTGTTAATAAATAGCAACTGCTATAATAACTTCCAGGCTTCTCAAAATACTCCATTTGCTTTGCACAATTAAGCCCATTTCCAGGAGTTGCATAAACACACTGCCTATAGAATATACTCATTGCTTTGTTCTTTAAGGAGCACCAAAGCACTATGGGAGAACTGCTGTTTATTCTTTCTGCAATGCTAGGGAAGTTGCATAAACACACTGCCTATAGAATATACTCATTGCTTTGTTCTTTAAGGAGCACCAAAGCACTATGGGAGAACTGCTGTTTATTCTTTCTGCAATGCTAGGGAGAGGGGAAGGGTTACAGTTTTCCATTTCACAGATAGGAAATCAGAGGCATAGAAAAAGTCAAAGACTTGCTTATGTCGCATAAAGCCAGAAGCAGAGCTATAATCGGTCATGCACCCCAATGCGATGCAGCTTATGTTCACCTTTCAAAAGTCAGGGGTAAGCAACTCCTGTCTGAGCTTTAATACCATCAGTCTAATTTCTCAGATTTTCTGTAGCAGCTGATCTTGAGAACCTTTTGAAGCTTTGGGGAAATCACATGGGTGATTTGACCTTAAATCTCATGCCACTGGCAAAAGATTAATTGCTAAGACCTGGAAAGGAGCCAGACAATTCTGTGGAGCTGAATAACAGCACCGTCTAGGGATGTGACTGTCCTGACAGATTTAGTTAGTACATAACTGATAAATCTAGGGTTTGTATAGCTTCGCTTCCCAGATAGATATGGCAACAGGCTCCGAGGGCTGACATTTACAGAAGTCCTACCAGCGTTTTGTAACACTGAACCAAGGTTTCCTGCTCTCTGTCTTGGAACGCTGCTTATTTTCTAAGGCTCTGGTCTCACGGGCAAGGAGATGAGGGGATCTGACAAAAGGGTTTCCTTTCTCACTAAGCGAGGATGCCCATCGCTCTGTAGCACTGCCTTTAAAGTCTTTGTTTACCCGGATCCAGTGCAGGCTGAGGTCAGAGGAAGATGCAACACATTACATAGCAGCTAGGAATTTTTCGTCACAATCAGAATCCAAAAAAGATAAAAGGCAGCCAGATACAACATCGGAGTTTGGATAGTGTGTCTAAACCGGGGACAGGAAATTTTGCACAGCTTGACTTTTATTCCAGTCTCCAGTGTCATGAGACCACCCCCCCCTTTTTTTTTTTTTTAAAGCAATTTGAACTCTGAGAGGCACACAGAAATCTCAGCTTTCATTTTTTCCACTTTGGTCACTCACTCTAGAAAGTATTTTGCTTATCGGAAAGAATTGTTGGTGGATGGTTTTCACTGTCATTTGCAATCAGAACCCATAGGGCTTATTATAAGATTTAGTTATCTTTCCTTCATTCTTGTTCTCTACTTTTACGTTTTAATTCAGGAGGTAGTGTTGTGCGCCTGATATATACCCAGCACGCTTCTGTAATTTTGTGACTTCCACTTGTAAAACATCTGACCCAGTAGCTTAGGTCAGTAAATCAGTGGTTTTCAGTGTGTAAAATTTTATATTCAGTGGATCTGGCTCCTTGGGGTTTTGCCAGAAGTAAATAAAGATGGCATTAAATAGCCTCCCTTGCCCTTACAAATAAAAACTCATAGAGCTATTTTTGGGGGCTAGTCATTACTTTCTGAATATAATTTACTGGCATGCATTCCTCTTTAATAATCGTTCAGGGGAAAAAAATCATATTATAATGATCATTATATTGTACATGTGCCACTTTTAATATTAAAATAGTTTATGAGTGTTCTTGAAAACGTTGTCTCTCTGAGTTAAGTGAGTGGTTTTGCCTTCTGTCATCAGAGGAATTAGAGAAGCTGGAACAGGAGAGGCTGGCTCTGGAAGCCACCATCAAAGACAATGAATGTGAAGAAGGAAACGGGGGCATCCGAGGCTTGTTTAAAAAAGCTGGCAAGTTGAACATCACAAAGCCAACTGCTAAAAAAGGTAAGTACTTTTAAAATTTTCAAGAAAGATTACAAGATGAGCCACTACGTGAGTATCTGTAGAGGTCCGAAGTCAGCTTCTAAGATGTTGGGGGTGTTGAGTAAGGACTGAAAGACATTTCTTTTGAGAAAGTTGTATGTGTGAAAGGTAGAAGGTATTGTCATTTATCAACAATGTTAAGCCCTTTGTAACATCTTACTGTAAAATCTTTATTTTAAAATAATAATATTTGGTTTGGGATCAGATTGAGTGCCATAAAATAGAAATTTCTTAGTTAAGATGAGAAAGAGACAGAAATGTAATAACCAATACCCAAACTGGTTTATCTACATTCCCCTCCCCCCCTCACACACACACACCTTGCAGACATTTCAGAGATTTGAAAATTGACTAGTACAGGTGAATGAGGGATCTAGCTAGAAGTTTAATTTCAAAAAAAGCATCTTCGTCACAAACCAGAATTCTGGACTTGGGACTATATTCATACTAATTACCTGCAGGTTTTGGCTGAGTGGTACATTTATCTCTAAATATCAAGTATACATCCTTGGAACAGGGGACCAGAAAATGAAAAGGCATGTTATAAATTTTATAAACAGGTTATTCAAACATCTTTTTTTTTAAATGGCTCTTTTCCAGAAATCCTGCAACTTGAGTTTAATGAGGTCTACAGCGACCTCTGCTGGTAGAAAATTAGAATGTTAACATTTATTTCTGTCATGAACAAATAATCCTAGTTACTGAAGTCATTCACTGGTGTGGGGCCCAAGAAAGATCTTTTCTCTGGGATGGTCTCCAAGTCAAATAGCAAGATTCAAACTGAGACTTAGCAGGCTTTTTTTTTCATCTAGGTTGACAGGATCCAACCTTTCAAAGAGGCTATCTTTTACCCTGGAAAATGTTTGGTTTTGTTTGCTTGTTTTCCTACTATAGCCTAAGGATGAAATTTCACCTGTATATAATATTTTTATATATTTACATAGAATTATGGGAAATACAAACATTTCCTCTTTCAAATACTGGAGGTACTCTTGTGTACCTGGAATATTCCATGGGATAGTAAGAAAGCCCTTAAAATGACATTTTCTAGGAAAATGCTTGTGTTTCAATCTAAAATTTTGGTGGCACATCAGGAATTTCTGGGTGTAAATATTAGAAAAATACCATCTGGATGCTAACTACTATCTTCTTTCCTTTCTAATTATTTGGTTTATTTGTGAGAAGAGTTAACTAGCCACTGAATCTGGTCTATTCAATGGTACAGTCTGGAAAAGCAATAGAAAATTCAGAGGTCAGAGCCCAGTACCATTTTCTAGCTGATGATGAGGAGGAAAGCATTAATGTCCTTATGAGTGAAAGGGGGACTTGTAATTTATTCTGGAAGCCTGTCTCTGCATCACAATTAGTTTTGGCAAAAATGTACTCCTCTGAAAGTCAACATGTCTCATGGTTCGGAAAAGTAAAATAATGTTTTATTTCCAACACCTAATGTTTCAGACACAGCTCTAAGTAGGCCCCTTCACTGCTTGGCTTTCATAGGTTAACAACTCCTTTGAGTTCTAGATCAGAACCAGCTCTGCCTCCCAGGCACTCATGCTTGAGTCCATTGGCTGCTTTGATGTGCATGTATGTGGTGGGAGCAGAGTTTGGTCCATTTTGTAAATGTATTTACTTTCTCCCTCAGCAGTCATAGGGAGACAGAAACAATATAAAATAATTGCTTCAGAATGGACAGCCCCAAACATGGAAACAGCAAAAGACAGAACAAAGCATCTTTAGAACCTCTTAGATCAGAGAAAAAACTCTTGAGCAGCTGTCAGCTCTCCTCCAAGCACTACACTGACACCACCTCTTTGAAATAAGCAATAAAGTTACAACTTTCAAAGATGTGGAAATGAGAAAGAGCATATACAGTGTAGCAAAGAAGCCCCTATTGGCAAATAGGAACAAGGGTCCAATTTAAATACTGGCCTAGTTCCCTGGTACACTTCCATTGTGTCCATGTTAGGTTGGAAATTACATTATAAAAAAATATTTTTTTTAGCTATTTTATGTGCAGCCTTAATTATAATTCAAGTAAAGGAATTTTGTCTTTCTATATTTCCTGGCTTTTTCATCTCATTCACAGAGATTCAAATACCTCAAGTGGCTTTACCCTAGCCTCACAAAACTCCTTGACAAGAAAGCAAGGGAGAGTCACAGAAAGTCAAGATGCTCATTGTCCCTGGCACCTTTATAATCCAGACATTCATGGAATTTACACCAAAATTGCACTCAAGGGAATCAATTCTCTAACAAAGGAATACTTCTGATTCTCTTGCATATCTCCAGAAAATCATACACCACGTGTTCTACTTTCAAATAAATCTGAAAATATGATTCAATTGACTTATACCTGAAATTTGGAAAAATCATAATTTTTTTCCAGATAATTTAACATTATTACTAATTGTCTAGATAATAATTCCACTCTGAGACAGATTACTAAGGACCTGAAAACAGACCACAGCTTAATAATGAAAACTGTAAGCATAAAACCAATATCAACTTTTCTGAACTACTGAAGGTAGTCTAAATTACTATGGGGCTAAATTACTATGGGGCTCGACCTTTATCTCCCTTTCCAGAGAACAGAGCTCACTGTTTACAAGTATAAAAAACACTTACAAATTCATGACCTTTCCTCTAATTTCCTGAACATATTTATTGGAAAGTTATTTTGTTTCTTTCCTCAAAAGACAAATGGCTGTATTATTTCTCTCTTTACAGACAGCAGCATTAACACCATCCAGTCCATGCACGTAGGGGAGTTCAACCAGAAACTGGTGGAAGCCAGCACCCAATTTAAAAAGAAGCAAGGAAAAGGCACAATTGATGTTTGGTGGTTATTTGATGATGGAGGTAAAAATGTCCAGAATATACATGAGGAAGGCAGAATTTCTGTGTTGATAAAATTTAACACACGGCTTGGGAAGGTATATGAAAACGATACTAGTTAAAGCACACTTCTGTGCTCTCCAAAGACTGTATTCTTTAGGAGCTATGGAGGTGAGAACAAAAAAGATGTAAAGCCACTCATTTCCTTTCAGTTACGTACACTCATCTTTTCTGTCATACTTTACTCTTTTTTCAGGTTTAACACTCCTTATCCCCTATATCCTGACTCTCAGGAAAAAATGGAAGGATTGTAAATTAAGAATCTATGTCGGAGGGAAGATAAACCGCATTGAAGAAGAAAAAATTGCGTAAGTAACTTATCTCTCACGTGTTAAAACATTTTGGATGTTTGTTGTTCTAAAGCATTACTTGGTTTTCTGGTCAATAAATTATCTGTGTAAGTTTTCTCCTCACTGTCTTCAAGTCCTTTTATCCCCTGCCACAAATGCTTTCAAAAAGGAGTTTGGCACAGACGCCCCATCTCAAGTCTTGAGTGAGCATATCATTTATCTTTTATAATGTCCATTGTGTTCTGACTAGCAAGTGTATCCAAGAAAGGAAGAGCCTGAAGGAATTTGTGTCTAATAGTTTCTTCTGGGGGATTCAAACGGGTTAATTCACAGCAGTCACTCTAGCACAGCTCACTTAAAAGAGAGGTGGCTGCACCTGGTCCTCACCCCAGCCCTGCCACCAATGAGCTGCAAGACTGCAATAGTCACTACACATATCTGGGTCCCTAGTTTCTTAGTTGTAGTTTGAAAGAGTTTAAATGGATGACTGTTGAGATCCCTTCCAATTAAAATAATAATAATTTTAAAAGTCCCACAATGTGAGTCTGTATCTTGATTAATTTAGTCATGGAGAGCTGACACATAGTTGTACGAATACGAGAATGTGCTGTAATCAAAGGTTTTTGGCAGAAATTTGAAGGAGCATCTTCAGCAACTCTTGGTCTCTAATGGCATGTCCTGAACCCTTCCTGGAACCGACTTCCAGAAACCACAAAATAATGACGAATTTTTATGCAGTGATTTTTCTTCATATTTCCTCTCCCTTCATGGGAGGACATTATACATTTAATTCCTCTTAAAGAAAGTCATATTAAAATGTAAACAAGCATGATGTCTATAACAGTTATATTTTCTTAGAGCCTCCAGTATCTTTTTTGGACAACTGGTGACATTTGAAAATGGTTGGTGGATTAGATGACAGTATGGGATCAATGTTAAACTTCCTGATTTCAAAAATTGTACTCTATTGATATGAGATAATGCCCTTGTTCTTAGGAAATACCCACTGAAGTATTTAGAGGTAGAGGAGCCGCTGATATCTGCAATTTATTTTAAAATGGCAGATAGGTAGGTAGGTGAGCAGGTAGGTAGAAAGCAAGCAAAAAAAGAAAAAAAGGAAAGACAGAAGTTGTAGATAGATGTAGACATATATAAATAAAAGAGAAAAAGAGAATGATAAATCAAATGGTGCAAAATATAAACAATTAATGAATCTGTGATTTCTTTGCACTATCCTTGCAATTTTTCTGTAACTTTGAAATTATATCAAAATTTTCAGTTGCCAGGGGGAAAAAACCTCCACTATAAAATGATACAATATATAATAATTATTAGTTTGTCAGTAGTTTGTCGGTAAACTATAAAAATTATCAGCAAGATAATAGACAATAAAGCATTTTTTGGGGGGGGGATTGTTTGTTTTTTCAAGTAATAAAGCTTAGACAGGACTACATTATCTTCCCTGAAATGTGATGGCAGAGCTGGGTTTGCTGTTTTCAGTGTCTGCACTGACAGGAATTTGCCTTCAGTGGAATCACTCGGTCTACATCTAATATATCCATTAAGTACTATAACGACAATCAAACACTAACTAAAGCCTTTGTCTGAAAGCTAAGCTGAAATAAATGTGATTGCTTTTGATATCTTAAACACAAAACTCTTTGATTGAAAATCATTACACATGCAATGACAAAGTGTTTCTCTCGTATTTTCAGAATGGCTTCCCTTCTGAGCAAATTTAGGATAAAATTTGCAGACATCCATATCATTGGTGACATCAACATTAAGCCAAACAAAGAAAGGTACGAAACACTTAACAAGGTCCATTGTTTATTTTGTGATATTCTCTCACCCTCTTTTGTGTTGATTATTAAAGGGTAAAAATGTTATATGTATTTACTGCAGTGACTTCCTGAAAGGATATAATAAAAAGGGACTTCAAATAATGATGACATAGTGCTGTCAAGTGCATTCTGATGGAATGAAAAGGTTTTACGGTGAAGATGAGTTTGAGATGGAGATGTGTTGAAACAATTGAGTTAGCATTTTAGAAGTGTCCTTCGTGGTCCTGGTATCTGTGGCGACAAGAGTAGCAGAAAGGGAAAGCTCAGGTGATTCTGACCTGAACAGTGAGGGCGACTTTTCATTATTTAAAGTTACTGGTGAGGCATCCTGGATTGGGGAGCTTCAGTGGAGAAGATATGGAAACAGCTTGTGTCTTCTTGGCACAATGACAGTACCAGCCTTCATGGCCATTTCAACACCTCAAGCCTGTAAGGGCCCCCAGAGGGGGCTCTAAAACTATCTGAAGCCTGGCAAGGATATGGATGGGCTCCAAAATTTAAAAATGACAAAATTGAATTAATTGTTTAATTGTCTTCAAACCATGACATCATGTTCGCCCTCATTAATTGTTAAATTTCTCAAGTCCATGATATTTGAAAACAATTTGTAAGTTAGATCTTCACAGGAGTTCCCAGAGGTGCACAAAGGTTGTCTGAAAATTATAGCTGATTGTAAATTAAGTGAACTATTTAGAGAGATAAGTTAATAATTATAAAATGTTGTCAGTTGTTTACAGTCCAAAATCAGGGCCGGCTGAGTGGCTCATTTGGTTAAGAGCTCACTCAAGAGTGCGAGCTCTGAGCAACAGAGTCGCTAGTTTGATTCCTGGCCCGAGCTGAGCTGCCGCTGAGCTGCCAACAGATGGCAGGATGGCTCAGCTAAAAAAAAAATTAAAAAATCATGTTTACTGTTACATCTGGATGCAATTTTATATGTTTGATTTGGTATGGAATGGGGCCTCCAAGTGTTAGAGAGTCACCAAGGTCTCAGGATGGCTTGGGTCCTCGCTGGCCTGTTGGACCCTGCTCGTTTCTGTTGACCATCATGTCTCCTGTAGTTCTCATTAGGTTTCTGTTCCACCCTCAAGTCTTCTTCTTGCTCTTCCCTTATTGTTATCCTTTATGAGCTTCATAACAAACTGACAATCATCCAGATTTAGGATGCATTCTTATTTACAAAACAACAACCTCCAAGTTCACGCTCTTTGAGGATATTCATGATTCCTCCAGGGCTGCGGGTCAGTTAAAGCTGTTTTACAAAACACCTACCTTGACTGCAATAAGAAAGCTATAATCAACAGGGTTGTCCTAGATTATTACTATGTAATATTTCTTTACATCATATATACCACAATGCTTTGCATTCCTGTATTTCTACAGTTATAAATACTTGAGAAAAATTAAGAACAGATTTATAATTCTCCGTGGTAACTGGAGTTACCATTCTGATATGATTATTGTCATGCAATAATCTCTGATAGCCTTCCACATTTCATTTGAAGAATTTTAATTCCCAAGTCTTTGCCTCTTGGCATTCGCAGTGATGTGCTCAAACAACTTCATCTTGTGGCTCCAATTGGTGGAAATGCGTTCTCTTTCATAACACAGCAGGCCCAATGATTCCCTAGTATGTTCCACTTAGCAACAGGACAGAGCCTGCGGGGTACTCTGCAAGTACAGGGCCATTTACTGTTGTCTAGAGGGTAGTCACAGTGTCCCCTACTAACTTTTGATTTTTCTATAAGCGTTGGCTCAGTCCTGGGCACAATTTAGTTACCTACTTCTTATAGCTGAGTTCTTCTTGCTGTAGTCTTATCAGCAGCAAAGAACCATCTGCTTACTGATTAATTTAGTCCTATATCCCTTGCTTCTTTACCTACCAATATGGTTTTCTCTACCTACGTCCTTGTTCCCTTAACTTTCTTTCATGCTACTCTCTGCCCAGCTGCCATGGTCACCCCCTACATACATTTCTGTCCTATCACCAAAAATGTTGTTGTACCACTAACCATGCCTCCTCTTTCTTTGAGTGCCTGTCATAGTCTAATCATTCTTTATCTTACTATCCCAGACCTTTGTGCCACGGTTGCCTCTTCTCAGGGAGCAAACTCTATGGACAGTCGTAAGAAAAGAAAGGAGCCAGGCATTTTCGCTTTCGTCTTGATATCTAAATTTGATGGTAGATACCATTTTAATTTGGTGTGTTTTTACTTATTCTCATCATCCTGCGATGAAGAGATCTACTTCTCAGAAAAAAATGAATTCGATTTCACAGTTTTGGAGATTTTCTTTCTGATATTTCAAGGTCTTGAGGAAGAGGCGGGGGAAAAAAATCCATCCTTACTGGAATAAAAGAATCCTTGCAGTTAATGTACTCTAGTGTGAAGACAAAAGGTCCACCAAGAAAAGACGTGCTGGAAGTGCCATTCTCTTCTCTTCAGCCTATGCTATAACTGATGACATATTATGTTGTAAAACGTAATACAGTGAATTTTAGAACAGAGAAAGGTCATTCAGTAAATCTCACAGATGGCCACAGGTAGCACATTTGGCACCTTTGTGATAATTTTAAAAAGGCAACTCCTCTGAGTGGTTCAATTAGAGAAAGAGAACTGTTCCTCTGGGCTGATGTAACCCTGGACCCAGGGCCCAAAGCTTAGAGCACTGGCACAAAGTAAGCTCCCACATGGACCCTCTTGGCTGGGCAGCCCTTATCTACTGTGAACAATGATCCCGATCACTTGGTCACCAGGTGACACACAATGTCAAAAATAGTTTGTCATGATTTCCATGTTGGAAACAAATGTTAAATGCCCTTAAATTGCCTTTAATAAATCTTTCAACTACCCGTAAAACATTAGAAAGTCTCAATGAAGACATTTTATCATAGAAACGTTATCTATAATATGGCAGAGCAAGGGTGAAAGGGAATACAAAAGCAAAGTTAATGAGAAAATAATTGAGCTAGGAGAAACTGAAAAGTTCTTGTGGTTAAATTTCAATTTTTTTTTTATTGTATAGACTGAATTAAAAGTCATAGGCCAAAACGACAACAATCTTTATACAGAAATCAAAGAGGAACTAGGAGCAATGAACTAGATAATTTAGTTTTAGAGATGCTAGAGTGGTCACAAAAATAGCTAGTACATTCATTTGAGAGAAGAAATATTATATGAATAGGGGGAAATTTTTATGCAATTTAAAAAATTTTAAACTTTGTTATGAGGAACAAGGATGGGGAAGGCAGGGCTGCTAAGAGTTAATCATTTTAATTGAATTAATTCTCATTTCTATTTCATAGCATGGAATGCGTGGCCTAATTTTGAGTCAATTAAAAATACTTGTAAGAAAAGTCACATTTAATGAGAATCAAAATAGAAATCTTGAGCTACCTTTGGATCACCGAGCTAGGAGATGGAAACTAGTCAGCTCAGGGATGAGCCTTAGGGTGAAGAAATCAAAGATGAACATAAACAAGGAGCAACAAGAGTTTAGAGAAAATAAATAGGCAGATACAGCCCCATGATAACCTTCCGTGTCCCGTAGCATGTTTCAATCACAAGTAAAATAAAAACTCAGTGACTTAAATAATGGAAATTATTGTCAAACATAACAGAAATCCAAGTATATTTTTGCTTTCAGGCAAAGCTTGATCTAGAAGGTTAATTTTACAATCAAGGACTAATTCTCTTTCATTCTTTCCACTCTACCTTCCATTATGAAATCATCAAGGTTGATTTTGCTTATAAAACTAGATGACTGCCCATAGCAACCAGGAAAACATGTCTGCTCATTTGTATTTGTGGGAGAGAAAGTTTGTCTTTTCCCCAGTCATTGAATTCAGGTCATGGGCTCCGTTCAGTTTACACCAATCTAAGCAACTGAGCCACTCACGGTGGTCGGTGGAGTGCTAGGTACATATTGGTCAAGCCTGCCTGGGTTATGTGCCCGCCCTGGCCAATCACTCTGGCAGAAGGAATACAATTGTGCTGATTGGCCGATACTGGGTGGGGATGGAGTCATTCCCTCCCAGATACAATGGGGAAGCATAAATGCTGGGGAGACAGCCAGCAATCTCCATCCTACCTTCTTCCATTTCTTAGGAAACTATGTTTGAACTGGTCTTTCTAATACGCACCTGGGCTGAGATGCAAAGAAAACTCTTACCTTGATCAAAATAAGTATATGTGGAGCTTAAACAGTGAGCCTCTTAATTGCTAACCTCAGTCCTTTGTCTGTGCAGAAACATGAATGCCTTGTTTTTACAGGGCACTGCACACTTTTCATAGCACCGTCACCCAATCGTCATACTGACCCTCATAGCAATCCCCATGCCAGCTCTGTGCAGCCAGGTACCCTCTTTTATAGGCAAGGTTATCCAGTCAAGAAAGAAAATTGAAGAGCTGGAGGGAGAACCCAGGCTTTTCCATCCTAGGCCAGCACTTTTGCACTGATTACTGTCAAAGGTCTCTGAAGGCATGGCACTGTTGGAATGAACAGCAAATAAAAGTATTGTGTGGTTGAAAGAATGAAAGGGCACATCGGTCTTATTCCTTCCCCGTCGTTGTCTATCTTCAGTAAGTCAAAGTGTCAGAGATCGACTGCATTAAGTATCTACCTGCTCAATCCCTTAACAAAGGCACACTGGTGGGGATATCCTACTTCTTTGTATCCCTGCATGTTGATCGGCAAATCCTAAATCACGACAACTGATGAGATCATTGAACTTGTGGCTTCATATTTTAATTTCTTAGCCTAACAGCACATTGAATCTAATTACTGCTTGTTCCAAAGCTACTTAATTATAAGGAAGCTACATGATATAAAACCAAAACACAATGCTTATATTTGAGATCTTAAAATAGCATGCCAAAAGCAACTAGTCTCATAAATTATACGCTTTGTTTTATGCTATCATTTTAAAAAATATATCTTATGAAAGACAAGAGTGAGGGGTTTTTTCTGCAGTTTTTTAAATGTTCCACAGTTCTGATGTGTGGCTCCTAGTTTTCTACTAAATAATTTCTTCTTAATTGCTCTAAAATGGCCTCAGATTTTTAAACATTAAAATGTTATTGATTTTTGTTCTTTCCTCTAACCTGCGCCTGAATAATAGTCATTTGAAAAGCTCAGTCAGCAACACCAGAAGGAAAAAGGCTGCATTATTTGCAGCAAACATTCAAATTGTTCTATAGTGGGGACCCTTACTGCCCTCCCCGCTACCTCACAGCCTCTTGCCGTGAATGGGAGTTGCCATGTGGGCTAAAGGGAGGAGGGGCAGGCCTACCCAACCCCAAGGAGCCTAGTTTATCTCCTGCATTCATTCATGCATGTCTCTCATGGAATCTGTAAAATAAGCTGATGGAAATTCTCTTATGGGCTGTGTTTACAGTACAATTGTGTCTTTGACTATACTATGTAGGAAATGTATTTGCAGAATAATTACTACCTATACATTTGTGTGTTTATATTGAGAATCTAATGCCTAGAAGGTTAACAATCCTCACAGGGCCGGCCGAGTGGCTCAGTTGGTTAAGAGCTCGCTCAAGAGGTTGAGCTCTGAGCAACAGCGGTTCGAGTCCAGCCCGAGCTGAGCAGCCACTGAGCTGCCAACAGGTAGCAGGATGGCTCAGCTAAAAAACAAACAACAACAACAAAAAACAATCCTCACACATGTTAAGGCCTTTCCTTGGGGAGGGAGGCAGTACTCTAGTCAAGGTTTCACTCACAATAAGTCTCCTGCAAAGATAACTCTTAAAAGGTTTGCATGGCATTCAGCTTTGATTCAGCCAGCAGAGCCAGACAGTCAAACCTGGAGTATCTGTGAAATAATGAGTTAATTTCCCACTGTGAGGTCTCCTTATAATTCCAATTTCAGCTGGAAACTCTTTGAAGAGATGATAGAACCATATTGTCTCCATGAAAGCTGCAAAGACTTAACAACTGCTGAGAAATTAAAGAGAGAAAATCCATGGAAAATTACAGATGCAGAACTGGAAGCAGTCAAGGAAAAGGTAAAGATTTGTCTTAATTTTTACTTTGCTGTCTAACTAGCTGAAAAAGAAAACAATGGTTGATCTAAAGATCAAGAACCATTGTGTCTATTATAGAATTTCATTATTTAAGATCCAGGGTTCCTGCATTTTCCAAGTGCTTTTCAATTATATTACTGGTTATGAGGACTTAAGAAAACTTTTCATTTTTTAATATAAAATTGATTCTTTTTTAAAAGTTAAAAGAACAGGTTATTGATACATATTGTGAAGTCTCCTTTCAAATTTAATTTTATGGAACAGGAGACAGGCCTATCTAAAATAATTTAAGTCAAGTCAATATCTATGCAAAGTAGATAAAGATAGATTATCACAATTTGACGCAATAACAAAGAATTTTAACCTGATAAAGATAGCTATGAAAACTAACAGAGGGATCTGAGAAAATATGTAATTGGAATAATGAACATAAAAGTTGAATTGGTCACATGTTGTAGCATGGATGTAAAATGTTGAGCTTTTCCATGGTAACCCCCATCTCTGGATGGGTTCTCTATAAAAGATGGGAGTTACCCCTATCTGACCTGAGCTGAAGTTGTGATAATGGTGATGATGAAAGGAGCAGGAACATAAGAATAAGGTAAAATAATTGACTTCTGAATTGGATTGGACATTCAAGAAAAAGGACCACAAGAACCTCTAAACTACAAAATTTAAATAAACTACCTTAGGAGCTGAAGTTGGAACAAATTAGAGCAAGAGATACTAAAAGCCTTTCAAATTTAGTGGAAAAATTACTGAGCTAAGAATGTTAAACTCTGTATGTAATAAAATGCCCCGTTCTAACAAAAATTTTTCATATAATTGAGTAAATCACATATCAGGAATATTATTATATTTCACTGACCAATGAAATATAATAATAAATATTACTCTCATCACTGCAAAATAGATAATGTAGTTCTTTTTCCAAGTAAGTTTTTTGGTGACTTTATAACTGAAACCAGTCTGATAAAATATTCAGAGTTTAAAGAAAGGTAGACTAGGATATAGGTAATCTATATTCTTAGGGCATCAAATCGCTATCAAGATTAAGTTAGTTTTTTTCAATTGCAAACCTTTTCCCCAGAACTCGCCATTCTCATCTTCATTTTACTGTTATCCACATTGTTTGCTTGCTTTTTTCCCCCTAGAATTTAATAAGCCACTATAACACAATGACAATCTGGTCATATAGTTTATATTTCTAATATTTCTTGTGGTTTTTTTTTAAACACTTAAGTTTCCAAACCTGAATGAAATAATCGTAATATTTTTAAAAAGTGAAGTTTTTCTACTTGTCCATAATTTGAGGTGAGAAGATAAATTCTTATTCATAATTCTGGGAAAACTGCCCTCTACAAACCTTGAATGTTGTCCACAGAGTTACCGCCAAGTTCGGCTGAATGAACTCTTACAGGAGCACTCAAGGGCGGCTAGTCTCATAGTCCTGTAAGTATTACTGAGACATTTGAGAATGTTACAGAGAAGTCTTAGGTAAATGGGTTCATCAATATAAAAGCTCACAACTATTCAGGTGGAAAGTGTAAAAAACTTGGAAGATGTGGGATTTTAGTGCAGGAAAATAAAGGCTACCCTGAGACCGTGAAAGCCAGGGCCATGGGCTTTGGAAGGTCCCATTGCACTTGCCCACAGGCATGCCGGACCCCCGGGGCCAGGGCAGTGCCCACCTACAACCCCGGCTGCCCCTGTAGACCATGCTCCAGGAACCTGACCCTGCAACTGCCTGCCTCATAAGCCCACGCCGGCCACAGAGGCACACAGGCCCCTTCCCTGGGTGGGTGCTGTGAGATGCGGAGTCCTCAGAATGTTCACAGGCCCCTTGCCATGTGGGGAGAGGCCAAGGTGGGAGGAATGATGATGGGCGTTTCCATTTCCACTCTTTGCCCACAACCCCACGAATGTTAGAGGTGTACCTGCTGAGAATATTAATGTTTGTTTGCCTAAAGATTGATAGTGAACTATGAACACCTCCAACTATTTCACATTTATATGCCATGAACTGGCTTCTATGTACAAAGATAATACATCTTCAAGCAAGGTCTAGACTGGAGGACTATCCATTGAAGACATAGAATGGTCTCCTCAGTTGGGTGATTCAAATAGCTGGTTTCTGAGCTTTCTCCCAAATATAAGAGCTTTAAACCACTGGGAAAAATTATTTCTGCCAAAAAATGTGGGGAGGAGTATTGGTTGATCAAATTTTCTATTTAAGAGGAATGAAAATTCAAAGTTATGTTTTATCTCTATAATGCCTAAGCCTATTTTTCTGACTTACGGATATTTGTGTTATCTGAAAAATACATCAGTGTAATATCTATATTCAAGATAATTTCAGTGTTTTCCTATTTGGAGGGAGGGGTATAAAAGTTTCAGGCCACTGCTTATTAAATAGCTCAGGTAACTAGCAATGTTACTGACTGTAGTCACTGTCACTTCTGTTTTCTGTTCTTCATGCTGCCAGGAGCCTTCCGGTGGCGAGAAAAGGATCTATATCAGACTGGTTGTACATGGCTTGGTTGGAAATCCTCACAAAGAACCTCCCTCCTGTCTTACTAGTTAGAGGAAATCACAAAAATGTCCTGACGTTCTACTCTTAAAGCATGAAAAATTAGAACACATTTTAGCTTAATGTATGGATAAGTAAGAAACGTTCTTGTACTTTATGTTGTAAATCTGATTAGGGTTATGCAAACCTCTGGAGACTATCCTACAGCATTCTATATAAACTTTGTCATTATTTTTTTATTAGTTAATGAGAGCTATTTTTTTGTTTTTCTATCAGCTTAAGGGGGATTTCAAAGCCAACACTACCCCTAGAAAAACATCTTTATCGTTGCTGTTGATAAACAAGAAAATTAAGCAACCCCATGCTGGCTTATGCCCATGAAAACCACCAACTTGATTATAAGCTTCTCCAGGCAAACCTAATCTTTTGTTTGCTTCTAAGCCCCTTGGAGGCTTCAGCCCCACAGCAGGTTCTTATTAAATGCCTATTGACAGGCTGGTAGAGTAACATGGGTGGTTATCAAAGGAAAAGACCAGCTGGGCAGGAAACATGATTATACTTGCCCTTCTGAGAGGCTTATACCTACAAAGAAGATTTGAAAATCAATAACTGAAAACTTTAAGAAGCACTTGAGTCTACAGAATGTTTAAAGCAGTTACCTAAATAAGGTTATTTAATGTAACACAGATTATATACTTAGAGTGATCTGAGCGATCATTGATAACATACGGCTTCAATTTGCTGCTGACTGAAAAGTATATTAGCTGGATTAGAAGGCAAAGCATATTTTAATTAAATGAAATATATTCTATTCATGATATAAACTTTAACTTTTCTCCTTATCAAGTATTTTGAAGTTTCCATCCTAGTATTACTTTGCATACTTTTTTAATTAAATGGTCAGCACAGGTGAAATCTTCATAGCTGTCTAGTGATTGAAAACCAACTATCACAAAACTTCAAACCATCATAAAGAAATATATCCTGAATCATATATTTAGTTACTTTATATATAGTGATTGTATGATTTTAAAAGAATAATTAAAATGTGAAGTGGAGAAGCTTGCAAAATTTGGAATATATGAGTATTGATTTTATTCATTTTTGTTTGTATTCCTATAATACTTAATCACATTGAAAAGCCAACAAAATTTTATTTTCTGATGAATGACTTGATTTTTTTTTTCCTGACATATTTTGACTATTCTAACTGATAAAATATAACGGAAACAATGAGCCTGAAATAAAAGCACTGAAATTTGTTTGCTTTGGCCTAGGTCATGTTTTTATTTTCAGTCACTAACATCAAAGTGCAACGGTGTAGTGGATGTGAGCCTGAAAATTTCTATCAGTTACCTCATCTGAAGGCTGTCTAAAACGGATTTAAGATTAGGACTTCCAAGTCCAGACTGGGCTCAGAAGGATGGTAGAGAGGAAAACAGAAACACTTAGCAAACCTTAAGCAGCAGGCTATCCCCACTCCACATCTGGGAGCATTTGACTTAACTCAGCCCTGGATTAGACCCTCTCTCTTGTGCTCTATGTACCTGAAATCCACGAGTAGACACGGAGATTAGAGGAATGGACACCCAGCTTCATCCGGGCCTGACATTCTCTGAAACACTTGGGAAGGTCTCTGGGAAAGGTGAGCAGTAACATGACTTCTGTAACAGGAAAGTCTGGCCCTTGTTTCTTTGAGAGGCTGTTGCAATTTGGGTTCCCAAGGTAGCAGACTTTGAGAGTTTAGCGTGGAGTGTGTTTATTAAGGAGTGCTCTTGGGATCTACACTTGTGAAATGGAGGGGGAGAAAGCAGGAAGGGTGGAGAAAAAGCTGAGCTGTGATGCAGGTGCAAGGGCAGCCTCAGCTGACCCAAAAGCATGTTCTGGAGACAGAAGGTCCTTTTAGAGGAGTCCCAAGCAGGGTCGAGGGCTCCAGGCCTTTATTCTCCCACATCGATCAATCAGTCATTGGATGTGTGCTGCCCATGTCGGGGTATGAACTTGGGTGAGGCAGCTCTTTGCAGCTGCAGCATCCCTGGAGGGCTTCAGAGCTAGTCTGTCTGCTGACTGCACTCCTAGCTGCTGGGTCAAGAGCAGCTGTACTGGGAAAAGGCTAAGATAGCAGAAAATTGAAGGGATGGAAGGGAAGGGATCAGATACCAGCAGGTGTTTGAGACTCCAGTGCTCTGCCTTTGTCCTTTGCTTCACCCAACTCTATCAACCCAAACCCATCGCCTCCATGTCTACACTCCGCTGTCTGAGAAGGGAGAAAGTTGCACAATCATGTGCACTGATGCCCAACTTACTCTAACTCTGCCCTCTCACCTTGGTTACCTGTCTCACCTGCTCCCCCCATGCTTTCCTCATAATGGCTTTCCAAATCTTCACCACCTCTTCAGTTGATGACCCTGCCACCATCTGTATGACTATCCATTTACATATAGACACAAAACTTTCCTACATAAATAGGACCATGCGGGAAGCATTGTCTTACAATTTCTTCTCTTAATACTCAACGTTGGGAATCTTTCAAGGGACGCTTTAAAAAAAGACTGTGGGTTCTTGGAGATTACCACAGGCCTGCTAAGTCTGACTATCTGGGAGAGACTGATGATCTGCAAGATTTTGAAACCGCTGCTCTAGGACGTCTCTCCTATTCCAGTGACTGGACTGCCCCCACATGCTGATATCTCCTGAATTTCTGTTTCTAACCCAGGTCTCCCCTAAGTCTCAGATACATCTATTCCATCACTAATTTTCATGATGTTTCTCTTTGTAAGTCCTGCAGACGTCCTAAAATCAGGATGACCAGACTTCTGGTAACAGCAAGAACAATAAAAACCTGAAACCACACACCTGGAGCAAAGGCATCTAATTCTCTTTCTCCCTTGTCAATCAGATCCCTCCTGAAATGACCAAAGAAACATAAAAGTAGGAAAGATCTGCATCACAGTAGCAAGCTAAGGAAGGATGCCATCCATATGATAACATTTTTAAAAATACAGCTTACTTGGGAGAGATTGAAGGAAGCTATCGGAAGGTTAGCCTGCAGCCAATGCTCCTGAGGAGACAAAGTATCATAGGAAATCACTGCAGGAGACCCTGGTAGAAATCCATTAACCTCTCCCTTCAATTTGCAGCCGGAGGTGAGAAGCTGGAGGTAGGAAAGTGTAGCACTGGGTGGGATCCCTTGTGCTGGGTACTGAGAGTATTCACAGATGGCTACCTAGAGAGGCCAAACGGTATGCTTGGTGGGCATTCAAAGCCAACATGGGTATTGCAGTGGGGTATTTCATGGATGCCCTTGAAGTGTACCAGAAAGATATCTGCCTGCCGTAGAGGCTGAGCCAAAGAGAGAATCAGCCCTCAGTGCACAACTTCTCCTAATACAGAAAAGAAAACTTGCTGAGATGGACAGTCTTGTCCCTGGATCTCACACCTCTCAGGCTTCTGAGTTACTAAACTGGGCTGCAAGTTGATATTAACCAGGCCTCTAGCTAAGATTAAATAGGGAGATTGCAACTAGCAGGTGGTATGGTGGAGGTCCCTTTGCCAATCACAGAAGACCAGCCACATCTGCTTGTTGTCAGTGTGGTATATAAGACTTATGATCCACAGGGTCCTTGCTAGCTAGATGTCACCACACAGGTCACCCAGAGCCAGTTCACCTACATATTTCTAATGTTTTTCTTGGAAGAGATTTAGGGAACACACTGACATAAGGATGGGATCTGCCTGAACTCCACAAAGGAAAAAGAGGAGAAATTCCTTTTTGGTTGTGACTCACGTTGGTGCTAAGATGTCCCAGTTACTGACAGATCATGGTGTCCCCACCACTTGCAGGAACAGCTGAAAGGTCAAACCCATGCTTCAGGCCCCCACACCTGCCCAGACACTCGCACAATGCCACCACTCTCCCACACAATCCCAAGCCTTATCTACAGGTGACACTTCTCCTCATGACAGCAGGCCATGTCAGTCCATCTTACCTCTTTTAGAATTTCTGATGTTAACAACAACCTATCTTCTTTTTTTGTGCAGAAAAAGTGTTTTCAAACAGAACATACAAGATTTCATCTCATCTGTGACACCATTCTAAACACATTATTTTAGGTCCCACCAAAGAAGAAAAAACTCTGCCATTTAAACTATGACATAATATTCTATCACTTAGGATTTTTGTTATATTAATTGAGATACCTTGTTAAGGCTTATATAGGTACAGAATTTTAAATCATATACCGTCATGTGCATTTAAAAAAAGATAATAGAAGTAAAATAAATGTGATTCCACTTCAGAGTCCTACTCTTTTATTCATCTTTCCACTCAGAGTGGGTGTCTCCAATTTTCCACATGACAGGATTTCAGTGCCACCAGGAGTGCTAGTGGTACAGTGTTTCTTACAAGGGAAAACCAATGCATGCTATTTTATTATTGGCATTAATATTTGGACATTTATAGGTTTGAGTATGATTTTTTAAGATAGCTTAAATGTGTCTTCCTAAGGAACTAAAAATATTGTCTGTAAATTTCAATACATAAAGGGCATAAAAACAAGAAAAAAATAATCCAAAAAAGTCAGAAAAAAATTCTCATTAAAAAGAGAAATCAGGGCCGGCCAAGTGGCTCAGTTGGTTAAGAGTTGGCTTAAGAGTGAGCGCTCTAAGCAACAGGGCCGCCGGTTCAATTCCCACATGGGCCAGTGACAGTGCGCCTGAGCTGAGCTGTTGCTGAGCTCCCAACAGGTGGCAGGATGGCTCAGCTGGTGTAACAACAAGATTCCCTGTTCGATGGTGCAACTAAGACTGAACTAGTCACCTTGAGCTGAGCTGCTGCCCAGATGGCTCAGTGGATAGGGTGCGCGCACTTAACAACAAGTCTGCTGGGTTCGACTCCCGCATGGGGTGGTGGTTACACCCACCCACAACTAAGATTGAACACAACACCTCGAGCTTAGAGGCCACAAGCTGCCGATGGGAAGCCAGATGGTGACTGGCGCCCTCTACAACGAAGACTGAAGAACAACAACTAGGCTGGTTCCCCCTCCCCAATTCCCCAACACTGTTCCCCTCTCCTAATTCCCCAATAAAATATTTAAAAACAAACAAACAAACAAAAAACCTTCAACAGATTGGATGAGGCCCACCCACATTAAGGACGTGGGTGGGCCTCTGCTTTAAAAAAAAAAGAAATCATACAAAATAATAGAATCATACAGAGACTTGATTATACATATAAGAAATGCACAGAAAATATACGTAAAGCACCTCAAATTTAATTTTAAAAAATAAAATCAAACTCTTTTGTCTGCTAGCATCCTATTCTAAATTATATATCAAAAAGGCTAAAAGCAAAAGAATAAACAAAAACATATAGAAACAGAAGAACAATCCAAGACGGCAGAGTAGATAAATGCTGTGCTTGCCTCATCTCATGAACACATCAAAATTACAACTAAATTATAGAATAGTTAACCTGGAGAACCATCTGAAGTCTAGCTGAAGAGGAGTTTTATAACTAAGGGTATAAAGAAGAAGCCACATCAAGACTGGTAGGAGGGGCAGAGACACAAAATGGGCTGACCACAAACCTCCATGTGGCAGTTGAGAATCAGGAGGGATATCTCGGATAGAGAGGCTCCCACAGAGGAGTGAGGGACCTCAGCTCCACACCAGCCTCCCTTGCCCAGAGTACAGGTGCCGGGAAGAAAAGCCCCCACAACACCTGGCTGAGAAAAACAGTGGGGATTCCGACCATCTGAGTGGGAAGGAAGCTTTGGGAAACCCTCTTAAATAGTCCACACACAGACACTCGTTTGCAGGCACTTACCTTGGGCTCCGGAGGAAGGATGGTGACTTGGGGGGACAACAGAATCATATGGGGGCAGGCTGAGGTGTGTGGCTTCAGGTGGGGGCTAGAAGACAGTCACCATTTTCACTGAGTGGGGTCCTCCTCCTAAGCAGCCAGCAGGCGGCACCATCTTTTCTATGTTGAGCCCACCCCCTACACTTATGGCCAAGTCAGAATCTCATTGGTCTGGTGAGCTCTGCAGTTCCGCCCTGGTGACTCATTGAGACCCTGCCACACCCAACTCCATGCCGCAGGAGGCTATATCGGCAGCAGAACCTTTTGGCAGCCAGCAACCAGCAACAGGACTAAGAGTGTCCTGGCTTTTTTCAGAGGTACCCCAGACCTTGTACTGGTGGCAGCCATCCTCAGTTCACAGTATAGCCTCTCCCACTTGCCTCCAGGTCCAGCATAGGCAGCAACTAACAATGGGTCCCTCTGTAGCCCCTACCAGGTAGTCCCCAGCTGGTAGCAGGCAGTGGCTGACCTGGGCCTGCACCGGAGACCCTCCCAAAAGGCTCCAGAACCAATATACTTGGAGCTTGGCTTTAAACCACAGCAGAGCACCACCCAATTAGCTCCACAAATGACGTACACCAGGGCGGCCTCAACAGGCACCAGAGCCTGCTGGGGCAAATCCCACTCCATGATGTAAGCCCCCTGTACAGCAGCAGTCCATAAGCTGTCTGTGCAGCCAAACCCAACAGCCAATCAATCAGCCTGAGGGTCAGTCCCACCCACTGACATGCCAATAGCAGTCAAGGCTCAACTATAACAGAAAGACACACACAAATTACACAAGGGTCACTCCTGGAATAGCCAGCGCAGGTGACCAGAGAGACTGTGCCATTGGGCCCCACAGGGCACCTACTGTATAAGGCTACCCAGTGAAGACTGGGAGACAAAGCAGCCCTACTTAATACACAGAAATAAACACACAGAGGCAAACAAAATGAGGAAACAAGCAAATACATCCCAAATGAAAGAACAGGAGAACTCCAGAGAAAGAACTAAATGAAATGGAGGCAAGCAACCTACCAGAGACAGTGTCCAAAACAATGGTTATAAGGATGCTCAAGGAACTTAGTGAGAACTTCAACAAAGAGAACCAAGCACAAAAAAAGTACATAGAAACCATACAAGAGAACCAGTCAGAAGTGAAGAATACAATAACTGAAATGAAGAATGCACTAGAAAGAATCACCAGCAGACTAGATGAAGCAGAGGATCGAATCAACGACTTGAAATACAAAATAGCAGAAAACACCCAAATGGAATAACGAAAGGAAAAAAAGAATTTTAAAAATGAGGAGAGTTTAAGAGACTTCTGAGACAACATCAAGCATAACAACATTGGTATCACAGGGGTACCAGGAGGAGAAAAGGGAAAGCAAGGGATCGAGAACATATTTGAAGAAATAATGACTGAAAACATGCTTAACCTAACGAAGGGAATAGACATACAAGCCCAGGAAGCTCAGAGAGACCCAAACAAGATGGGCCCAAACAGGCCCGCACCAAGACACATTATAATTCGAATGGCAAAGTTTAAAGACAAAGAGAGAATTTTAAAAGCAGCAAGAGAAAGGCAATTAGTAACTTATAAGAGAGCTCCCATAAAATTGTCAGCTGATTTCTCAACAGAAACTTTGCAGGCCAGAAGGGATTGACACAAAATATTAAACACAATAAAAAGCAAGGAACTACACCCAAGACTATGCTACCAAGCAAGGCTATCACTTAAAATTGAAGGACAGATAAAGAGCTTCCCAGACAAGAAAAAAACTCAATGAGTTTCTCACCACCAAACCAGTATTACAAGGAATGTTAGAGGGACTTCTTCAAAATGGAGAATAAATAAAATAAAATAAAATAAAATAAAAATTATGAAAAATAAAATGGCAATAGCTACATATCTACAACAATTATTTGCCATGTAAGTGGATTAAATGCTCCTATCAAAAGACATAGGAGGGCTGAATGGTTAAGAAAACAAAACCCCTTATATAGGATGCCTACCAAAGAATCACTTCAGATTAAAAGACGCACAGAGATGGAAAGTAAAGAAATATAAAAAGTTACTTCATGAAAATGGAAATGAAGAAAATAAAACACAAAAAATGCTGAGATCACAATATTTATACCAGACAAAATAGACTTTAAAACAAAGGCTATAACAAGAAACAAAGGAGGATCCAATAATCCACTTCTGGGTATTTATCCAAAGAAACCCAAAACGCTACATAGAGGGGATGTGTGCATCCATATGTCATTGCAGTATTGTTTACAATGGCCAAGATGTGGAGGCAGCCTGTGCGTCTGTCAATGGATGAATGGATAAAGAGGAGGTGGTACATATATCCAATGGACTATTGCTCAGCCGTGGAAGGGAATGGGTTCTTACCATCTGAGGCAACATGGATGAACCTGGAGGGTATTGTGCTGAGTGGAGTATATCAGACAGAGAAAAACAGATGCAATGTGATTTCACTTATATGTGGAATTGAAAGAACAAAATAAACAAACAAACAAAACAGAAGCACACAGATACAAAGAACATTTTGATGGTTGCCAAATGGAAGGGGTGTTGAAGGCATGGGTGAAAAACGGGAAGGGATTAAGAAGTACATATTGGTTGTTACACGGTAGTCATGGGGATGTAGTGTTAGCATAAGGAATATAGTCAACAATATTGTAATAACTATGTATGGTGTCAGATGGGTGTACTGGATTTATCAGGGTGATAGATGGGAGAGGTTTTGGGGAACAGGGTGAAAAGGTGAAGGGATTAAGAAGTACAAATTGGAGGTTACAGAATAGTCATGGGGATGTACAGTAAAGCACAGGGGATATAGTCAACAATATGGTAATAGCTACATATCATGCCAGGTGGGTACTAGACTAGATAGTGGGACCACTTCTTAAATTATACGAATGTATAACCATTGTACTGTACACCTGAGATTCATATAAAATAATATTAAATGTCAATTGTAATTGAAAATTTTCAAAAGGGGAGAAAAGGTGAAGGAGAATTAGAGCTTCAGGTTTCTAGGTATAAAACAAATAAGTCATAGGGATGTAACATACAGCATGGGGAATATAGTCAATAATATTGTGATAGCATGGTACGGTGTCACATGGTTGCTGGACTTATTATGGTGATCACTTCTTTAGGTATATAAATGTTGAACAACCATGGTGTACTCCAGAAACTGATATAATGTTGTATGTTAGCTATATTTTTTTAATAAAAATCATTTTAAAAACTGAATTAAAAACGTTTCTGGCAACAAAACAAAACAAAACATGTCATGTAAAATGAGTTAGAGGATAAATGCTGGAGTATTATAACAGAGAACTAAAAATCGTAGATCTATCAAAGAAAAAATATAGAAACATTCAAACAAAAATAATAGATTTGGCAATATTGTTCAAAGTTTAAGACTAAAAGAATTAGGAACGACAGGAGAGTATCATTTCATATTTATAATATAAATATAGCCACAATGTAGCTGTAATAATAATGGAGCTTTATGTAAACACATAGCATGGTATTGACATAAATATTACAAGAATTGTTGGAAACAAGGAGAGTCATGGAAAGTCAATTTTTTTAGGAAACAGCTTACCTATATCACCTCTTTTCACAGATCAAATATAGGAGAATTCAAACTACATAAAAAAGTGGATTTAATAGGTACAATAATGCTCACCCACAGAGAATACACTATATTATAGAAATCTACAGAGTGTTTATAAAAAGAAGTTATATATTAGATAACTCAGTCCAAAATGTAGAAATAGTATCACATTTTTATCACAATGTAATAAAACTAACATTATTTACAAGTATATAAACATCAAAAACCTTACTCACTGGAAAAAAAATTTGTCTAAATAACTCAAAAGGTCAAAAAAGACTTAAATAATGCAACTTTAGACTCTTCATCAAAAAAGACATTGAGAATCCCACATAACACAATGTATATTATGCTGATGTAACAGTGCTCATAAGTGGATTTATACCTATAAGTAGATTTGTTAACAAATAAGAAAAATGAAACTTAACATTCTACTCAAGATAGAAACTGCACAAAGTAACTAAAGGAGAGCATGAAGAAGAAATAAAGGAAGAAAAGCAGGGAAGTAAAATTAAAAGCTGAGGTTCTGGAGTCAGAGAGACAGAAGGTGAAGCTCAGTTGCCCCCTTACTAGTGGAAGGGTCATTCCCCAGCTTTCTGAAGAATCGATTTTTTTATATGTAACATGAGGATTCTTAAAAGAACCTGCCCTTGACGGTTGTTGCAAGGAAATGACATCAAGTGTATTAATAGCCGAGCACAGTACCTGGCTGAGCACTTTATGGTAAATACTTAGTGAGGTGTTAAGACGTTTTTATTTTCAGAAAAGACAAAACCAATACAGCTGATAA